>NC_092378.1:87197710-87542359 GCF_030028105.1 Mobula birostris
TGGAGGAATTCAGCAGGTCAGGCTAAGAAGGAAAATGAGCAGTCAGTGTTTCAACCTGAAACACTTAATCAACAGTGGAAAGGAAGGGGAAAGAAGCCAGAATAAGGTGGTGGAGGGAGTAGAAGCAGTACAAGCTGGCAGGTAATGGGTGAGACTAGGTAAGAGTGAAGGTGTGTGGTTGAGGGAGGGAGAATGAAGGAAAAAGCTGGGAGGTGATGAGTAAAGAGCTGAAGGGCTGAAGAAGAAGGAATCTTGTAAGAGGGGATAGTGGACCATGGAAGAAAGGAAAGGAGGTGGGGCACCAGAGGGCGATGAGGAGAAGAGAAGTGGGTGAGAGGGGAACCAGAAGGGGAATGGAAAAGAAAGAAGAGGGAGAAATTACTGTTCATGCTGTCAAGCTACAGGCTACCGAGATGGAATATGAGGTGTTGTCCTTCCAACCTGAGTGGGGCCTCATTGTGGCAGTAGAGAAGGCCTTCGAGCAGGGGTTTCCAACCTTCTTTATTGCATGGACCCCTACCGTTAACTGATGGGTCTGTGGACCCCAGGTTGGAAACCCCTGCCTTTGTTTAAGGCCTCCTCTCCTGACATGTTGGAATGGGAAGTCGAATTGAAATGGGTGACCACCGAGAAATCCCCCCTCCCCTTGTGGTGGATGGAGCAAAGGTGCAAAGAAGTAGTTCCCCAGTTTATGTTAGGTCTCACCTGTGTAGAGGAGGCCAGGTTGCATCCTTGGAGAAATGTGTCCTCTCAAATTAATCAAAGTCAAGCTTATTGTCATATGCACAAATACATGTGTGCACAGATGCAATGAAAAATTTACTTGCAGCAGCTTCACAATAAAGACATACATTGAATGCAATTTTACAAGAAAGCACAAGTTAGAAGGAAAAGTCCATTTTAGTGCAAAGTGATCAAATTGGTCATAGTGTGGGAAACTGTAGTGATTAGAGTTGTGCTGATTGGTTTAAGAACCGAATGGTTGAAGCAAAGTAGCTGTTCTTGAACAGTGGTGTGGGACTCAAGTTCAAAGTATCTTTATTATCAAAGTATATACAAACCTCATTTCCAGAAAAGTTGGGATATTTTCCAAAATGCAACAAAAACAAAAATCTGTGATATGTTAATTCACGTGAACCTTTACTTAACTGACAAAAGTACAAAGAAAAGATTTTCACTAGTTTTACTGACCAACTTAATTGTATTTTGTAAACATACAAATTTAGAATTTGATGGCTGTAACACACTCAACAAAAGTTGGGACAGAGGCATGTTTACCATTGTGTTACATCACCTTTTCTTTTAATAACACTTTTTAATCATTTGGAACTGAGGATACTAATTGTAGTAGATCTTCAATTGGAAATTTTGTCCATTCTTGCTTGATATAAGACTTCAGCTGCTCAACGGTCCGTGGTCTCAGTCATCTGATTCTCCTCTTCATGATGCGCCATACATTTTCAATAGGAGATAGATCTGGACTGGCAGCAGGCCAGTCAAGCACACGCACTCTGTGTCTACAAAGCCACGCTGTTGTAGCCCGTGCAGAATGTGGTCTGGCATTGTCCTGCTGAAATAAGCATGGACGTCCTGGGAAGAGACGTCGCCTTGATGGTAACATATGACTCTCTAGAACCCTAATATATGCCTCAGAGTCAGTGGTACCTTCACATACATGCAACTCACCCATGCCGTGGGCACTGATGCACCCCCATACCATCACAGATGCTGGCTTTTGCACCTTTCGCTGATAACTATCTGGATGGTTGTTTTCATCTTTGGCACGGGGAACTCGACGCCCGTTTTTTCCGAAAACTAGCTGAAATGTGGACTCATCTGACCGCAGCACATGCTTCCACAGTCTTTCAGTCCATCTGAGATGAGCTCGGGCCCAGAGAACTCGCCAGCGTTTCTGCATAGAGTTGATGTATGGCTTCCTCCTTGCGTAATACAGTTTCAAGTTGCATTTTTGGATGCAGCGACGGACTGTGTTGAGTGACAATGGTTTTCCGAAGTACTTCGGAGCCCAGGTGGCTATAATTGTCACAGTAGCATGACAGTTTCTTAGGCAGTGCCGCCTGAGGGCTCGAAGATCACGCGCATTCAACAGTGGTTTCCGGCCTTGCCCTTTATGCACTGAGATGTCTCTGAATTCTCTGAATCTTTTCACAATATTGTGTACTGTAGATGTTGAAAGACCTAAATTCTCTGCAATCTTGCGTTGAGAAATGTTCCTTTTGAACTGACTAACAATTCTCTCACGAATTTTGACACAAAGGGGTGAGCCACGACCCATCCTTACTTGCAAAGACTGAGCCTTTGATGGACGCTACTTTTATACCCAGTCATGATACCTCACCTGCTACCAATTAGCCTGCTTAATGTGGAGTCTTTCAAACCGGTGTTACTTGAATATTCTGTGCACTTTTCAATCTTATTTTAACTCTGTCCCAACTTTTGTTGAGTGTGTTGCAGCCATCAAATTCTAAATTTGTGTATATTTACAAAATACAATTAAGTTGGTCAGTAAAAATATTGAAAGTCTTTTCTTTGTACTTTTGTCAGTTAAAGGTTCATGTGAATTAACATATCACAGATTTTTGTTTTTATTGCATTTTGGAAAATATCCCAACTTTTCTGGAAATGGGGTTTGTATATGTTACTCTGCTCTCAAACTTCCCTTCCTCCACCATCAACTCTGTTCTCAAACGCATCTCTCCCATTTCTCGCACATCTGCTCTCACCCCATCCTCCCGCCACCCCACTGGGAATAGGGTTCCCCTTGTCCTCACCTACCACCCTACCAGCTTCTGGGTCCAACATATAATTCTCCGTAACTTCCGCCACCCCCAATGGGATCCCACCACTAAGCACATCTTTCCCTCCCCCCCCCCCACCTTTCTGCCTTTCACAGGGATCGCTCCCTACGCGACTCCCTTGTCCATTCGTTCCCCCCCCCCATCCCTTCCAGTACTTATCCTTGTAAGCAGAACAAGTGCTACACATGCCCTTACACTTCCTCCCT
This sequence comes from Mobula birostris, assembly GCF_030028105.1. Lineage (NCBI taxonomy): Eukaryota > Metazoa > Chordata > Chondrichthyes > Myliobatiformes > Myliobatidae > Mobula > Mobula birostris. Next base: position 87,200,736 of record NC_092378.1, read on the forward strand.
CACCACCATTCAGGGCCCCAGACAGTCCTTTCAGGTGAGGTGACACTTCACCTGTGAGTCGGCTGGGGTGATATACCTCGTCTGGTTCTCCCAGTGAGGCCTTCTGTATATTGGTGAGACCCGACGCAGGCTGGGGGACCGTTTCGCTGAACACCTACACTCTGTCCACCAGAGAAAGCAGGATCTCCCAGAGGCCACACATTTTAATTCCACGTCCCATTTCCATTCTGATATGTCTATCCACGGCCTCCTGTGCTGTCAAGATGAGGCCACACTCAGGTTGGAGGAGCAACACCTTGTATTCCGTCTGGGTAGCCTCCAACTTGATGGCATGAACATTGACTTCTCTAACTTCCGTTAATGCCCCACCTCCCCTTCGTACCTCATCCCTTATTTATTTATTATTATTATTTTTTCTTTCCCCCTTTTTTCCTCTTTTTTTTTCTCCCTCTGTCCCTCTCACTATAACTCCTTGCCCATCCTCTGGGTTTTCCCTCCTCTCCCCCTTTCTTTCTCCCTAGGCCTCCTGTCCCATGATCCTCTCCCTTCTCCAGCCTGGTATCCCTTTTGCCAATCAACTTTCCAGCTCTTGGCTCCATCCCTCTCCCTCCTGTCTTCTCCTATCATTTTGGATCTCCCCCTCCCCCTCCCACGTTTAAATCTCTTACCATCTCTTCTTTCAGTTAGCCCTGACGAAGGGTCTCAGCCAGAAACATCGACTGTACCTCTTCCTATAGATGCTGCCTGACCTGCTGCATTCACCAGCATTTTTTTGTCTGTGTTGCTTGAATTTCCAGCATCTGCAGATTTCCTCATGTTTACTACTTTTAAGATTTGTTTTCTTTCAGGTATTTGTGGGGAAAAATACAATTGAATTTAGAAAAAGTATACTTAAAATTGACAAACACTAATGTGCAAAAGAAGATGAGCTGTGAACAATACTGAGAACATGAGTTCTAAAGAGCCTTTGGAAGGAAGTCTGGATCATAGAAGCAGTTCAGAGTAGTGGTGATTGAAATTATCAATGCTGGTTCAGGAGCCTGATAGTTAAGGGGTAATGACTGTTTCTGATAGTGTGGGACCTAAGGCTTCGGTACCTTGTGCTAGTTATAGTAGTGAGAAGAGAACATGTCTTATGGTGGGGGTCTTTGATGGATGCTGCTTTCTTGTGGCAGTGCTCCATGTAGATAAATTTGCTGGTGGGATGGGCTTTGTCTGCGATGGGCAGGGCTGTGCCCACCACTTTCTGCAGCCTTTTCTGCACCTGGACATTTGTGTTTCCATACTAGGCTGTGATGCAAACGGCTAGGATACAGTTCGGTGATGTGCTGAATGTACGCTACCTTCAAAGAAAGTAGAGGTGCTATCGTGCTGCCTTTGTGATGACATTTATGTGCTAGTTCCAGGTCAGATACTCTGATATGTTGAGGCCAAGAAATTTAAAGCTAAAGCTAAAGCTATTGACCCTCTTCACCTCCTTTGCCATGATAAAGACTGGCTCACGGACCTCTGGCCTCTTCCTCCTATAGTTGATAATCATCTCTTTTGTTTTTGCTGAGTGAGAGGTTGTTGTGACACCACTCAACCAAATTTTTAATCTTACTGCTATATGCTGATTCGTCACCACATTTGTTTCTGCAACAGTGGTGTAGTTAGCAAACTTAAATATGGCATTAATTTAGGTAAATATGGCGTAACTTAAATTATTGTCTTTTATAGACCTAAAGATGCAATCAAGGCTCTGAAGAAAAGGCTGAGTGGAAATAAAAACTACCGTGAAGTGATGCTTGCTTTAACGGTGAGTGGTAAAGAAAATAATTGCAGGTATGTGCATCTGAGAAATGTTTTGAAGTATCCAGCACAAACTATTTTTGAAGTGCAGTCATCACAGAATAGATGAGCATCATGATCAATTTTAGCAAGGATTTTATTTAAAAAAACAGATTTTGTTGCATGTGAGTTTGACTGTGGAGTAGCAAGAGCGAGATCTATGCAAGAGCAGGAATCATTTAAAAGCAGGAAGTCTGGTTGAGTTTCACTCAAGCCAATAAAAGGAAGTTGGGTTTAAGCAGAGTGGCCATTGTTGGAGTGGGCAGAGTGAGAGTAGGGAACTGAGCCTTTGGTGAGAAGAGGAGGCCATTTTGGATCAGCCATTGTGTGAGTGGGTCAGTGGAGGAATCTTAAGATCTGAGGCTGTGGCTTGAGAGGCTTTACAAAGGAGCACGGAGGGAGTAGCTGGAAAGAACAGGTAAGGTTTTTTAAATATAGTATTTGTATAACTAAAGAGATAACAAATTAAATAAAATGGGGATGTAGCTGCATAATATAGGGGCTGGTGAGCCCCATTGTGGTACCTGGTGAGCATATGTACAGCAAGTGTTGGCTGCTTGAGTTCAAAGTTGATAATCTAGAATCTGAGCCTAAAACACTGCAATATATCAGGTGGGGGAGGAGTTACCTGGGCATTTTGTTTCGGAGGTAGTTGCTCACATTAGATTAACTACTTCAAATTTCGTCTGTGGCTTGGATCAAGTGGGTGTGACTGAGTGAGGCAAGTAGGGAAATCAGAGAGGTAGGACTGGAGGAGTCTCAGCTCTTGAGCTTGCCCAGCAGGTCTGAGATTGCTGCTACCTGTGAGGATGAGAGTGGGGTCTGTAGGAAGGATGAGCAACAGAACCATATTTCAGGGAGCTATTCAAGAGGAGGGAAGAGAAATTCAGCGGTTCAAAGGTCCCATTTAATGTCAGAGAAATGTATACAATATGCATCCTGAAATGCTTTCTCTTCACAAACATCCACGAAAACAGAGGTGTCCCAAAGAATGAATGGCAGTTAAACGTGAGAACCCCAAAGTCCTCCCCCACCTGTTCCCTCCCCCCTGTGCATAAGGGGCAGCAAGCAATGATCCCATCCCCCAGCAAAAAAAAGTGCACCCGCTACCGAGCACAAGCGTGAGCTAGGCGATAGCAAAGACACAGACTTGCAGTTGCCCCCAAAGACTATTGCATTTCATCTGGCATTTGACAAACCACAGGTTCTCTCTCTCCCTGGCAAGTCCTGAATGGCCAGTCCTAAAACCCCGAGAATGGGTCCCATTCCCGCAAAGAACCAAAGTCTGCGTGTAACTCCAGGTCAGTGTCTTCGAAAGAACCCTGAAAGGGAAAAATAAAGGTATTAAAGATGGAAATAGAGCTGTTTCTGACGATGCAAGCAAAGGAGTCACTGTTTAGTGCCATCTTAACTCAGCTTCCAGGACAGATAATGTAGTTGTAATTGAGGAAAATATAATTGGACGAATAGACACAATTCTCTGTTGCACACATCAAGAGTCCCGAAAGCTGTGTTGTGTGCCTGGGCTTGGGACGTTGCATCTGACCAGCAGAAAAATTTGGAGTAGGAGGGGAGAGATCCAATTGTCGTGGTCTTTGAGTATCAAGACTTGGGAAGAACAAGGAAGGAGGTACTGCTGAGGGACTTTGAGCAGCTAAGGGCTAAATTAAATGCAGAACCTAAAGGATAACAATCTCTGAATTGTTACGTGAGGCACCCACAGCTCCAATCTGCTAATTAAATTTACCAATGACACTACATTGATTGGCCTTATCTCACAATAACAAGGTGGCCTACAGGGAAGAAGTCATCTCTCTGACACAGTGGTGTCAAGAAAACAACCTCTCCCTCAATGTCACAAAAACAAAGGAGTTGGTTGTGGATTACAGGAGGAATGGAGACGGGCTAACCCCTATTGACATTAATTGATCTGGGGTTGAGAGTGTAAGCAGCTTCAAGTTCCTCGGCATCCACATCACCGAGGACCTCACGTGGTCTGTACACACCAGCTGTGTGGTGAAAAAGGCGCAACAGTGCCTCCCTCACCTCAGACGGTTGAGGAAGTTTGGTATGGGGCCTCAAATCCTAACAGCTTTCTACAGGGGCACAATTGATAGCACCCTGATTGGCTGCATCACTGCCTGGTATGGGAACTGTACCTCCCCTAATCGCAGGACTCTGCAGAGAGTGGTGCGGACAGCCCAGCACATCTGTAGTTGTGAACTTCCCATGATTCAGGACATTTACAAGGACAGGTGTGTAAAAAGGGCCTGTAGGATCATTAGGGACCCAAGCCATCCCAACCACAATCTATTTCAGCTGCTACCATCTGGGAAGTGGTACCGCAGCATAAAAGCCAGGACCAACAGGCTCCAGGGCAGCTTCCTCCACCAGGCCATCTGACTGATGAGCTCACACTGATTTGAGTGTACTCTATATTACACTGTTCTATTTATTATAAATTACTATGATTGTACACGGCACATTTAGATAGAGACTTAACAAAGATTTTTACTCCTCACGTATTTGAAGGATGTAAGAAATAAAGTCAATTCAATTCAATGTGCAAATTGACACGGGGTTAATAAGATCAGAGAGCTAAATGTGTGGCTCAAAGACTGATGTGAGAGGAGTGGGTTTGAATTCATGGGGCATTAGCATCAGTATTGGCAAAGGAGGGAACTGTTCTGATGGGACGGGATATACCTGAACCATATTGGGATCAGGAATAACATAACAAGGGCTGTGGACAGGGCTTTTAACTAAATAGTAGAGAGGTGGGCTCAACAGCTTGGAATTTTCCAGTCCTCTGGAACCATTCCAGAGTCTAGTGATTCCTGAAAGATCATTACTATTGCCCCCACAATCTTTTCAGCTATCTCTTTCAGAACACTGGAACCCTTGATCATCTAGCCCAGGTGATTTGTATGCATGTTCAGATCTTTCAGCTTCCCAAGCATCTTCTCCTTAATGGTAGCAACTGCGCTCATTTCTGCCCCTGACACCTTTGAGTTTTTTTGACATACTGCTGGTGTCTTCCACAGTAAAGACTAATGTTAAATACTTGGTTCGTCTGCATTTCTTTGACCCCCATACTGCCCCTCCAAAGGTATTTTCCAGTAGCCGCACAAACCAAATTGGAAAGGTGTTCACTTAAGGAAAAATGTAAGAGTGGATAGTGTAAATTATAATCATAATTTGTAAGTTTCGGTTGTCTGTAAGCATTTATTTTCATTAATTTATAATGAATTGGCTCTCAGTTTTAATGAACAGTAGTAAAGATTCTGGATACATAAGCACGGTAATGCAGTTCAAAAGCAAAATTCTACAGATCTTAAGAATATAAGAATTAGAAGAAAGAGTGGACAGTTTGGTCGCTTTTGCATGCTCTGCTGTTTAACAAATCATGGCTGATCTTTTTGTTCAGTTCTCCTTTCCTGTTAATTTCTTGTCTCTTGATTCCATTAATTATAAAAACTCTGAGCTTTGCCTCATCTTTGCACCAATCCTTTCAAATCCCATCAGAACTTCCTACATTTCAGTGGGATCTTTCAAACACTATTTATTTAATCAGATCCACCATTCCAAAAATTTATGTGATGAACCTTTTTTTGTACTCCCTCTGTCATGTTTATCTTCCCGTGTAGTGAGATTAGACTTGTACATGTCATTCCAGATGCAGTCTCACTAGGTCCTTTAAAGTTGGAGAGCACTACCTCTATTCTTGTACTCAAATACTTTTGCATCAAAGGCAAACATGGTTTACTAATTGTTTACTAACTCTGCATATTAACTTGTAATGATTTGTGTACAGGAATATTCAAATCTGTGCTTTTCAATCTCTCACTATTTTAAAGAAAAACATTTTCCCCCTCCAATATATATGTACACAATCTTTCCTTTTTCTTATGTTCAATCAAATAAACTCTTCTCAGGCTTCCAGTTGAGTACAAGTGTTTTTTTTAATTGACGTTTTGATGACAAACTCTGCCATCTTCAGCAGTGATAATGCCTGGGCATGTCTAGTCCAGTGGTATTTATATCCCCGTTGTTCTTCCATCTGTCCGTCCCTCTTGATTGCTTAGTCCTCATCCAATCAGGTTTCTGCTGTCCCACCTCGTTTACAATCAAATTCTAGTTCCTACTTAAAGCGAGACCTTCACCTTTGTTAAAATTCTTTTCCTCTAGTTTTTAACAAAGATGAAGGTCTGGCTTTAAGTAAGAGCTGAAATTTGATTGTAAACAAGGTGGGACAGTGGAAATATGATTGGTTAGTCCTCATCCAGTCAGGAGGGATGAATGATGGGGGGGGTATAAATACCACCAGACTAGATATGTCTGATGAAGATGGCAGACTTCGTCATTGAAACATCGGCAAAAATTAATTCTTATAGCCGGCTGGAAGCCTGACAGGAGTTTATTCGTCATATACTCTGGTAAGGCACCATATCCTTTATATTCTATCCATTGTCATCAATTCTTTTAACCTATCTTTATCCCACTGTAACTTCTTTGCATCCACCTATAGCCCACAGCTTGGTTTCACAACTTGAATATATTACAGGCAGTCCCCGAGTTACGAACGTCTGACTTACGAACAACTCGTACTTACGAATGATCTGCCATAAAGCTTATTATATTAAAAATTCATCGGTTCGAGGAAGGAGCCATCTGCCATTCATCTGCCATTTTAAGTTGGATCATGTTGCTGTTCACACTGTGCTGAGTGTATAATTTTGTATTTGGCTGAAATTTTTCTTAGCAAGATTCACCCTGACCCCACCCCCCTTTTCCAGTCAGCACCACCCCCACATGTCCCATTTAACCTGTCTCAGTGCAGGTGGACTTTAGGACCTGGCGCCTGCGGCTGCTGCTGAATCTGCAGTGTTTCTGTTCCGTTGACGGAAAATGATCACGATTGAAAATAAAGTGGAAATAATAAAGCGATTGGAAAGAGGTGAAATGCCATCAGTCATTGGAAAAGCATTAGGCTACAGTCAGTCAGCGATCGGAACAATTTTAAAGGATAAAGTGAGAATAATGGAGCACGTGAAAGGCCCTACCCCGATGAAAGCTACAGTTATTACTAAGCAACGCAGTGGTTTAATTATTGAAATACATACGTTTCTTAAGTGTTTTATATGCATAGAAAGGTAAAGTATACTGTATATACTAAGACAAACGTTTGACTAACTGGCGCTAAATAATACCGGATGTACCTGTTCCGACTTGCGTACAAACCCAACTTAAAGACGGACTCAGGAACGGAACTCGTTCGTAACCCAGGGACTGCCTGTACACTTCTTTTCATTGATTGATATAGATTGTGAATAGCTAGGTCCTGAGCACTGATCCTTCTGTCACCCCGTAGCCTCCTAACCCCACCTATTTTCTGTCCTTTAACCCATCAACAGTCCATGGTAGTAAATTACCCTAATATTGTCTATTCTATTTTTGTACAATAATCTCCAAAATGGCCACAGCAGTGGCTGCTGTCATTCATTCAGGCTATGAGAATCTCCCATTTAAAATGCAAAGGCTGAGGCTTCACCAGTGCTTTCTTCTAGATTGCATTTATGTCACTCATTGTCACACAGTCTTGATTAACTAAATTTATTGTACCAAATCAAAGGGGTGCGATTGCTTTCTGGGGGGAGGGGTAGCGAGGTAACTTATCCCCTCCCTAATGTCTTGCAGTGTCTGAATCTCAGGCTGTAGTTCACTAACTCTGGCTTGTTCTTCAAGATGCAGGTGCATAATGCAGGTGTGATTCCCATATATTCCAAGGGGTTTCTAAAGGGGCAAAAAAAGTACGTAGCTTGCCATAAATATTTCAAATAAAAGATGGAAAATGCATGGCAATCCCCACATTATTTGGGGGGAGGAAAGGGAGGGTAGGATTGTGTTCCATAAACAGCTTGATTTGCTTTGCAATTTTTCAGTAATCGGAGGCAATGTCAAATGTGCATGTCAAGAGACATGAGTTGGGGGTGTGTAAAAAAAATTTAATTTAAAAAAAAATTATTTGCGTTTTTTCACATTCATTGAGCAAATTTTATTTCATTTCTCAAATTTTTGGGTAATGATTTGTGATTTCTGTATGGGCAAATTTCTGTTATCCAAATGGCAATAATGTGGAGTTATCTGTACTCATCAAGTTAGGCCACATATAGGAAGAGTAGCAGAGGGAATGTTTAAGGTCAGAGTTTTGCTTCTCTTCTCATAGATGCAGCCTGACCTGAGCATTGCCCACCAGGAAGGTCTCAAAGCTCTCCACTTCTATTTGGATGTCCAGTCCCTATATACCTCCATTTCCCACCATGAAGGTCTCAAAGCTCTCCACTTTTTGGATTCCAGACCTAACCAGTTCCCCTCTACCACAACTCCCCTCCATCTAGTGGAATTAGTCCTTACTCTTAATAATTTTTCCTTTGTCTCCTCTCACTTCCTCCAAACTAAAGGTGTAGCCATGGGCACCCGTATGGGTCCCAGCTATGCCTGCCTTTTTGTTGGCTTTGTGGAACAATCCATGTTCCAAGCCTGTACTGGTATCTGTCCCCCACTTTTCCTTCGCTACATCGACGACTGCATTGGTGCTGCTTCCTGCACACATGCTGAGCTCGTTGACTTCATTAACTTTGCCTCCAACTTCCTCCCTGCCCTCAAGTTTACCTGGTCCATTTCCGACACCTCCCTCCCCTTTCTAGATCTTTCTGTCTCTGTCTCTGGAGACAGCTTATTTACTGATGTCTACAATAAGCCTATGGACTCTCACGGCTACCTGGACTATTCCTCTTCCCACCCTGTCTCTTGCAAAAATGCCATCCCCTTCTCTCAATTCCTCCATCTCTGCCGCATCTGCTCTCAGGATGAGGCTTTTCATTCCAGGACAAAGGAGATGTCTTCCTTTTTTAAAGAAAGGGGCTTCCCTTCCTCCACCATCAACTCTGCTCTCAAACGCATCTCTCCCATTTCACGCACATCTGCCTCACCCCATCCTCCCGCCACCCCACTAGGAATAGGGTTCCCCGGTCCTCACCTACCACCCCACCAGCCTCTGGGCCCAACATATAATTCTCCGTAACTTCCGCCACCTCCAATGAGATCCCACCACCAAGCACACCTTTCCCTCTTTCTGCTTTCCGCAGGGATTGCTCCCTATGTGACTCCCTTGTCCATTCGTCCCCCCCTTCCCTTCCCACCAATCTTCCTCCTGGCACTTATCCTTGTAAGCAGAACAAGGGCTACACATGCCCTTACGATTCCTCCCTCACCACCATTCAGGGTCCCAGACAGTCCTTCCAGGTGAGGTGACACTTCACCTGTGAATCGGCCGGGGTGATATACTGCGTCTAGTACTCCCAGTGCGGCCTTCTATATTGGCGAGACCCAACGCAGGCTGGGAGACCATTTTGATGAACACCTACGCTCTGTCCGCCAGAGAAAGAAGGATCTCCCAGTGGCCACTCATTTTAATTCCACGTCCCATTCCCATTCTGATATGTCTATACACGGCCTCCTCTACTGTCAAGATGAAGCCACACTCAGGTTGGAGGAACAACACTGTATATTCTGTCTGGGTAGCCTCCAACCTGATGGTATGAACATTGACTTCTCTAACTTACGTTAATGTCCATCTCCCCTTCGTACCCCATCCCTTATTTATTGTTTTTTACTTTTTTCCCCTTTTTTCTCTCTTTCTTTTCTCCCCTTTTTTTTCTCTCTCTCTCTCTCTCTCTCTCTCTCTCTCTTCTCCCTCTGTCTCTCTCACTATAACTCCTTGCTTCCTCTGGGCTTCCTCTATAGCTCCTCTGGGCTTCCCTACCCCTTTCTTTCTCCCTAGGCTTCCCATCCCATGATCCTCTCCTTTCTCCAGCCTTGTATCCCTTTTGCCAGTCAACTTTCCAGCTCTTAGCTCCATCCCTCCCCCTCCTGTCTTCTCTTATCATTTTGGATCTCCCCCTCCCTCTCCCACTTTCAAATCTCTTACTATCTCTTCTTTCAGTTAGTCCTGACGAAGGGTCTCGGCCCGAAACGTCACTGTACCTCTTCATATAGATGCTGCCTGACCTGCTGCGTTCACCAGCATTGTTTGTGTGTGTTGCTGTTTTTATGTCAACATTATTATTCTATCATTATCATCCTTAGCTTGTTGAAGTCTCTTAGGACAATCTCCTCTGTGTCACTACCATATTCCCAAACCTTTTGATGCCTTTTATGGCTAGAAATTTATCACCTTTTAAATATGGTGATATGTCTTCCAAAGCCTTCTGTTGTACAGATACATTTTCTTGTGAAATTGTTCTCATCTGAGTTCTAGGCATCATAGCCTTGAATAGACTGTGAGCTCTGGTTCAAGAAACCTCAGTCAGAGGAAGTATCACCCCTTCATCTAGCTTTTTATAGTTTCTATACATTTCAGTCAGATTTCTTATTCTTGTAAACTCTTATGAATATAGGCATACAATAATCTAGACATACCAGGAATCAGCTGGTGAACCTTTGTTGAACCTGCTGTGTAGAGTATCTATCTTTTCTTGCTAGAAAATGAAAACTACACAATAATCTAGATGTGTTCACACCAAGATCCTTTATAATTAAAGTCAAAGGCATCCTTGCTCCTATATTCAAAAATCTATGGATATACAGCCAATAAACATCATATGAAAATCAAAAACAGCAAATGCTGGAAACACTCAGTTCTGGCAGCATCTGTGGAAAGAAAAATAATTGATGTATTTCAAAAATTTTCTGCTTATTGTCAACATCCCATTTTCTGCTTGCTGCGCCTCCATGTTGCTTTCAGTTGGTGAATTTTATCATGGACCTCAATCAGAATGGGGTTAAATTTCACAACATAGTTGTTTTGCCACAATAGTACAGTGCTAGACATAAAAATTGTGATGTTACAAAAAGTAAATAGTGCAGAAGAGGAATAGCGAGGTAGTGTTCATGGGCCTTACAGAAATCTGGTGGTGAAGGGGAAAGTGCAGTTCCTAAGATGTCGAGTATGGGTCTTGGGGACTTGCTGTCCTCCCTGATGATAGTATTGAGAAGTCAGTATGATCAGCCTTTCTCAACCTTTTGCCCTACTTTTTTAATCCAAAAATAATTGTCACTGCTTTTTTCAGTAAAGAATGAACTTTTAGCCAACCTTTCTTGGGGGGGGGTGGCGGGGAGAGAGGAGAGAAAACTGGTAGTTAAGCTTAGCTTGCCTTTCTTGAAATTAATCTTTCTTTCCCTTTCATAAATGTTAAAAACTCAATGCAGACATAATAAATTTCTGGCTTAAAATAACTGGCTTAAGCTAAAATGGGATCTGATTTTTCGAAGGTAGACTTGGTAGATTTAATTTAAATAAAGGTTGTAAATTTTATTTGATGCTATTTACAACAGGAGAATTTGTTGACAATGTTGAATAGTAAAGTGGCTAAAAACCATAAGCCAAAGCAATATGAATGAAATGTAGTTACGTAAAAGACTTATGCATAAGATAAGGATGCACAGAGTTGAGGGTGCTGTATCAGCATGGATAGAGGATTGGTTAACCATTAGAAAGCAGAGAGTTGGGATACAGGAGTGTTTCTCTGGTTGCCTATCAGTGGTGAGTGGTGTGCTGTAGGGGTCGGTGCTGGGCCCACAACTATTCACGATATACATTAATGAACTGGAAGAGGGGACCGACTGTAGTGTATCTAAGGTTGCTGATTACACCAAATTGAGTGGAAAAGCAAATTGTGCAGAGGATACAAGGAGTCTGCAGAGTGATATAAATGGGCTAAGTGAGTGGGCAAGGGTCTGGAAGATGGAGTACAATGTTCATAAATTCAAGGTCAACCACTTTGGAAGGAAAAATGAAAGATCATTATTTAAATGGTAAAAGATTGCAGCGTGCTGCTGTGCAGTAGGATTTGGGGGTGCTTGTGCATGAATTGCAAAAGGTTAGTTTGCAGGTACAGCAGGCTATGAAGAAGGCAAATGGAATGTTGGCCTTCATTGCTAAAGGGATTGAAATTAAGACCAGGGATGTTATGCTGCAACTGTATAGGGTACTGGTGGGGTTGCATCTGGAATACTGCATGCAATTCTGGCCTCCTTATTTCAGGAAGGATATGCTGGCTTTGGAGGCGGTGCAGAGGAGGTTCACCAGGTTGATTCCAGAGATGGGGGTGTTAGACTGTAAGGGGAGATTGAGTCGCCTGGGATTGTACTCGCTGGAATTCAGAAGGATGAGTGGAGATCTTGTAGAAACATATAAAATTATAAAAGGAATTGATAAGATAGAGGCAGCAAAGTTGTTTCCACTGGTAGGTGAGATGAGAACTAGGGGATATCGCCTCAAGATTTGGGGGAGTGGATGTAGGATGGAGATGAGGAGGAACTGCTTTTCCCCAAAGAGTGGTGAATCTGTGGAATTCTCTGCCCAGTGAAGCAGTGGAGGCTACCTCAGTAAATACATCTAAAACAAGATTTGGATAGATTTTTGCATGGTAGGGGAATTGAGAGTTATGGGGTAAAGGCAGGTATGTGGAGCTGAATCCATGGTCAGATCAGCCATGATCTTATTGAATGGCAGAGCAGGCTCAATGAGCCAGATGGCCTACTCCTCCTATTCTTATGTTCTTAAGGTTCGTCCATCGTCATCGATGAAGACCTCAATAGACAATGAGCCAGCACTGCCATTCACTGTAATCATGGCTGATCATCCACAATCAGTATCCAGTTCCTGCCTTATCCCCATAACCTTTGATTCCGCTATCTTTAAGAGCTCTATCCATCTCCTTGAAAACATCCAGAGACTTGGCCTCCACAGCCTTTTGGGGCAGACCATTCCATATATCCACCACTCTCTGGGTGAAAAAGTTTTTCCTCAACTCAGTTCTAAATGGCCTACCCCTTATTCTTAAACTGTGGCCTCTGGTTCTGGAGTCACCCATCAACGGGAACATGCTTCCTGCCTCCAGCGTGTCCAATCCCTTAATAATCTTATATGTTGACACCATTAGTACTTTTTATGAGGTCGAGTTGCTAGCTCGACACTCAACCCGGCAGGATACTCTTTCACAGAAATCCAGAACTTGTCTGAGGCAGGTCAGTAAATCTCAACTTGAGTGAACTATCAGACTGCATCTCACAAAGTTCCTCCTCTTCCCTCAAAATGAAGTTCTGAGGCTGAGCAGAAGATTCAGAAAAGGGTTCCTCAGTCATACACGTGTTTAAACGGAGGAAAGATATTGTTCAATTTTGTTCTGCAGTTCTTCCAGGTAGTTTTCATAAGACCATTCTGATCCTTCCTCATTCTCATGCTCAAGCAGCAAATGGAAACATTTTAAAATTTCCTTATGCAGCATGATTTTTCCAAAGATTTGGTTTCCTTTTAAATTCCAGAATTTTGTCACTTGAAGTCAAAACATTTTCTCTGAGGCCTTGCTCAACTTGTTCAGCTAGTTCATATGATGAAAAATGTCTAATGCTAGTTTCTGTAGCTATTCTTAATCTTCAAAGCTCTCAGCAAAATCTAGCCTACTGTTTTCTTGGAAGTACTCCTGTAATTTACTTTTCAGCTCAGACACCCTGTTGAGAACTCTTCCTCTGCCAAGCCATTGGATTTCTGTATGTAGTAGATTTCTTGTGTTCTCTTTTTCCAGGTTTTTACAGTTTTTTAAAAAAAGCATTCTTGAGTGAACTGGTCTTTGTTTAATAAAGTTAACCATTTTTGTAACATCATCCAGAACTTTTCTCATTTCATCTCCAAGAGTTTTAGACATCAGCACCTCTCTGTGAAGAAAACAGTGTGTTGTGACACCATCAGGAATTTCATTTTTTACAAAAGAAACGAAACTTCTCATGGAGCCAACCGTTGAAATACCATTAGTACAGATGCCAACACAGTTCCTTCAAGACAGATCTTTTGTTTCCAGATATGATGACAAAACATTAAATATATATTGACCTTTGCTTATTTTGGGCAGCTCTTTGCAATAAAATAAGTTTTCTTGAATTTCAGATCTTACAAGTGTTACAACATGACATTGATGAAATCTCATGATTCATCAGCCTGAATGGAGAAGCTGTTGTTTTTCATTTAATCACACAAAACCTTTTCATGTTATCAATACATCAACTTGTTGTACTGTTTGAGAATGGCTGCCTCTTTACCTGAACAAAAACCGTGCAAGAGCACATCTCGGGCTACTATAAGTGGGCAACTGTGCTCTACATGCACGTACACACGCAACAGGTTACAGTCACGGTTCGCCAAGGCTGCAAGGGCTTTCAGGTTAATGGTCAATCTGAAGAGAACAATGATCCTCCATCAGCAGCCCCCTTATGGCATTTACAACCCACCTCGGATCACCATCGATAATCACTCTCTCACCATGGTAGAGAAGTTCACCTACCTGGGCAACGTCAACTCCAACGCCACTATCCATAAGGGATGTTGACAATCGACTTGCCAGAGCTAGCAGTGCCTTTGGGTGCCTCCAGAAACGTGTGTGGACGATCACCAGCTGCGTCTGCCCACAAAAATCCAGGTGTACAGGGCTGCCGTCGTCACAACACTGCTATACGGCTCTGAAGCCTGGGTCTTGTACCACAAGCAAATCCGGTTGCTCGAGTGCTTCCATCAGTGCTGCTTCCACTCCATCATGGGCATTAGCTGGCAGCATCATGTGTCCAACAACAAGGCCCTGGAGAAGGCTCAACTTCCAAGCATTGATGTCACTTTGTTGCTCAGGCCACATGTTTCACCTGGTACTGGTACTGAAAGTGGTATTCTATGGAGAGCTCTCTTAGGACAAAAAAGATCATGGTACCTCACGCAAGAAGTACAAAGATAAACGTAAGCAGCCCCTCTCTGTCAAGTCTTGAGGTTAACGAATGGCTGCAGCTGACATGCTGCTGAGACCACTGGAGAACACTGATCCACGGTGCAGCCAAGGATTTTGAGGAATCCAGAAGATCCATAGAACCATAGAACATTACAGCACAAAAACAGGCCTTTTGGCCCTTGGCTGTGCCCAACCAGTTTTCTGCCTAGTCCCACTGACCTGCACCTGGACCATATCCCTCCATACACCTCTCATCCATATACCTGTCCAGTTTTTCTTAAATGTTAAAAGTGAGCCCGCATTTACCACTTCATCTGGCAGCTCATTGCACACTCCCACCACTCTCTGTGAAGAAGCCCCCCCCAATGTTCCCTTTAAACTTTCCCCCCCGTTCACCCTCAACCCATGTCCTCTGCCTTTTTTTCTCCCCTAGTGGCTTTTTCCTAGTGGAAAAAGCCTGCTTGCATTCACCCTATCTATACCCATCATAATTTTATATACCTCTATCAAATCTCCCCTCATTCTAACCTATTCAACCTTTCTCTGTAACTCAGTTTCTCAAGTCCCAGCAACATTCTTGTAAACCTTCTCTGCACTCTTTCAACCTTATTAATATCCTTCCTGTAATTTGGTGACCAAAACTGTACACAATATTCCAAATTCAGCCTCACCAATGCCTTATACAACCTCACCATAACATTCCAACTCTTATACTCAATACTTCGATTTATAAAGGCCAATGTACCAAAAGCTCTCTTTATGACCCTATCTACCTGTGTCGCCACTTGTAGGGAATTTTGTATCTGTATTCCCAGATCCCTCTGTTCTACTACACTCCTCAGTGCCCTACCATTTACCTTGTATGTTCTACCTTGGTTTGTCCTTCCAAAGTGCAATACCTCACACTTGTCTGTATTAAACTCTATCTGCCATTTTTCAGCCCATTTTTCCAGCTGGTCCAAAACCCTCTGCAAGCTTTGAAAACCTTCCTCACTGTCCACTACACCTCCAATCTTTGTATCATCAGCAAATTTGCTGATCCAGTTTACCACATTATCATCCAGATCATTGATATAGATGACAAATAACAATGGACCCAGCACTGATCACTGATCAGCGGCTGAAGAGAAGAGGAGACACAGGAAGGATCTTAAACCCAAGCGCCCAGATCCCAGCTGTTCCCTTGTCCCGGCTGCTCCTGAGTCTGTAGATCCGCCAACGATTGTGCCGGCGCTCCTGAGGACTCTTCTTTCCTCCTGATCTTCGCAAGTGAAGAACCAGCCATCATCATCATTGAGCATGAAACTTCTTCAATTTCTCATATTGCATCTTGTCTTAACATTTTACCCACTATAATTTTACGTGCTGGCCTTATTATTCTCACCAGTTGTTCCTTTTAATGACTGTGCCTTTATTAACAAAAGTTTTACTCCGTTTTGAGATTCCAATAGCCGTTTAAAATAATCAGCACTTTAATGTGTCATATGGCTGTGAATTGTAGTTCAGTGTCTTTTCAATTTTGCTGGAGCCATTGCTACATTTGTAAGTTGTTTGCTGCAGACTAGGCACAAAGGAATATGACAACTGGGATCACCAATCCATGTAAAACCTATTGATAAGTAGCATTTACTGTAGAGGCAGATTTTTTTATGTCTGTTGTTGCACTAATGCAGTGAAATGACGCAGAAGATTGTATTTCAAAAAAGCCACATTGGACCGTTAGACATATCTGTAAAGCAGGGTTTAATAAAGTATTAAAGTAGGCAAGTCCACTCAGCACTTGGAAAATGCACTTCACGCTGATCGGCCTACCGTCCTCCCTTCTGTGTAATACAGCACTCATCAGTTATCAACAGCCTCCCCTATCTCATGTCAAAAACCAAGAATTTACTCAACCAAATAAACACAGTCCTACTGTGCACTGCCATACTGGGCTGAGAGATTGCTAATGGGTCTGCTAGGTCACTGCCCACCACTGTGAGCAGTAGCATCACACGACACTTCAAAAAGCAATGTTTATTTTTTTAAAATCATAATCTCGCGTGGAACCCTAAATGACCTCTCATGGAACCCCGGTTGAGAAACCCTGATCTAGTTGGTGAGGTCTTCAATAATGGATTTTGCCTGCTTGAGGCAGTGCCTTTTTGAAGATGTCCTTGATAGTGGAGAGAGTTGTGCCTGTGAAGGAAGCACTTCTAGAGCGGTCTACTTCAAAGCAGCATTCAGGCAGCTGAGTGTCTAGATGTGACACTCAACTGCAGTTTCTACTTTACAATGGATGTTTCTACTTTATTTCAATAGATTTCAAAGGTACATTTAATGTCAGAGGAATGTATACAATATACATCCTGAAATTCTTTTTCTTCACAACCATCCATGAAAACAGAGGAGTGCCCCAAAGAATGAATGACAGTTAAATGGTAGAACACCAAAGCCTCCCCAGCTCCTCCCCACCTCCCCCCCACGCATAAGCAGTGGCAAACCTACAATCCCCCTCCCTCACCAGCAAAAAATGAAGCATCAGCACCCCCACCGAGCACTTGAGTGTGCAGCAAAGCATCAATAAAGACACAGGCTTGTAGTATCTCAAAGGCAACTCGTTTACCTGGTAATTCAACATACCACAGGTTTTCACTCTCCCTAATAAGGGAAGAGGATTTGTCCCTGTTTCACAGTGAGAGGGGAGACATAAAGCAACTCGCTGATTTTAATTAAAAATCTGTTGCGTTGTTTATTCTGAACTCTGTGACGAAACAACTCAGGTCTCTGGCACATAGCCAGCTTGCTGCTTATGATCTTCTGTCTCCTACGATGCATCATGTGACAGCACCAGCCTTGAATCTGCCCGCCCCTAGAGAAGGAAAATCCAGCACCCTGAAGGTGTGCTAGTCTTCCAGGCAGAAAAGTGGCCAGTCGTGAGGCCCTGAGAGCAGGTCCCACTTCCACAAAGGATCAAATTCAGCATGTAACTTCAGGTCAGGGTCTTCAAAAGAACCTTGAAAGGGGGAAGAAAAGAGAAATCAAAGATAGAAATAGAGCTGTCTCTGAAAATGCAAGCAAAGAAGTCGCCTATAGGTGCCATCATCCTCCTAAGCTCCGCCCATTTTTGGTGTTTAAAAGAATTCAGTGGGGTCATATACTTACACTGAATAAATTAATAGAATTTCTGGAAAAGCTTTCTTTAGTTAGTTAGTTGGTCATGACTAGACTGAACTCCTGCCTCAGCAAAGATCTGGACCCATTGCAATTTGCCTATCGTCACAATAGATCAATGGCAGATGCAATCTCAATGGCTCTCCACACGGCTGTAGACCACCTGGACAACACAAACACCTATGTCAGGATGCTGTTCATCAACTATAGCTCAGCATTTAGTACCATCATTCCCACAATCCTGATTGAGAAGTTACAGAACCTGAATCTCTGTATCTCCCTCTGCAATTGGATCCTTGATTTCCTAACTGGAAGACCACAATCTGTGCAGATTGGTGATATCTCCTCCTCGCTGATGATCAACACTGGTGCACCTCAGGGGTGTGTGCTTAGTCCACTGCTCTACCCTCTCTATACCAGTGATCCCCAACCACCGGGCCGCAAAGCATGTGCTACCGGGCCGTGAGGAAACAATATGAAATGGTGATATGAAACAATATGAGTCAGCTGCACCTTTCCTCATTCCCTGTCATGCACTGTTGAACTTGAAATAACCTACCAAATCATACCAAATAAAACATAAAACCTAAAATAACGCTAACATATAGTAAAAGCAGGAATGATATGATAAATACACAGCCTATATAAAGTAGAAATAATGTATGTACAGTGTAGTTTCACTGAACAGAATCGGGAAGATTAAGCCAAACCTGATTTGTAGAAAAAAAATCGTCAAGTATAGGCATGCGCACACAGGTGCCCGCACAAGGCTTCATGGTCATGGTAGTCTTTCTCAGGGTAAACACGTGTCCCATATTTGACTGCTACTTTTGTCCCTTATTTGGGAGTGAGAAAGTTGGCAACCCTACTTGCACACCCCCCCCCCATCAGCCAGTCCGCAAGAATATTGTCAATATTAAACCGGTCCGCGGTACAAAAAAAGGTTGGGGACCCCTGCTCTATACCTATGACTGTGTGGCTAGGCATAGCTTGAATACCAACTATAAATTTGCTGATGATACAAGCATTGTTGGTAGAGTCTCAGATGGCGACGAGAGGGCATACAGGAGTGAGATATGCCAACTAGTGGAGTGGAGTCGCAGCAACAACCTTGCACTCAACACCAGTAAGATGAAAGAGTTGATTGTGAACTTCAGGAAGGGTAAGACAAAGGAACACATGCCAATCCTCCTACCCAGAGGGATCAGAAGTGGAGAAAGTGAGCAGTTTCAAGTTCCTGGGTGTCAAGATCTCTGAGGACCTAAGCTGGTCCCAACATATTGATGCAGTTATAAAGAAGACAAGACAGTGACTATACTTCATTAGGAGTTTGAAGAGATTTGGTGTGTCAACAAATACCCTCAAAAACTCATATAGATAAACCATGGACAGCATTCTGACAGGCTGCATCACTGTCTGGTATGGAGCCGTGGGGACTACTGCACAGGACCAAAAGAAGCTGCAGAGGATTGTAAATTTAGTCAGTTCCATCTTGGGCACTAGCCTACAAAGTACCCAGGACATCTTTAAGGAGCAGTGTCTCAGAAAGGCAGCATCCATTATTAAGGACCTTCAGAACCCAGGACATGCCAGGACATAGACTGTTACCATCAGGTGGGAGGTACAGAAGCCTTAAGGCACATACTCAGCAATTCAAGAACAGCTTCTTCCCCTCTGCCATCTGATTTCTAAATGGACATTGAACCCGTGAACAGTACCTTACTTTTTTAAAATACTGTCTTTTTGCACAATTTTTAATCTATTCAATAAACGTACACTGTAATTGATTTACTTATTTATTAGTTTTTTCCCTTTTCTCTATATTAAGTATTGCATTGAACTGCTGCTGCTAAGTTAGCAAATTGTACAACACATGCCGGTGATAACAAACCTGATTCTGATTATGATAAACCATAAGACATAGAAGCAGAATTTGGCCATTTGGCCCATCGAGTCTTCTCCACCATTCAATCATGGCTGATCCTTTTTTTCTGTCTCCTCCTCAACCCCAGTTCCTGGCCTTCTCCCCATAACCTTTGATACCATGTCCAATCAAGAACCTATCAATCTCTGCCTTAAATACACCCAACGACCTGGCCTCCACAGCTGCATGTGGCAACAAATTCCACAAATTCACCAACTTTTGGCTGAAGAAATTTCTCAGCATCTCTGTTTTGAAAGGGCGCCCCTCTTATCCTAGACTCTCCCACCATGGGAAATATGCTTTTCACATCTACTCTGTCTAGGCCTTTCAACATTTGAAAGGTTTCTGTGAGATCCCCCTCATCTTTCTGAATTCCAGTGAGTACAGACCCAGAGCCATCAAACGTTTGTCGTATGATAACCCTTTCATTCCTGGAATCATCCTTGTGAACCACCTCTGGACCCTCTCCAATGCCAGCATATGTTTTCAAAGATGAGGGGCCTAAAACTGTCACAATACTCAAGGTGAGGCCTCACCAGTGCCTTATAAAGCCTCAGCATCACATCCTTGCTCTTGTATTATAAACCTCTTGAAATGAATGCTAACATGGCATTTGCCTTCCTCACCACTGACTCAACCTGCAAGTTAATCTTCAGGGTGTTCTGCACAAGGACTCCCAAGTCCCTCTGCATCTCAGATACCTGGATTTTCTGCCCGTTTAGAAAATAGTCTGCAAATTTATTTCTACTACCAATGTGCATGACCATGCATTTTCCAACATTGTTTTGCATTTGCCACTTTCTTGCCCAACCTTCTGCATCCTACCTGTTTCCTCAACACCTCCTGCCCCTCCACCAATCTTTGTATCACATCTGCAAACTTGGCAACAAAGCCATCTATTCCATCATCTAAATCATTTAAATACAGCATAAAAAGAAATGGTCCCAATACTGACTCCTGTGGAACATCACTAGTCACTGGCAGCCAATCAGAAAAGGATCCTTTTATTCCCACTCACTGCCTCCTACCAATCAGCCAATGCTGTAGCCATGTTAGTAACTTTCCTGTAATACCTGGGCTCTTAACTTGGTAAGCAGCCTCATGTATGGCATCTTGTCAAAGGCCTGTTGAAGTCTAAATATACAACATCCACTGCATCCCCTTTATCTATCCTACTTATAATCTTCTCAAAGAATTCCAACAGGTTCGTCAGGCAGGATTTTTCCCTGAAGGAAACCATGCTGACTTTGTCCTATCTTGTCTGTGTCACCATGTACTCCATCACTTCATCCTTAACAATTCACTCCAACATCTTCCCAACCACTGAGGTCAGGCTAACTGCTCTATAATTTCCCTTCTACTGCCTTCCTCCTTTCTTAAAGAGTGGAGTAACATTTGCAATTTTCTAGTCCTCTGAGTCCAATGATTTTTGAAAGATCATTTCAAATGCCACCACAATCTTTAATGCTACCTCTTTCAGAACCCTAGGGTGCAGGTCCTCTGGTCCAGGTGACTTATGTACTTTCAGGTCTTTCAGCTTTTTGAGCACCTTCTCTCTTGTAGCAGCCACTGCACCCACTTTTCTACCTTCACACACTACAACATTGGGTATACTGCTAGTGTCTTCCACAGTGCAGACTGACGCAAACTACTCATTTAGTTCATCAGCCATCTCCTTGTCCCCCGTTATTATTTCTCCGGCCTCATTTTCTAGCGGTCCTATATCCACTCTCATTTCTTTTTTATTATTAACATACTGAAAGAACTTTTACTATCCACTTTGATATTATTTGCTAGCTTTCTTTCATATGTCATCTTTTCCCTTCTAAGCTGCTCTCTGTAGGTTTTTAAAAACTTCCCAATCCTCTATCTTTCCACTAATTTTTGCTTTGTAGTATGCCCTTTCTTTTGCTTTTACAATAGCTTTGACTTCCCTTGTCAGCCACGGTTGTACTATTTTACCATTTGAGTATTTCTTCATTTTTGGAATACACATGTCCTGCTCCATCCTCATTTTTCCCAGAAATGCATACCATTGCTGCACTGCTAACATCCCTGCCAGCAGCTCCTTCTTATTTACTTTGGCCAACTCCTCTCAACTTCTCCCTCATACCATTGTAATTTCCCTTACTCCACTGAAATACTGCTACATCAGACTTTACTTTCTCCCTGTCAGATTTCAAGTTGAACACAATCATATTGTGATCACTGGTTCCTAAGGGTTAAAAACATAGAAAACCTACAGCATAATACAAGCCCTTCAGCCCACAATGCTATGCTGAACATGTATTTACTTTAGAAATTACCTAGGGTTACCCATAGCCCTCTATTTTTCTAAGCTCCATGTACCATGTAGCATGGTAAGGTTCTTTTACCTTAAGCTCCCTAATCGTCTCTGGTTCATTACATAACATCCAATTCAGTATAGCTGATTCCCTAGAAGGCTTAGTGACAAACTGCTCTAAAAAGCTATTTCTTAGGCATTCATCAAACTCACTTTCTTGAGATCCATTACTAACCAGATTTTCCCAATCGACCTGCATGTTAAAATCTCCCATGACTACCATAACATTGCTCTTTTACTCGCCTTTTCTATTTGCTGTTGTAATCTGTGGACCACTTCTCAGCCACTGTTGGGAGGCCTGTATGTAACTGCCATCAACGTCCTTTTACCCTTGTAGTTTCTTAACTCAACCCACAAGGATTCAACATCTTCTGATCCTATGTCACATCTTTGTACTGATTTGATGCCATTCTTTACCAGTAGAACCACACCACCCCCTCTGCCTACCTTCCTATCCCTCTGATGTAACGTGTAACCTTGGACATTCAGTTTCCAATTACAGCCATCCTTCAGCCATGATTCGGTGATGGCCACAACATCATACCTGGCAATCTGTAATACAACAAGA
Source organism: Mobula birostris (assembly GCF_030028105.1). NCBI lineage: Eukaryota > Metazoa > Chordata > Chondrichthyes > Myliobatiformes > Myliobatidae > Mobula > Mobula birostris. Next base: position 87,223,388 of record NC_092378.1, read on the forward strand.
TCATCCACCTTATTTCTTATACTACGTGCATTTAGATACAACACCTTGAGTACTGTATTTGATGTCCTTTCTGACTCTGCATCCCTAATGATTTGATACTCAGCCTGTTAGCTACAACTAAGTCCCATCACCTGCCTGCCCTTCTTGACAATCTGACTATCTTTACTTTTTTACCATCCGTCCTTGATTACTGTCCGTCATTCTGATAGTAATTCAGAAATATCACTTTCACATGCCTCATTCATGTGTGTGTGTGTGGTGTCAAGGATGGAAGATGGATGAAGACATGCACTAAGCACATTAAGAACGCTTCTGCCCATCTGCCATCAGATTTCTGAATATTTGATGAGCACTACCTCACTATTATGCTCTCTTTTTGCACTATTTATTTCTGTATTCCTTGTTATAACCTTTTGTAATTTTTAATGTATTGTGCTCTGATGCCGTAAATCAACAAATTTCAATTTCAAATGTCAGTAACATATGTCAGTGATAATTAACTTGATTCTGATTTATAGCTGTATTTTCACAGTTACAAGAATAGCTGGGCTAGGAGGATTTCATGTATCCTTAGTAGTCTTGCTGCATCACCATTGTTCTCCTATAAGCTGCCTGATGGAGGACATCAAATCATAACTGAGGACGTATTGTCGAGCAGACAAAGCATATCAGGTAAAGGTTCATGGTTGGCACTTTACCTGCAGGAATACACACTACCTTTTGAAAAGGTTTGCTTCTGGAAGCTTTGTTCCTTGGAATCTGGAAATGGAACTGAGACATCCCATTATATTCCTGAAGGATTGGGTGTACAGCTATTAACTTTACTTCAGTCTGACTTGGAATCTTCTGCCATATCTGTCTTCCCCCTGTGTACAACATATTCAGCAGAATTTTGCAGAAGAACTAAAGATGTGATGAAAACTGAATAAATGTCCATTGTGTCCAAGCTGAAGAGTTGTAGCTTGATCTTCATTTCTGTCGTGTCTGACAGCTTTTCAAACTCTTGTGTGGCTAAGTGAATAGTAGTTAAGTAGCCTTTGAATAGTGAAGCTGCTATGAAAAGATGGTTCACAGCTGAAAATGACACACAATGTTACTTAATCAGCCAAATGTGTTAGAGTTTCAATGAGGGATGCAAAAAGAGCTTTACATAAGTATGCTAATGCATTGTACAAATCTTGAATAGAATTTTTAAAAACACTTTTACTGCCTTTGTGCGATGAATGCACAGAAGCATTGGCCCTCTATGGAAAGTATACATAAATATTGCTCCATCATAGTTTTTAGGCTGCTTCATAAACGCAGATTATTGCACATCGTATTTTCATAAAATTAATGTTTATACTTAAGATGGTGTTTAGTTGTAGCCTCTGGTATGGATACAAATTGTGTTTCTTTAGAGAATTCCATTGTTGTTATGTGCCCTATTAAAGTCCAAATTCATTACTAGTGAATTTTAACAAATTAAGTTGCCAGTAAGTGATGTGGTTAAGTAGCTCTCTGACTATAGCTGCTACATGTGCAGTGCTCCTAACTGTCCAAGGCCTTCAGTAACCTCTCTTCTTCAAAACTAACTACCCCTCCAACTATTCTTCATATTGTCTGCAAACTTTGCAACAAAGCCATCAATTCCATTATCTGAATCATTGACGTATAACATAAAAGCAGTCGGTCCCGACATAGACCCCTGTGGAATACCACTCGTCACTAGCAGCCAGCCAGAAAAGTCTCCCTTTATTCCCGCTCTTTGCATTCTGCCAATCAGTCACTGCTTTATCCATGCTTGAATCTTTCCTGTAATACCATGGGCTCGTAGCTTGTTAAGCAGCTTCATGTGTGGCACCTTGTCAAAGGCCTTATGAAAATCCAAGTACAACATCAACCGATTCTCTTTTGTCTATCATCATCCAGTTTAAGCTTTGACTGTCATGGCCCACACACTCTTGGTTCAGGTCAAGTGGATCAGTTCATTGGTATTCATTCCCAGTTCTCTGGCTACTGTCTCTATTATCATTTGTCTTTGCATTCCTCTTGCTTTCTTCCCTTCAATCTTTCCCATAATTACCATGCATTCTAACTCCTCTTTCCTAATCACATGTCCAATGAAGTTACGTTGCCTTCTCATGATCTCATACATTATTTCTCTTTTTGTACTTGCTCTGTTCATGACATCCTCGTTAGATATTCGTTTCGTCCATGATTTTCTTTGCATCCTCCTCAAAAACCACATCTCTGCTGCTTCAATTCGTTTCCTCATGTTACTAGATATTGTCCAACATTCTGAGCCTTATAACATAACTGGATAAACGTAACATTTCAGTACTCGTGAGGCAGGTTGTCATGCCTAGTTTAGTATTGGTCAGTATACTCTTCATTCTCGTAAAGGTGTCTTTTGCCATCCTTATTCTTCTTTTGATGTCCATGTCACACCTGCCATCTGATGTCATCCAGCTTCCTAAGTAGCAAAAGTTCTGTACTTGTTTTATGTCTTCCCTGTTTATTCTCAGCCTGCAGATAGGATTCTCTTTCTTTGTGGATATCACCATACAATCTGTCCTTTTGCAATTGGTAGATAGATCCATTTTTGCACTTTCTTCAACAACTATATCAATTAAGTTTTGTAGTTCTTCCTCCGTACTTGCAATATACTTTTGTCTGTACTGCTCATTATTTCTTAAAAGTATTGCAACAGATATTGTCAAGCAAAACTTTCCCTTGAGGAAACTGTGCTGCCTGATGCTTATTTTATCACGTGCGTCCAAGTACCCTGAGATCTCATTCTTAATAATTGACTACAACATCTGGCCTAAACTGGCCGAGAGTTTCCTTTCTTCTCCCTCTCTCCCTTGAATAATGGAGTGACATTTGCAATTTTCCAGTCTTCCAGGACCATTCCAAAATCTAATGATTCTTGAAAGATCATTACTAATGCTGCCACGATCTCTTCAGCCACCTTTTTCAGAACTCTGGGGTGTAAACCATCTGGTCCAGGTGACTTAATCCAGTGGTCCCCAAAAGTATGTGCTGCCGGGCTGCGAGGAAACAATATGAATTGGCAATATGAAACGATATGAGTCAGCTGCACCTTTCCTCATTCCCTGTCACGCCCACTGTTGAACTTGAACAGTCGGTCATTAACCTGCAACTACTTGATGAGTAAAAAACAAACATTGCTTGAGAGTTTCTTTGGAAGAGATGGTATGGGACGTAAAAGGCCGAACGATGATGATAACACAGAGACAGCTGAGGCCGAGACTGCAAAAAAAAAGAAAGCTTCCTTCAACAGAAAATACAACAAATCGTACATAAAATATGGCTTTATTGTGACCAGTGACTCGCACGCTCCAAGTGCCCTGTGTGTGATATGTGGAGACAAGCTGTCTAATGAGGCAATGAAGCCCTCAAAACTGCTTCGGAACCTTGAGTCCAAGCACCCTGCACTTAAAGACAAACCCATTGAGTTTTTTCAGCGGAAAAATCGTGAGCAAGCGGAACAGAAGCAAGTGCTGAGAACCACCACCTCCACAAATGCTGCTGCTCTGAGAGTGTCGTACTTAGTGGCTAGCCGTATTGCTAAGGCTAGGAAGCCTTTCACTGTTGGTGAAGAATTGATTCTGCCTGCTGCCAAGGACATGTGCTGTGAACTATTAGGAGAAGCTGCAGCTAACAAGATGGCACAGGTTTCTCTTTCAGCCACCACAGTTTCAAGGAGAATCGATGACATAGCGGAGGACACCGAAGCACAGCTGTTGGAACGGCTTAACGAGTCTGGTTTCACTACCCAAGTCAAAGAGATTGCTCCTAAATGCCAGTCTACACATTGTCACACACAGGGAAATGCTGGCTAGCTGAAAAATGTCACCTGATCTTAACAACGTATTGAGTGACGTTGTTGAAGTTATCAAGCACATCAAAGCAAAAGCCCTGAATTCACGTCTGTTTGAGCAGCTTTGCGAAGAAATGGATGCAGAGCACAAACACCTCCTCTTACACACTGAAGTCAGGTGGCTATCAAGGGGGAGAGCCCTGGCCAGGGTTCTTGAGGTAAGAGAGCAGCTACGGAGATTTCTTTTAGGAAAAAAGTCACCACTGGCAGCACACTTCAGTGACGAGGAGTGGATAGCAAAACTTGCTTATCTGTGTAACATCTTCAACCAGCTCAATGAACTCAATTTGTCACTTCAGGGGAGGATGACAACTGCCCAGGAGACATTCTGGAGGTGGGGTGGTATTGCTGGTTAGAGAGGAGATTAACGCAATAGAAAGGAAGGACATTAGCTGGGAGGATGTGGAATTAATATGGGTAGAGCTGCATAACACTAAGGGGCAGAAAACGCTGGTGGGAGTTGTGTATAGGCCACCTAACAGTAGTAGTGAGGTTGGGGATGGCATTAAACAGGAAATTAGAAATGCGTGCAATAAAGGAACAGCGGTTATAATGGGTGACTTCAATCTACATATAGATTGGGTGAACCAAATTGGTAAGGGTGCTGAGAAAGAGGATTTCTTGGAATGTATGCGGGATGGTTTTCTGAACCAACACGTTGAAGAACCAACTAGAGAGCAGGCCATTCTAGACTGGATATTGAGCAATGAGGAAGGGTTACTTAGCAATCTTGTCGTGCGAGGCCCCTTGGGTAAGAGTGACCATAATATGGTGGAATTCTTCATTAAGATGGAGAGTGATGTAGTTAATTGAGAAACAAAGGTTCTGAACTTAAAGAAGGGTAACTTTGAAGGTATGAGACGTGAATTAGCTAAGATAGACTGGCAAATGATACTTAAAGGGTTGACAGTGCGTATGCAATGGCAAGCATTTAAAGATCACATGGATGAACTACAACAATTGTTCATCCCAGTTTGGCAAAAGAATAAACCAGGGTAGGTAGTGCACCCGTGGCTGACGAGGGAAATTAGGGATGGTATCAATTCCAAAGAAGAAGCGTAAAAATTAGCCAGAAAAAGCGGCACACCTGAGGACTAGGAGAAATTCAGAGTCCAGCAGAGGAGGACAAAGGGCTTAATTAGGAAAGGGAAAAAAGATTATGAGAGAAAGCTGGCAGGGAACATAAAAACTGACTGTAAAAGTTTTTATAGATATGTGAAAAGAAAAAGATTGGTTAAGACAAATGTAGGTCCCTTACAGTCAGAAACAGGTGAATTGATCATGGGGAGCAAGGACATGGCAGACCAATTGAATAACTACTTTGGTTCCATCTTCACTAAGGAGGACATAAATAATCTTCCGGAAATAGTAGGGGACCGAGGGTCTAGTGAGATGGAGGTACTGAAGGAAATACATGTTAGTAGGGAAGTGGTGTTAGGTAAATTGAAGGGATTAAAGGCAGATAAATCCCCAGGGCCAGATGGTCTGCATCCCAGAATGCCTAAGGAAGTAGCCTAAGAAATAGTGGATGCATTAGTGATGATTTTTCAAAACTCTTTGGATTCTGGATTAGTTCCTGAGGATTGGAGGGTGGCTAATGTAACCCCGCTTTTTAAAAAAGGAGGGAGAGAGAAACCGGGGAATTATAGAACGGTAAGCCTGACATCGGTGGTGGGGAAAATGCTAGAGTCAATTATCAAAGATGTGATAACGGCACATTTGGAAAGTGGTGAAATGGTCGGACAAAGCATGGATTGTTGAAAGGAAAATCATGTCTGACGAATCTCATAGAATTTTTTGAGGATGTAACTAGTTGAGTGGATAGGGGAGAACCAGTGGATGTGATATATTTGGATTTTCAAAAGGCTTTTGACAAGGTCCCACACAGGAGATTAGTGTGCAAACTTAAAGCACAGGGTATTGATGTGGATAGAGAATTGGTTGGCAGACAGGAAGCAAAGAGTGGGAATAAACGGGACCTTTTCAGAAAGGCAGGCAGTGACTAGTGGGGTACCACAATGCTCAGTGCTGGGACCCCAGTTGTTTACAATATATATTAATGACTTAGATGAGGGAATTAAATGCAGTATCTCCAGGTTTGTGGATGACACGAAGCTGAGCGGCAGTGTTAGCTGTGAGGAGGATGCTAAGAGGATGCAGGGTGACTTGGATAGGTTAGGTGAGTGGGCAGATTCATGGCAGATGCAATTTAATGTGGATATCCACTTTGGTGGCAGGAACAGGAAAACAGATTATTATCTGAATGGTGGCTGATTAGGAAAAGGGGAGGTGCAAGGAGACCTGTGTGTCATTGAAAGTGGGCATACAGATACAGCAGAAGGTGAAAAAGGCAAATGGTATGCTGGCATTCATAGCAAGAGGATTCGAGTACAGGAGTAGGGAGGTACTACTGCAGTTGTACAAGGCCTTGGTGAGACCACACCTGGAGTATTGTGTGCAGTTTTGGTCCCCTAATCTGAGGAGAGACATTCTTGCCATAGAGGGAGCACAAAGAAGGTTCACCAGATTGATTCCTGGGATGGCAGGACTTTCAGATGATGAAAGACTGGATCGACTAGGCTTATACTCTCTGGAATTTGGAAGATTGAGGAGGGATCTTATTGAAACGTATAAAATTCTAAAGGGATTGGACAGGCTAGATGCAGGAAGATTGTTCCTGATGTTGGGGAAGTCCAGAATGAGGGGTCACAGTTTGAGGATAAAGGGGAAGCCTTTTAGGACCGAGATGAGGAAGAACTTCTTCACACAGAGAGTGGTGAATCTGTGGAATTCTCTGCCACAGGAAACAGTTGAGGCCAGTTCATTGGCTATATTTAAGAGGGAGTTAGATATGGCCCTTGTGGCTAAGGGGATCGGGGGCATGGAGAGAAGGCAGGTACAGGGTTCTGAGTTGGATGATCAACCATAATCATACTGAATGGCGGTGCAGGCTTGAAGGGCCGAATGGCCTACTCCACCTATTTTCTATGTTTCTATGTCTTCAACTTGGCAGATAAAATGTCTGCTTTCACAGCCAAACTGGAACTGTGGGGACGACGAGTGGACAGGGGCATATTTGACATGTTCCCAACATTAACTGGGATTTTGGGAGAAACTGAGGCTACACCGTCCTTCTCACAGCTGGTGTGCGATCACCTATCTTCGCTGTCGACAGAATTCGAGCATTACTTGCCAACCGCTAATGACCTAAGATGTGCAAAGGAATGGGTCCATGACCCATTTGTGAATGTCCACAGTGAATCATCCATGTCAGTGCAGGAAGAAGATCAACTCCTCGAGCTTAAAAATGACGGTGGACTGAAAAGTATATTTGACATAGCATCTCTGCCGGCATTGTAGATCAAAGTCAAGGCTGAATGTCCTGAGATAGCCACAAAAGCACTGAAAACGTTGCTTCCATTTCCAACATCATATCTCTGCGAAGCGGAGTTTTCTGCAATGAATGCAACGAAAAGTAAATTGCGGAATAGACGGACATAAGGAACCCCCTTATGATTGACTTATCACTATATTCATGTGAGGAAAATATGCACTGTGTGTTTATAACCTTATAACAATTACAGCACAGAAACAGGCCATCTTGGCCCCTCTAGTCCATGCCGAACTCTTACCCTATCCTATTCCCACCGACCTGCACTCAGCCCATAACCCTCCATTTCTTTCCTGTCCATATATCTATCCGATTTAACTTTAAACGACAACATAGACCTGCCTCAACCACTTCTGCTGGAAGCTCATTCCACACAGCTACCACTCTCTGAGTAAAGAAGTTCTCCCTCATGTTACCCCTAAACTTTTGTCCTCTAATTCTCAACCCATGCCCTCTTGTTTGAATCTTCCCCACTCTCAATGGAAAAAGTCTAACCACGTCAACTCTATCAATCCCCCTCATAATTTTAAACACCTCTATCAAGTCTCCCCTCAACCTTCTACACTCCAAAGAATAAAGACCTAACTTGTTCAACCTTTCTCTGTAGCTTAGGAGATGAAACCCAGGCAACATTTTAGTAAATCTCCTCTGTACTCTCTCAATTTTATTGACATCCTTCCTATAATTCGGTGACCAGAACTGTACACAATATTCCAGATTTGGCCTTACCAATGCCTTATACAAACTCAACATTACATCCTAACTCCTATACTCAATGCTCTGATTAATAAAGGCCAGCAAACCAAAAGCTTTCTTCACCATCCTGTCCACATGAGATTCCATCTTCAGGGAACTATGCACCATTATTCCTAGATCCCTCTGTTCTAAAGCATTGTTTAATGCCCTACCATTTACCATGTATTGTCCTATTTTTATTAGTTCTACCAAAACGTAGCACCTCATATATTTCAGCATTAAACTCCATCTGCCATCTTTCAGCCCACTCTTCTTACTGTCCTAAATCTCTGCAAGTTTTGAAAACCTACCTCATCATCCACGACACCACCTATCTTAGTATCATCTGCATAGTTACTAATCCAATTTACCACCCCATCATCCAGACATTAATATATATTACAAACAACATTGGACCCAGTACAGATCCTTGTGGCACACTGCTACACACTGTCCTCCAATCTGGACCACAGTTATCCACCACTACTCTCTGGCATCTCCTATCATATATATTTAATATTAAATTCATTAGATAAACCCTTTTAGAAACAAAATTGAGTGTATTAGCCACTGATAAGTGACTTATAGTTGACTTATCACCTATATTCCGGTCGTGATTAACACCCCCCCCACCCCCACCCCGTCGGCCAGTCCGCAAGAATATTGTCAATATTAAACCGGTCCACAGTGCAAAAAAGGTTGGGGATCCCTGACTTAATCTACTTTCTGACATTTCAGTTTCCCCAAGAACCTACTCCCTAGTAATAGTAACTTCACACACATCATGCCCCTGACACTGGAACTTCCACCATACTCCTGGTGTCTTCCACAGTGAAGATTGGTGCAAAATTCTTACTCAGTGTGTCCACCATTTTCTTGCCCCCATTACTACCTCTCCAGCATCGTTTTCCAGTGGTTCGATATCCACTCTCATCTCGCTTTTACACTTTATGTATCTGAAGAAACTTCTGGTATCCTCTTTAATATTATTGGCCAGCTTACTTTCATATTCTATCTTTACTTGCTTAATGACTTTTTTTAGTTGCCTTCTGTTGGGTTTTAAAAGCTTCCCAATCCTCTAACTTCTCACTAATTTTTGCTCTATTATATGACCTCACTTTGGCTTTTATGTTGGCTTTGACTTCTCTTGTTAGCCATGGTGGTGTCAACTTTCCTTTAGAATACTTCTACCTCTTTGGGATGTGTATATCCTGTGTCTACCAAATTGCTTCCAGAAATTCCAGCCATTGCTGCTCTGCTGTCATCCCTGTCGGTGTTCTTTTCCATTCAATTTCGGCCAACTCCTCTTTCATGCCTCTGTTATTCCTTTTACTTGAATGTAATATTGATACATCTGACAGCTTCTCCTATTCAAATTTCAGGGTGAATTCGATCATATTATGAGCATTTCCCCTAAGGGTTCTTTTACCTTAAGCTCTCTAATCAATTCTGGTTCATTGCACAATTCTCTTCATTGACTACAGCCAGCATTCAGTGCTATCATCCCTTGAAACTCATCATTAAGCTTTAAGGCTAAGCGCTTGGTAACTGTATCCTCTATTTCCTCACTGAAAGATTGGCAACAGCATTCATTCCACACTCACCAAGAACATACGTCCTCTGTTCTACTCACTTTATACCTATGATTGCATAGCTAACTATAGCTTCAGTGCCATAGTTAAGTTTGCAGATGATACCACAGTTGCTGACTGAATCAAAGGTATTATGAATGAACAAATAGCAAGGAGACTGAAAATCTTGTTATGTGGTGCCACAACAACAATTTTTCACTCACTATCAGCAACGCCAAGGTGCTGATTATTGATTACAGTAGCCGGAGATACAAGAGCCAGTCCTCATTAGAGGAACGGAGGTAGAGAATTTTAAGTCCTTGGTGTCAACATGTCAGAGGATCTATCCTAGGGCAAGCATATAAATGTCATCACAAAGGAGGCACACGGTGTATCTACTTTCTTAGAAATCTGCGTAGATTTGGCATGTCACCAAAACTTGTCATTAATGACCCATTGATTATCTACTGATGTCTACTATAAGCCTATGGACTCTCACAGCTACCTGGACTATTCCTCTTCCCACCCTGTCTCTCGCAAAAACGCCATCCCCTTCTCGCATTTCCTCCGTCTCCGCTGCATCTGCTCTCAGGATGAGGCTTTTCATTCCAGGACAAAGGAGATGTCCTCCTTTTTTAAAGAAAGGGGCTTCCCTTCCTGCACCATCAACTCTGCTCTCAAACGCATCTCTCCCATTTCACACACATCTGCTCTCACCCCATCCTCCTGCCACCCCACTAGGAATAGGGTTCCCCGGTCCTCACCTACCACTCCACCAGCCTCCGGGCCCAACATATAATTCTCCGTAACTTCCACCACCTCCAACGGGATCCCACTACCAAGCACATCTTCCCCCCCACCCCTTTCTGCTTTCTGCAGGGATCGCTCCCTACACGACTCCCTTGTCCATTCGTCCCCCCCCATCCCTTCCCACCGATCTCCCTCCCAGCACTTATCCTTGTAAGCGGAACAAGTACGACACATGCCCTTACACTTCCTCCCTCACCACCATTCAGGGCCCCAGACAGTCCTTCCAGATGAGGCGACACTTCACCTGTGAGTCAGCTGGGGCGATATACTGCGTCCGGTGTTCCCGATGCAGCCTTCTATATATTGGCAATACCTGACAGAGACTGGGAGACCGTTTCGCTGAACACCTACGCTCTGTCCGCCAGAGAAAGCAGGATCTCCCAGTGGCCACATATTTTAATTCCATCATCCCATTCCCATTCTGATATGTCTATCCACGGCCTCCTCTGCTGTCAAGATGAGGCCACACTCAGGTTGGAGGAGCAACACCTTATATTCCATCTAGGTAGCCTCCAACCTGATGGTATGAACATTGACTTCTCTAACTTCCGTTAATGCCCCACCTCCCTTCGTACCCCATCCCTTATTTATTTATTTTTTATTCCCCCCCCCCACACACACACCTTTTTTTCCTCTTTTTTTTCCTTTTTTTTTCTCCTTCTGTCCCTCTCGCTATAACTCTTTGCCCATCCTCTGGGTTTCCCCCCTTCCCCTTTGTTTCTCTCTCTGCCTCCCATCCCATGATCCTCGCCCTTCTCCAGCCTCGTATCCCTTTTGCCAATCTACTTTCAGCTCTTAGCTCCATCCCTCCCCCTCCTGTCTCCTATCATTTTGGATCTCCCCCTCCCCCTCCCACTTTCAAATCTCTTACTATCTCTTCTTTGAGTTAGTCCTGACGAAGGGTCTCAGCCCGAAACGCCGACTGTACCTCTTCCTAGAGGTGCTGCCTGGCCTGCTGCGTTCACCAGCATTTTTTGTGTGTGTTGCTTGAATTTCCAGCATCTGCAGACTTCCTCGTGTTTGCATTGATGACCTGTTTGATTTGTGGACCAACAAAAATGCTGTGCTTAACCTTGGCATCAGTTATTCTGGGAAGCATCTGTCTCAAATATTGAAATCTTTCATGGAAATTTTTGTGCTTGGTGACAGCAGATTCCATCCTTGCAGACGTGAATCCAGTAATTCTTCTTCTGCCTTTGACAAACCCATATCTCTGACCAGATTATTTAACTCAGACAGAGTTATCAGATGAGGCTCACTTGATATAAAGGGTTCAATATCAGTATCAGTATGGTTTTCCATTCCTGGCTTGTGCATCATGGCATCTTTGCCTGCCTTCTCTAGACTCCCATGTCTTTGGTGGCTTTGGTACTGGAAGATTATCATCATGTGCACAGGTCTCATGGCTGAAGGGAGATTGGGGTATTCAATGTATTTCTTGTTTTTAGCAGAGAAACCAGACGCACTGGTCAGACAGAAGTAGCAGTTTATCACATGACCCTTTTGCTCTCACCGTATCATTGGGACAGTGAATGGCATTGATTTCTGAGTATCTCTGAGCCAAGCTCTAAGATTGACAGTGCATATTGTGCAAAAATTGTGAGGAGTCCAGGCTTGGTCTTAGTTGCCAATTTTACAACCAAGGTAGAGCTCATAGGTTTTCTTAATAAGGGGAGCCATGCTGTGTCTTTGAGATTTAAGCATATACTCATCACGAATATGAGTATCGCAGCTGTTGCAACATTGGCAAACGTTTTGCTATCCCATATACTACTGAAAATACAATTACTTTATTACAATGAGTACACACAATATGCTCTGAGCATCAGCGTGATCACAAACTGATATACATGTATACACAATGCATAGAACAGTGTGTGCATGATGATTTTATAGCCTTTCTAAAACCTGTCCTGCTATGCAGCATCCACCCTGCGTAGGGATGCTTGGACAAGATAGAAAACTTTTTAGCTTACATTGTGGGCAACATTTTAATTGACTTGAATTTAGAATTGAAATAACAAATATAGACGATTTCCATAATGAGAGGGAAATTTCATGACAATTTTCACAATCAGCAGTCCAATCTCCATAAGATACACCCAAAACTATTCAGGAAGCAAAATCTTTGATGTCCAGAGATATTAGTAGATGAGAAATGATGCAACATCTGCAGTAATGCTTCAGGTGGAGCACTGCAAAAATACAGATGAATATCGCCTTGTTTTGATTGATTTTAGCCCATTTAACCTGTTTAAACTGGTCACCAATACGCAACATGAACCTGAGCAGAAGACAGGGCCGTCATCCGTTGTACACAGATGGTTTGGTCTGAGTTCCTCCAGTACCTGCAATCATCACCGCCTCCAATGTCCACGTTCTTCCTGATGGACTCAGCTAATGGCTGAATACAGCGCACAAACAAGACAAAGTAGAGAATACCAGACTGGATTGGAAAAGATTTTTCCCCTCAAAAATTGACATGTACTGTGGGGCACTCATAACTAATTACATATTCTTTCATCAAACCTCAATTTGGAGCGTATACCATGATGTGATATTCTGTCAAAGACCACCTTATCAAAGATAACTGGGTAAGTGATTTCCATTTGGATGATTTGTATTCTGAGCATTTCAAGACTCAGGGGGATCTTCATGCAGAACCTTTAAATCCATACATAATAGGGTTGCCAATTTCTCAATTCGTCTTTCTCCCCTCCCCCCCTTCATACATTGTAGACGAAGGTGATGTTAGCTAGAGACGTACTTCCAATAGTTCTGGGCTGGTAAAGACCACACGAACTTCTCTGACAATAGTTGCTTCCTCACCTTTTGCTTAGCTTAAAGGAGCATGCCGAATTTGACAACCTGCCTAGAATCAACAGTTAGTTCAGACCCTCCCAACTCTTATCCAAAAATCTCTGAGAAAGAAAATGAAATTTTAAAGTCTGTGATAACTGCATTGTTGAGATTAAGATTAAGCAGATTAGCATCCCAAGAAATTGGAGATCCTTACTATATCAGGCTGCTCGGAATCTACTGATTCATCTCCTTTACTCTTGCTTATCACTTAGCTCACTCTGCATTCCTCTTGGTAGAAACAGCACAGTCCTATCTTGCCCTGCTCCAGTGGAACAAACTGGATCTAAAGATAATGTTGAAGGATTCAGAGGCAAGGAACAAGATTCTTTTTTTCTTTTTCCAATATTTTCATTACATTTCATATACACAAATACAGAATTTGTAAGGATACTTATTATAAATCAAAATAAGGTAGCACAAAGTGTACTATAGATAAATCACACTGATACAATCACGGTATCCCATATTCATGATCAATCAAATAAAATAAATTGAATTATGAAATACAATAGTATGGTTAATTATATTACTATTAAAATCTACACCCACTTCCAAGACAAAGCTGGTTGGTAAAAAAAACAAAAGAAAAAAAAGAGTACTTTACCATATAGTGTTTTATAATAATAGCCCAGATCTATATTTTAATAACAGTAACAATTCAAAGATTGTCAAATAGTTTGAAAATCTTGATTAGAATCAGAAATCGAACAACGAATCTTCTCTAAATTTAAATATGACATAACATTGCATAACCATTGAGCATGTGTGTGTGGGGGGGGCAACCTCCTTCCATTTAAGCAAGATCACCCTCCTAACCATAAGAGAAATAAAATCCAGTACCAAAGGCTCCAAAATTATAGCTCTTTCCTCAACAATACCAAATAAGGCAGTCAAAGGATTGGGCTTAAAATTAACTTTAAAAAGTACAGAAAAAGTTTGGAATACATCTTTCCAATATTTTTCAAGGCTCGAACATGACCAAAGCATATGAATTAATGAAGCCTCTCCATTATTATATCTGTCACAATAAGGAGATATATCTGCAAAAAAATGAGAGAGCTTGTCTTTAGACATATGAGCCCTATGTACTACTTTAAATTGTAGGAGGGAATGACGAGCACATAATGATGAAGAATTAACCATTTTGAAAATAGCCCTCCAGGTCTCATCAGATAATGAAGTCTGTAAATCCTTTTCCCAGTCTTTTTTAATTTTGTCTAAAGGAGCCATTCTCAGTCCCAACAACACACAATAAATGTAAGATATTCAGCCCTTATCAAAAGGTTTCAAATTAAAAATTACATCTATTATGTTCTTATCCGGGCTGGTAGGAAATATATGTAGTTTAGATCTTAAAAAATCTCTAATCTGTAGATATCGAAAGAAGTGGGTATTTGAGAGCTGCTCTAAAGAAGAAAGAAACCCTCCAACAAACAGATCCTGAAATTGTTTATTGCCTAATGTATCCCATTCTCTGAAAAACAGATGAGTCGTAGATGGTTTAAAAAAAATTAGAAAAAATAGGACTAGAAAGAGAAAATCTCAATAAACCGAAATGTTTTCTAAACTAGCCAGATCCTCAAAGTGTGTTTAACCACCAAACTGTCAGTTAATTTATTTAAAGATAAAGGAAGAGAGGATTCGAGAAGAGAAATAATAGAAAATTTCGTAACTGAGTTGGCTTCCAAAAAGCCCCGTGTTGGACAATCCTCACAATTAATATAATATATCCAGAACGTAAGATTTCATATGTTAATTGTCCAATAATATAACCTAAAATTGGGTAGAGCAAGGCCTCCATTCTTTTTAATTTTTTGAAGGTGGGCTTTATTTAATCGGGGTTTTCTGTTCTTCCATATATAGGAAGAAAGAATCAAATCTAAAGAATCAAAAAAAGACTTAGGAATAAAAACAGGTACGGCTTGAAAAAGGTATATAAATTTAGGTTAAATACTCATTTTAATAGAATTAATTTGACTAATCAATGATAAAGAGAGAGGCATCCAATTAGAAAGTGTCTTTTTCACATAATTCATTAAGGTTAGAAAATTTTCTTTGAGTAGGTCTTTATAATTCATAGTGAATATTACACCCAAATATGTAAATTGTTTTCTTACAATTTTAAAAGGAAGGTTGGTATCAAATTATTTAAAGGAAACAATTCATTCTTATGTAAATTCAATTTATATCCTGAAAACTGACTAAAATTAGTCAGTAAAAGAAATATAGAGGGTAAAGAAGTTATAATATTAGATATAAAAAGCAATAGGTCATCAGCGTAAAGCGAAACTTTATGAGTAGTACCTTTCCTTAAGATACCGGTGATGTCTTTAGGCTCTCAAAAGGCAATTGCTAAGGGTTCTAATACCAAATCAAAAAGCAGAGGGCTCAACGGACATCCTCGTCTGGTTCCACATTGGAGTTTAATTGGTTTAGAATTCTGAAAGTTAGTAAGGACCCGAGCGGATGGAGATAACTAAAGTAATTTAATCCAAAGAATAAAATTGGGCCCAAAATTAAATTTTTCTAAGGTTTTAAATAGGTAATTCCATTCAACTCAGTCAAAAGCCTTCTCCGCATCCAGAGAAATCACACATGGGATATTTCCTTGGATGGAGAATGTATAACATTTAACGATTGCCGTATATTAAAATGGGAATATCGATTTTTAATAAATCCTGTCTGATCATCAGATATTATAGAAGGTGTAATATTCTCGAGTCTACGGGCCAAAACTTTAGATAGGATCTTAGCATCAACATTGGGATTCTTATTCTTTTTAAGAATAAGTGAAATGGAAGCTTCATAAAAAGACTGTGGCAACCTACCCACTTTGAAGGAATCAGTAAGGTACAAGGTATAAGTGATGAAGAAAAAGCCTTATAAAATTCTCCAGAAAATCCATCAGGTCCTGGAGATTTCCCAGAATGCAATGATCGTATAGCCTCAGTGATTTCCTCCTGAGAAATAGGTTGATTATCAACCGAAAGTCCAGGAATATTTAATTGGTCTAAAAATTTGTTCATTGCAGTATTATCTTTAACAAAATCAGAACTGTAGTTTAGAATAAAATTCTCTAGAAGTGTCATTTATTTCAAAATGGTCAGTTGTCAAATCACCATTGGTTTTGCGAATTTCTTTAATTTGCTGTTTAGCTATAAAGGTCTTAAATTGATTAGCCAATAGTTTACCAGTTTTTTCTCCATGTATATAGAATTGGCTTCTATCTTTTAAAAGTTGGCTTTCAATTGGATACGTTATAAGAAGATCATATTTAGTTTTAATTTCAATACGTCTTTTGTATAGTTCAGTGTCTGGTGCCAAAGCATATTTCTGGTCTAATTGTTTTAATTGATTAACTAAGTCAGCTCTCTCTTTATTAGCTTTTTTCTTAACATATGCAGTATAAGAGATAATTTGTCCTCTAATATATGCCTTAAAAGCGTCCCAAATGATAAGACTAGAAGTCTTTTCCAACGTATTTTCTTCAAAAAAAAGAGTAATTTGATTCTCCAGAAATTTTAGAATGTTCCTTATCAGATAACAAAGTTAAATTGAAATGCCAGGATCTGTTCATATGAATAAAACGAGGAAGATTTAAAGATAGAAATACAGGAGAATAGTTGGATATAGCTATTTCTTTATATTCAATGGATCGAACTAATGGAATCATTTGACTATCAATTTAAAAAAAATCAATCCTGGTATAGGAATGATGGACATGAGAGAAGAATGAATACTCCCTTTCTGCCGGGTGAAAAAAATGCCAGACATCAACAATATCACATTTCATTAGAAAGGATGGAATAAATAAAGCTGATTTATTAGGTGTGGCTGATTTAGAGGAAGAATGATTTAATACTGGGTCTACACAAAAATTAAAATCTCCTTCCATCACTAAGGAATAAAGACTCAAACCTGGCAGGAATGAAAAGAAACACTCAAAAAATCCTGGGTCATCCACTTTGGGGGCGTACACATTAACAAATACAATTAATTTATTATCTAGTTTCCCTGACACTATGACAAATCGCCCATTAGGGTTAGGGACAACTTTATGTTGAACAAAAGAAATTGTATTGTCTATAAAAATCGAGACCCCTTGAGATTTTGCTCTGAATGAAGAACAAAATTGTAAATCCCTCCACTGATTAAAAAGGCGTGCGTTGTCACAACTACGTACATGCGTTTCTTGTAGAAAAATAATGGGGGCCCTTTTTAATATAAGCAAAAATCTTATTCCGTTTCACAGGATGATTTAATCCTTTCACATTAAAACTAAGTAAATTAATATTTTGATCCATTTTAAATATTAATTAACAGAAGAGTTAAACAATCTGACCATACATTATTAGAATCAGAGAAAGAACCATAAAATAAGGTACTCAAACAGAAAATTTGGATGGTAGCCCAACCCAGCTTCCAGGGAAAAAAAAAGGAACCCCACCCCCCTCCCCCTCCCCCTTCCAAAGCCAAAAAGCCCGCCAAAGGACAGTCGGCATGCTAAACCCTAAAGACAACCCTCCCAAAGAAATCCTGCTGGTAAAACTCCAATCATTCGAGGTAATAACCTTGTTCCTACCAAGAGAAAACAGACAAAATAAACGTAGATCAGAAATCCAAAACATAAGAGGATTCATTTTAACAATTTCCAAAAAATATATATAGAAAAACCTCAAAAAAAGAGTAAAGTAATAAAAAATAGCAAAGAAAATATCAAAAAGCAAGATATATAAATGGTCAAAACTTAAGTTTATTAAAACCTTATTCTATCCAACATTAAAATGATAATTGCTCTTATAAGAGATATAACACAATCAATCTTCTGCTTTCAAAAACTTCTATACATGTTCAACCAATCCCAGCCATTTCTGCACACTATTTTCCTGAACGATTCTAAGACGTGCTGGGAAGCAAAGGGAGGGCTTAAACCCTTTGTTATAAAGCAGCGACATAACCTCTTTATACTTGGCACATTCAGCCATAACCTTCGGTGTATAATCTTCCACGAATCTGATCATCTTCCTGTTGTAATCAATCGTTCCTACTCGACGGGTATGACAGATTAAAAGATCCTTAGAATGAAATTCATGAAAACATAAAATAACCGACCTAGGTCGCTCCCTTGACTTTGGTTTTGGGGCCAGTGACCGGTAGGTGCGGTCCAGCTTAGGCACAGAAGGCAGTAAATCAGGGAATAGCTTCTTCGGAAAGCTTGCAAAGAACTCCATGGGGTAGGCACCTTTACTTGATTCTTCAAGACCCAGAATACGTAGATTGTTCCTTCTGCTTCTGCTTTCCAGGTTGGTAATCTTCTTTGCTAGTTTTTCATTAGATAATGATAATTTTTTGCAGAGCTTACTTATGTCTTCTAAGTCCGCTTCCAGTATCGACAAAGTTTCTTTATTCTCCTTAATTCGCTTATCGTGTTTGATTAAAGTTTGTTGAATAGTGTCCAACTTGACATTAAGATGTTGAAATTCCTCAGAAAGTTCTGTTCTTTGCTTTTTAAGGAAATCTCCAATTGATTCCAAAGTGGTTGGAGAATCATCTTCTTTTTCTTTTGCAGAGGCTCTGGTCTTTCTCATAGACATAATAGAGCAATATTGAGATTTGTAATAAGGTTTCAAAAAACTGGCAGGAAACAAAAATTTAGATAAGGTAGGAGCAAGTTCAAAAAGATGTTACCCCATCGGCTGCCAGCAGGGCTGTCAGGAACAAGGATTGATAAGTGGGCACATGTCTCTTGCTTTCTGAATAGCCTTATGGTTTAAGAGCAAGATCAGTGTTTGTCTTTGCTGATGTCCACCTCTGGATCGGTATCAAAGAGGAGTTTCCACAATTCACCAACCTACATAAACCTTTTAAGTTTCTTAGGGTTTTCTGTGGTAAACTATTTGACAATCAGCTTCTGTATCCCTCTAACAACCTTCGGTCTTTTGGTAGGTGACTGTCAGTTAGCAGGAGACAGCGAAAGACACTGGTGTGATTTTTAAAGAAGAGAAAGCAAATGCATTCTAAATTGCCTCATCTGGTTTAGATCCAATTCCTTCACAAATCTATAATCACAAGTGGCACTCATGGTTCCTAATCATGCCAGTCTTTTCATTGCCTATGTGGAACAGTCCTTGTTCCAAACCTAACTCTGCAACTCTTTCAGTTACTCTGTTACATCAATAATTACATTGGTGTTGTTTCTTGCACTCATGTGGAACTTGTCAATCTTATAATCTTTGCAACTAACTTCCACCCCACCCTGAAATTTTCTGTGATATCACTCCGGAGAAACATTGTATCATTTCCTAATGCATGTATGCATTTCTAAATGACAATAAAAGAGGACTGAGTGTTCTCATAATCTAAATTCACTTGGACTATTTTCAACACCACTCTCCTATTTCTGAATTTCTATGTCTCCATCTCATAAGACAAACTATGTATTGACATTTACTACAAAGCCACTTGCTTCTACAGCTACAGTACTTCAATTACACTCCTTCTCACCGAATTTCTTAAATGATGACATCACTTTTCTCAGTTTATTTGTTTCAACTGCATCTTTTCTCAAGATTAGCATTTCCGTTCTACGTAATCTGAAGCGTCCTTTTTCAGGAAATGTGACTTCCCCTCTACTGTGGCTGATGGACTCCTCACTAGTTTTCCTAGACTTTTGCTTTCAGATATTCCCCCACAGCCCTCCTAGACAGAGTTAAGAGTTCCCTCGGTTTTAGCTTCTGCATTCAGTGCATCATTCTTCACCATTACTGCCAACTATGATACGATCCACCACCAGTTACACCTCCCCTCACCAACCCATCTTTGCTTTCAGTGACTACATGGTTGTCTCATCCTTCTCCACCCACCCCTCGCTGTCCCAAAACACTTTCTGCTGCAACCAGAAGAGAAGGAACACTTGTGGCTACAGCATCAATCCATAACCAAGTTGCCCTGTCTCACTGGTTCGCCTATGTATCACCCACACACTTGACCTACTATGTTTCCCGTTCCCTCCTCCAACTAGTTACATCTGCCCATCCTCCTCCCTTATATGGTTCCACTTATCACTTTCCCTACTTATCAGATTCCGGGATCTGCAGTCTCTTGTCTAGACATATCACCATCCAGCCTCTGTCTCTACCTTCCCTCCCCCACCTCTGTCTCCCTTTCTCCCTTCCTTCCTCCTTATTTGTTACCCACCAGCAGTATCTCAGCTCCACCCCTCTGCCATCTGATTTCACCTGTCTCTTATTCTCCTCCTCCCCCAATTTTACCTATCACCTGACAGCCCCTGCCTCACTCCTCTCAGCTTTTCATAATGTCAGTGGGGTGATATGCACTTAAAAGTGGAGTATGGCTTCCCGGATTTTATAAGTAGATGTACAGAATACAAGAGCATCGAAAGCATGATGTACCTTTATAAAATGGTGTAGTCACATTTGAGCATTTTGTCCAGTTCTAAATGCCACATGTTAGGAAAAAGGTAAAAGCTTCAGAGGGTGCAGAAGAAATTTACTGAACGTTTCCAAAAACAATTTCTCCAAAGAAAGATGTTCTCATGGATGGAAGAATCAAGAGCTAGTGAATGTAGAATGAGGTGATTGGCAAAAGGACATAAAATGTCAGGAAGAAAAATATTTTATACAGAGAATACTTTGAGTTTGCACTGCATTGTTGGGGTGGTACTGAAGGCAAATTCAGTTACAGTGTTGAAAACATCTGAAAAGAAAGATTGCTGTAGTTCAACATAGAGCAATAATGGAGTGAACTAGCAGGAGTGTTCTTCTGTGGCACCAGTACTGACAGTGGAGGAATGACCTCCTCCGGTGTTAAGCCTATTCTGTGAAATATATTTCACAGTTCTAGCAATTTTTCTGTTGATTTCATTAATCTCCCTCATTTATGCTGATCCTGACACATCAGTTGCAATCATTAAGCTTTCACACCATCTCTTAGATGCCTTCAACAAAATTTGCGTTAACTGAATATTCTCAGTTTTCATTCTATCATAGGCATTACTTCTGTTCTCGCCAATTTTAACACACACGTTCACACTTCTGATTTTGTTGGAAAGTATTTGGCTTGAAGTGTTAACATTTTACCTCTTCCCCCTCCCTAGTTGGCTCAATGGCAGAATATCTCCAGCACTTTCTGTTTTTGTTTTAGTATTAATTTAGCCAATTCTCCCAGAAGCATTTTGGAAGCAGAATATAAAATACTACATGTCATATAGTGTTAGTGGAAGAAACATGTTTTACCTCATCTTAAATCAACAAAAAAAAAGTAATTTGTCTTACTTTCATAACTAGATTTTAGAGACTTGTGTTAAGAACTGTGGTCATCGTTTCCACGTCCTGGTAGCTAATCGTGACTTCATCGATGGCATTCTGGTCAAAATTGTCTTACCCAAGAATAACCCGCCAGCTATCGTACAGGATAAAGTGCTTGGACTGATACAGGTGTGTGTATTTCTTCTAACTTTTGCTGCTTAATTTTATAAATATCTTGTAAAATTTTCAGATTCTTCAGTTTCAAAATGTTACATTTTGTGTTTGAGACATGAACAGTAGCAATTGGGTCAAATTTAGCCCATAGCCCCAGGGGATTTGCATAATAAATATGCATTTCCTCTGCAAACTCCTTCATTGCAAAGGATGGAGATAGCACCATTTCTTTAAAAAAAGGTGTTATCCAGTTACTGTCCAGGTACAAGGGAGAGGACAAAGGAAAGCAGCTTTTAACAAATGAAAAAGCAGGCCTTATTTTCTGGTTATATTGAGCTTCAGTGTTCTTGTGGGTTTTGTATGAACAGTGGAATTACAAATGTTATGGCAAATAAATATTCTGTTAGATTGCCATCACTACAGAAGTCCAGCAGCTTTCATGTGCTGGCATGGCACCACTTTCATCCCAACATTAAAAAGGTCTCCCTAGTCCATATGACAGGGCGCTCTTAGTATAAATCATCAGCAAATTACAGTGAACATAAACAGCATGAAGATAAATTTGTTTTTCTTTCTTTAAATCTTTTTATTAATTATTATTGAAAATCAACAACAGAAAAAAATATATCAAAATAATCAAGATAACATGTCCATATGTAAAGTAAAAGTTAAACTATCGACCAGGCCGAGCAATATATCAATAATAATCAAAAAACAAAGTATTAAGGTTTTTTTATGGAAAAAAGGAAAGAAAGAAAAAAAGAACCCTTACTAACTAAAACAGAGGAAACCTCCTAGTATCTAAAAAAAAGGAAAAAAAAAACATTTGGAGCACAAACCCGGAGCTATGCGCCATACAAGCTTCCATTAAAAAAAGACATCAAACCGCCAACCAAACCCATATAAGCAAGCATCAGAGAAGGACCATCTGTATTAACTCAAGTCAAATGGTAATAACGGGCAAAAGAACCCCACTTTCTTTCGAAGTCAAATTTGGGATCAAAAGTTCGACTTCTAATTTTTTCCAAACTAAGACATAACATCACCTGAGAGAACCATTGTATCAAAGTGGGAGCAGAGGCATCTTTCCATTTTGATAAAATACCCCTTCTAGCCAGTAATGTGACAAATGCAATTACGTATTGGTCAGATATAGAAATACCGTGAGTATGTTGAGGAATTATACCAAACAAAACTGTCAATTTATTAGGTTGTACATTGATTTTTAAAGCTTTAGAGATTGTAGAAAAAATAGATTACCAAAATTGTTTCAATACCGGACATGACCAAAACATATGTGTCAATGTAGCTATCTCAGTTTTGCATCTATCACACTGACTATTTACATTAGGAAATATTTTAGACAATCTCTCCTTCGTCAAATAATAACGATGTACAATTTTAAATTGAATTAGAGAATGACTGGCACAAATCGAAGAAGAGTTAACCAGCTTCAAAATTCACAACCAATCCTCTGTTTTCAAGGTCATATTAAGCTTTCTTTCTCAATCTTGCTTAATCTTAAGTAAAGGATAATTATCCTGTTGTAATAATAAATTATAAATTTTCCCAATAAAACCTTTCACTAAAGTGTTCATTTTTAAAATAATGTCTAACAGGTCAGAGTCTTGTATATATGAAAAATTACTTAAATATTTTTGTAAGAAATGTCTGACCTGAAGATATTGCAAAAAATGTGAGTATGAGAGAGAGTATTTAGTTACTAATTTCTCAAAGGACATGAATCAACCTTATTGAAACAAGTCCATAAAGGAAAAAATTCCTTTATTCCTCCAAAGAGAAAAGGTAGGATCACTAAGTGAAGGTTTAAATAAATAGTTTGATAAAATAAACTAAAAAGGTTAAATTTTTTAAGATTAAAAAACTTACAAAACTGGTACCCCATTCATAATGATTGATTAATCATAGGATTTATATTTAGAATAGAAATTTTGGCTAATTATACAGGTAAAGGAGCTCCTAATAATGAACTTAAATGAAATTGTTTCACAATTTTCAATTCCAAATCAACCCAAGATGGCTGTTTCTTTTTATCAGTCCAATATAACCAAGAACATGCATAACATATATTAACCGCCCAATAGTACATTCTTAAATTAGGCAAAGTAAGACCTCCATCCTTTTTTAATTTTTGTAAATGACATTTTCCAATTCTTGGTCTTTTATTATTCCAAACAAAAGATGAAATAATAGAGTCAACCTGATCAAAAAACTTCTTAGTTAGAAAAATAGGAATGTTTTGAAATACATATAAAAGTTTTGGTAAAATCACCATTTTAACTACATGAATTCAACCTACTAACAAAAGTGTAAGTGGATTCCATCTAGAAAAAAATTGCTTCATAAAATCCACTAAGGGAACTAAATTAGCTCTATAAAGGTCTCCGTAGTTTTTAGTGATGATGATACCTAAATATTTAAAAGAATCCGTAACTTTTAGAGGAATATTACCATATATAGATGCAGAATCATTTAAAGCAAATAATTCATTTGTATGCAGGTTTAATTTATATCCTGAAAACAATCCAAATTCATTTAATAATTTCAATAAGCTAGTAATAGATTCTTCAGGATTCAAAATATAAACCAAAAGATCATCCGCATCAAGGGAGATCTTATGAATAGTCCCATTTATAGAAATTCCTTGAATATTTTTAGCTTCACGAAGTACAATAGCCAGGGATTCCAACATCAAGTTAAATAACGGAGGACTTAATGGACAGCCTTGTCTCGTACCCTGGGAAAGTTGGAAAAAGGGGGATCTACGGTTATTAGTGATAACAGTGGCAATAGGGCTTTTATATATCAGTCTAATCCATTTATTAAAATTAGTACCAAAGCTAAATTTCTCTAAAACTTTAAATAGATATTTCCATTCAACTGTATCAAATGCCTTTTAAGCATCTAGAGAAACAACACATTGGGGGATCTTAGAGAGGGATGAGTATATAATATTTAACAATCTCCGAGTATTAAAAAAAGAATAACGGCCTTTTATAAAACCTGTTTGATCCTGAGAAATAATTTTAGCTAGTATATTCTCCATCCGATTAGCCATTATTTTTGAAAGAATTTTGGCATCCACATTTAATAATGAAATAGGTCTATATGAAGCACAGTCAGTAGGATCTGTATCTTTCTTAAGAATTAAAGAAATAGAAGCTTCATAAAATGTGGAAGGTAACTCTCCTAACAGAAAAGAATCTTTAAGCATTTCCAACATATAAGGAGTAAGCAAATGTTCAAATTTTTTTTATAAAATCCTGCAGTAAAACCATCCAATCCAGGAGCTTTACCAGGTTGCATTGAAAGAATAGCTTTCTGAATTTCTCTTTCAGTGAAAGGAGCATCAAGAATTTGCTGATCTTCAATAGATATTCTAGGACAGGGGTCCCCAACCTTTTTCGCACTGTGGACTGGTTTCATATTGACAATATTCTTGCGGACCGGCCGACCAGGGTGGTGGTAGGGTTACCAACGGACAAGAGTAGCAGTCAAATACACTGGGTTTACCCCAAGAAAGACTACAATGACCACGAAGCCTTGCACGGGCACCAGCGCACATGCGTGTACAATTTTTTTCTACAAATCGTTTCTGGCGATTCTGTTCGGGGGAGGGAAAGGGGGTGTTAATCATGACCGGAATATCAGTGCTAAGTGGCTAATACACTCAATTTCCTTTCTAAAAGGGTTTATCTAACGAATTTAATTTTAAACACACAGCGCATATTTTCCTCACATGAATATGGTGATAAGTCAATTATCAGGGGAGCTTGAAGTAAGTGTTGAACGAACTTCCAGTAGAAGTGGTGGAGGCAGGTTCGATATTATCATTTAAAGAAAAATTGGATAGGTATATGGACAGGAAAGAAATGGAGGGTTATGGGCTGAATGCAGGTCGGTGGGACTAGGTGAGAGTAGCATTCGGCACAGACTAGAAGGGGAGAGATGGCCTGTTTCCATGCTGTAATTGTTATATGGTTATATAAGTCAATAGCATCATAACATTTTAAATAACGTTTGGATATTAAACACGCAGCGTATATTTTCCCCATATGAACATATAAGATCATTGCAACACACCAATATCGCTGAATCAGTGGGAGCCCTGGGCTTGTTTCCCTGCAACGAGACCGTCCTAACGAGGGGTGATGGGAGACAGCAATACTCGAAAGGGGTTCCTTGTGTCCAGTCTATTCCACAATTTAGTTTTCGTTGCATTCATTGCAGAGATATGATGTTGGAAATGGAAGCAACATTTTCAGTGCTTTCGTGGCTTTTTCAGGATTTTTAGCCTTGACTTTGATCCAGAATGCTGGCAGAGATGTTATGTCAAATATACTTTCCAGCCCGTCGTCATTTGCAAGTTCGAGGAGTTGATCTCCTTCCCGCGCTGAAATGGATGACCTGCGGGTAATGACCTCGCATCCGTTCAAGCTCAACAGTGGGTGTGACAGGGAATGAGGAAAGGTGCAGCTGACTCCTATCGCCAAATCATATTGCTTCCTCGTGGCCCGGTGGTTGGGGACCGCTGTTCTACGAAAATCAATCTTTTGTAAAAAGGCATACATATTAGAAGGGTCAGCTGGAAACTGAGATTTATAGAGTTCACTGTAATAGTCTTGAAAAATGTTATTAATATCTTCATAATTACTAGCTAAACTACCATCTCCCTACGAATTTTTAAAATTTGTCTTTTAGCTCTATCTAGTTGAGATGCTATTAGCTTGTTACTTTTATCTCCAAACATATAAAATTGACTTTTTAATTTAAGCAAATTTCTTTCAATAGGATAAGTTAATAGTAAATTATATTGTGATTGAAGTTCAACCCTTTGTTTAAATAATTCAACATTAGGAGAAACTGCAGAAGTGTTATCCAGATCTTTTTTGAGTTTGAAAATTCTATCTAACTCTATTTTTGTCTGTTTCTTAAGTTTAGCCAAATAAGATATTATCTGACCTCGCAAATACGTTTTGAGTGTATCCCATATAATCAATTTCGAAACATCTCCCGTATTATTAAAAAGAGAGATATCTTTTATCTGAATCTCTATAAATTTAACAAAGTCTGAACTTTGTAATAAATTTTCTGGGAAGTGCCAAGGCAAGTTTACATTGCTAACATCATTTAACTCAAAAGTTAAGCTTAAAGGCGCATGGTCCGAGACTGCAATAGAATCATATTCACATTTCTGGACTTTGGACAAAAATCGGAAATCAGCTATAAAATAATCAATTCTCGAATATTTTTATGAACATGTGAATAAAAAGAATAAACTCTGTCATTAGGATGTAAATTTCTCCAGATTTCTATCAAACCATAATCAGTTAAAAATGAATTAATAAGCGTTGCCGAACGACTTGGAAGCTGCTGATTGGTTGAACTTTTGTCAATCAAAGAGTTTAAACAACAGTTGAGGTCACCTCCCATCTGCAGCATATATTCATTTAAGTCTGGTAATAAACCGAATACGTTTTTAAAAAAAAGATCATCTACATTAGGTCCGTAGAGATTAACCAGGACAATTTTTCTATTACAAATTGTTCCTTTAATAATTAAAAATCTACCATTATTATCTGAAACAATATCTTCTTGAATAAATAAAATATTAGATTTAATAAAAATAGATACTCCCTTTGTTTTATTTTGACAAGTAGCATGGTATTGAAGGCCCTTCCATGTTTTAAAAAACCTATTTTGATCGCCCGTTCTGATATGCATTTCTTGAGCAAAAATTATATTGGGCTGGAATCGATTAAAAACTTTAAATGTCTTCTTTCGCTTAATAGGGTGATTCCAGTCACGTACATTCCAACTAATAACGTTTATCTGTTTGAGTACCATTGGATATTATTCTTAAACACAACAATACACGCATACCATCGCGGGCTAATCAAAGATGGCGGTGATGAATATAACCAAATAGAAAACGCGCATGCTCCGGAACTCCATAATGGGAAAAAATACAAAAAGTGCGTGTGGAAAAAAAAATCCCACAATAAACCCCAAAATACAAAAGTACCCCCAAATCTCCCACCATCCCCAAAGAAGGAAATCCGGCAAAAGAAAGAAAGGCCAGAACGCATCCCCAAGAAAAGACATAAGAACGGAATTCCGCGTGCCGCTTAATTTAAATAATGATTAAAAGTTTTTTCTCCCTATTCCCCCCTCCCGCTTACAACAAAAATACGTAACCTTAAACTAAGAAAGCCCAGCGAAGAAAAAAATGTTTGTACTTAATCATTGAAAATAGGCTAAAGGAATGTGGAGACAGTCTCCAAAAACACCAAAACAATACTATTAACCCAAACAGTTTAATCTCTAAAGAGAGAAAATCAACGCCATTATTCTTTAATTTACTACCTTATTTAACAAAAGAATTAAAGCTAATTATCTATTACTAAACACTCCATAATATAAGGAAAAAAATCTATATAAACTGCAAGCAAACTGACACTTAATTAATAAAGAAAAAGAAAAATAGAAACAGATAATCAAACCAGTTCAGTCTATCCGCTGTATTAATTCACTCCGTATACTAAACAGTCTTCAAAAAAAAAGTCATTCTTTAATCAAACCAAGAAGGCCATCTCTTCTTTAATAATCCATCAATCAAAAGATATCTTCAGCATACCGAAATCTTCAAAACCTATTTTCTTTCAGAAAATTATTCGGAGACTCTAATATCCTTCATGCTTCAGCCGATTCCACAATAGAACTGACAAAATCCAATGCGGTTTGGGGATCCAAGAAGGCACGAGGGGTAGAGTGTTTAGGGAATAGCTTTAATCTCGCTGGATATCTCAAGGGTGGAAAAAGAGTTTTCTCGTAAGCGATTTTCATGACCGGTATGAATTTGATCCGTTGTTCCATAACTTCCTGTGGATAATCTTCATAAAAACGGATCTCGGAACCGTTAAATTTAAAAACTTTGTTTTCTTGCACATTTTATGATTTGATCTTTAACTTTAAAGCGAAGAAAGTTGACTAAAATTGGTCGAGCTTTACCTGACGAAATAAAAATTCTGTGAGCTCTTTCAGTCTCGGGAGGCTGAGATAGCATATCCAGGAACAGAGATTGAAATAGATTGGCGAAATAATCCAATAGATTCCCAGATTCAGAGTGTTCCGGAAGACCTAAAATACGAATGTTATTTCGATGAGACTTTGCCTCTAAATCAACAATTTTGCGTTGAGCCTGTTCCAGTCGGGTTGAAATATCCGCAATCTGACGTTTCGATTCTTTAAACTCAGTATTCAAGGAAAGAATATTTTCCTCAATAGTCTGTAAACTCTGTCGGAACGACTTCAACTCAGAACTGTTATTATCCATTTTGTTATTGAGAGCCATCAACATACGTTCCAAACGCTCAGCCCAGACAGGCATATCTTCTGATATTTCTTTCGAAGGTTTTTCCTTTCTATTGCTGGGTTCAAAAGGCTGTTTTCCACTTCTTAAAGGATACGACATAATGACCACTATTTCCCTCTAAGATCCAAAAAATAAAAATTGAATAATTTTTGAATAATAGTTTAGACTGGGGAAAAGGAGGAATTAAAGGCAGCCACAAAATGTAGGTGTTACTCCATTGAGCTGCAGGCGGAACTCCTCTTGTTTTTCTCTTGCTGTCAACTTCAGACAACAAGCAGAGAGCCAACGGCCAAGACCATAAGACCATAAGACAAAGGAGCAGAAGTCGGCCATTCGGCCCGTCGGGTCTGCTCCGCCATCTTATCATGAGCTGATCTATTCTCCCATTTAGTCCCACTCCCCCGCCTTCTCACCATAACCTTTGATGCCCTAGCTACTCAGATACCTATCAATCTCTGCCTTAAATACACCCAATGACTTGGCCTCCACTGCTGCCCGTGGCAACAAATTCCAAAGATTCTCCACCCTCTGACTAAAAAAATGTCTTCGCATTTCTGTTCTGAAAGGGCGCCCTTCAATCCTGAAGTCATGCCCTCTCGTACTAGACTCCCCCATCTTGGGAAACAACTTTGCCAGATCCACTCTGTCCATACCTTTCAACATTCGAAATGTTTCTATGAGGTCTCCCCTCATTCTTCTAAACTCCAAGGAATACAGTCCAACAGCGGACAAAAGTTCCTCATATTCCCGGAATTCCCGGAATCATTCCAGTGAATCTTCTCTGTGCCCTCTCCAACATCAGCACATCCTTTCTTAAATAAGGAAACCAAAACTGCCCACAGTACTCCAAGTGAGGTCTCACCAGCGCCTTATAGAGCCTCAACATCACATCCCTGCTCCTGTACTCTATTCCTCTAGAAATGAATGCCAACATTGCATTCGCCTTCTTCACCACCGACTCAGCCTGGAGGTTAACCTTAGGGGTATCCTGTACAAGGACTCCCAAGTCCCATTGCATCTCAGCACTTTGAATTTTTTCCCCATTTAAATAATAGTCTGCCTGTTTATTTCTTCTGCCAAAGTGCATAACCATACACTTTCCAACATTGTATTTCATTTGCCACTTCTTTGCCCATTCTTCCAATCTATCCAAGTCTCTCTGCAGACTTTCCGTTTCCTCAGCACTACCGGCCCCTCCACCTATCTTCGTATCGTCAGCAAGCTTAGCCACAAAGCCATCTATTCCATAATCCAAATTGTTGATGTACAATGTAAAAAGAAGCGGCCCTAACACGGACCCCTGTGGAACACTACTGGTAACCGGCAGCCAACCAGAATAGGATCCCTTTATTCCCACTCTCTGTTTCCTGCCAATTAGCCAACACTCTATCCATGTATGTAACTTTCCCGTAATTCCATGGGCTCTTATCTTGTTAAGTAGCCTCATGTGTGGCACCTTGTCAAAGGCCTTCTGAAAATCCAAATATACAACATCCACTGCATCTCCCTTGTCTAGCCTACTTGTAATTTCCTCAAAAAATTGTAATAGATTTGTCAGGCAGGATTTTCCTTTAAGGAATCCATGCTGAGTTCTGCCTATCTTGTCATATGCCTCCAGGTACTCTGAAACCTCATCCTTGACAATTGATTCCAACAACTTGCCAACCACCGATGTCAAGCTAACAGGTCTATAATTTCCTTTTTGCTTCCTTGCCCCCTTCTTAAATAGCGGAGTGACATTTGCAATCTTCTAGTCCTCCAGAACCATGCCAGAATCTATCGACTTTTGAAAGATCATCACTAATGCCTCCGCAATCTCCACAGCTACTTCCTTCAGAACACGCGGGTGCATTCCATCTGGTCCAGGAGATTTATCTACCTTTAGACTATTCAGCTTCCTGAGTACTTTCTCTGTCGTAATTGTGACTGCGCACACTTCTCTTCCCTGCCACTCTTGAGTGTCCGGTATACTGCTGATGTCTTCCTCAATGAAGACTGAGGCAAAATACTCATTCAGTTCCTCCGCCATCTCCTTATCTCCCATTAGAATATCTCCAGCATCATTTTCTATGGGTCCTATATCTACACTCACCTGTCTTTTACTCTTTATATACTTGAAAAAGCTTTTAGTATCCTCTTTGATATTATTTGCTAGCTTCCTTTCATAGTTAATCTTTGCCCTCTTAATGACCTTCTTAGTTTCCTTCTGTAAGCTTTTAAAAACTTCCCAATCCTCTGTCTTCCCACTTATTTTTGCTTCCTTGTATGCCCTCTCCTTTGCTTTAACTTTGGCTTTGACTTCTCCTGTCAACCACGGTTGTGTCCTTTTTCCATTCGAAAATTCCTTCTTTTATGGAATATATCTGTCCTGCACCTTCCTCACTTCTCGCATAAACTCCAGCCACTGCTGCTCTGCTGTCTTTCCCTCCAGTGTCCCTTTCCAGTCAACTTTGGCCAGTTCCTCTCTCATGCCACTGTAATTTCCTTTACTCCACTGAAATACCGACACATCAGATTTCGGCTTCTCTTTTCAAATTTCACAGTGAACTCAATCATGTTATGATCACTGCCTCCTAAGGGTTCCTTCACCTCAATCTCTCTAATCACCTCCGGTTCATTACACAATACCCAATCCAGTACAGCCGATCCCCTAGTGGGCTCAACAACAAGCTGTTCTGAAAAGCCATCTTGCAAACATTCTACAAATTCTCTCTCTTGAGATCCAGTGCCGACCTGATTTTCCCAATCCACTCACATGTTCAAATCTCCCACAATTATCATAAGACTAATGAACTTTGTGCGTAACCTTCACTGTCGCTTTTGGGGTGGTGGGACTGAATGATGTGGAGGGATAAAACTCATCAGTAGAACCGATATCACTTGTGACTTGCAAATACAACCACATATAGGGCATAGTTTAAATATGGCTCATTATTCAATGAGCTTATTAGTTTGACTTTTCAGAGTGCAGTGAATATTGTGAATGGTCAAAGTGGCAAATCAACAGCTAGGTACAAAGTTAGTGGGTATATGGGTATGTCATTTCTAAAAGATCTTGCATTCAGAACTGATTACCTTCTCATCTGATATCTCAATTGTGTGCATCTGCAGAGGCAATCCATTTCTCTCTGTAGGTATTAGACAGGTAGGATATGGAGTGTAAGCATGTTGCTGTGTCCAAAATGAGCAATACCTAAAACTTGCTGTTGGTCACAGTGCTAACTGCTTAGCTAGCTTTTAGTTTTTGAACACTAAGGCTTTAACTAGAAAATGTTAACTGCAAAGTCTGGGCCTGTCCTGCTCTTTGTAATTCCATGGCTACTTAAAACAGCAGAGAACTATGAGAAATCATTATATGATGATGTGCAGCATCTTTTATAAGCTTTCCATGTATATTAGCAAGATCCTCTTGTATTGTTTGATGTCTTTATTTCTAGGCATGGGCTGATGCTTTCAGAAGCAGTCCAGATCTGACTGGTGTAGTTCATATTTATGAAGAGTTAAAGAGAAAAGGAATGGAGTTTCCAATGGCAGACCTAGATGCACTGTCTCCAATACACACACCAGGAAGAGTAAGTGTGATATGTTAACGTATTAATTAGGTGCTTCCAAGTAATATATTGACTTGTATGTGTTTTGTACTTCTGAAGGTGATGAAATCATTTGTTGAAGTTAAATGTGCAGCTTAAAGTGCTGGAACTATATAGGTCAACAACCAGCTCTGGGAAATGTTAAAATATAATAAGTTCTATGATGCAGAGAATGGGAAGGTCCTTTATGGGATTGAAGGCAGCAGTGATTAGGTGACAACCCGAAGAGAGAGGTAAAGGGATGAGACAAGTTGGAGGTAATGTAAATGGGGAAAAATACAAATAGTGGAAATATTGATTATGTGAAATAGTTGAAATCATCGTTGAAAACAAGCTTGCTTTGAACTTTGTTAGAACATGAAGGAAATAGAGATCAAAGTGAAATGTAAAATAATTGGGTAATTGGGATCTCTTCTGGGGGAAGTATGACCTGTTCAAAAAGGACAGGTTACACCTGAAACCGAAGGGGACCAATATCCTGGCGGGAAAGTTTAATAGAGCTGTTAGGGAGGGTTTAAGCTAATTTGGCAGGGGGATGGGAACTGGAATGACAGAGCAGAGGAAGGGGAAAACAGAAATAAATCTGAGATAGTGACCAGTAAAGATGTCAGGAAAGACAGGCAGGTGATGGGGCAAATTTGTAGCCATTGGGATGAGTTGCAGTGCAATAAAGTTGCAGTGAAATCAAAGCAAAAAGTACCAAATACTGGTCTTAAGGTATTATACTTAAATGCACGCAGCATAAGGAATAAGGTGGATGATCTTGTCGTACAGCTACAGATTGGCAGGTATGATATTGTGGCCATCACTGAGACCTGGCTAAAGGATGTATGTCTCGGGGAGCTGAATGTCCAAGGATACACGGTGTATCGGAAGGAACGGAAGGTAGGCAGAGGGGGAGGCATGCTTTATTGGTAAGAAATGATATTAAATCATTAGAAAGAGGTGATATAGGGTCGGAAGGTGCAGAATCTTTATGGGTTGAGCTAAGAAATTGCAGGGGTAAAAGGACCCTGATGGCAGTTATTTATAGGCCTCCAAACAGCTGCAGTGATGTGGACTACAAATTACAACAGGAAATAGAAAAAGCTTGTCAGAAGGGCAATGTTATCATAATTGTGGGGGATTTTAACATGCGAGTGGATTGGGAAAATCAGGTCGGCACTGGATCTCAAGAGAGAGAATTTGTAGAATGTCTGCGAGATAGCTTTTTAGAACAGCTTGTTGTTGAGCCCACTAGGGGATCGGCTGTACTGGATTGGGTATTGTGTAATGAACCGGAGGTGATTAGAGAGATTGAGGTGAAGGAACCCTTAGGAGACAGTGATCATAACATGATTGAGTTCACTGTGAAATTTGAAAAAGAGAAGCCGAAATCTGATGTGTCGGTATTTCAGTGGAGTAAAGGAAATTACAGTGGCATGAGAGAGGAACTGGCCAAAGTTGACTGGAAAGGGACGCTGGCGGGAAAGATGGCAGAGCAGCAGTGGCTGGAGTTTATGTGAGAAGTGAGGAAGGTGCAAGACAGGTATATTCCAAAAAAGAAGAAATTTTCGAATGGAAAAAGGATACAACCGTGCTTGACAAGAGAAGTCAAAGCCAAAGTTAAAGCAAAGGAGAGCACATACAAGGAAGCAAAAATTATTGGGAAGACAGAGGATTGGGAAGTTTCTAAAAGCTTACAAAAGGAAACTAAGAAGGTCATTAAGATGGAAAGGATTAACTATGAAAGGAAGCTAGCAAATGATATCAAAGAGGATACTAAAAGCTTTTTCAAGTATATAAAGAGTAAAAGACAGGTGAGAGTAGATATAGGACTGATAGAAAATGATGCTGGAGAAATTGTAATGGGAGATAAGGAGATGGCAGAGGAACTGAAGGAATATTTTGCATCAGTCTTCACTGAGGAGGACATCAGCAGTATACCGGACACTCAAGGGTGGCAGGGAAGAGAAGTGTGCGCAGTCACAATTACGACAGAGAAAGTACTCAGGAAGCTGAATAGTCTAAAGGTAGATAAATCTCCCGGACCAGATAGAATGCACCTGTGTGTTCTGAAGGAAGTAGCTGTGGAGATTGCGGAGGCATTAGCGATGATCTTTCAAAAGTCGATAGATTCTGGCATGGTTCCGGAGGACTGGAAGATTGCAAATGTCACTCCGCTAACATACAGAGAGGCTTTGAGGAAAGAGAAGCAGAATAAACGGTGTAAGGATAGTAAGGTAGAAGGGCTGAAATGTGTGTACCTCAATGCAAGAAGCATCAGGAACAAAGGTGATGAACTGAGAGCTTGGATACATACATGGAATTATGATGTAGTGACCATTACAGAGCACCAGGGCAGGAATGGATTCTCAATATTCCTGGATTTCAGTGCTTCAAAAGGGATAGAGAGGGCGGAAAAAGGGAAGGAGGGGTGGCATTACTGGTCAGGGATACTATTACAGCTACAGAAAGGGTGGGTAATGTAGCAGGATCCTCTTTTGAGTCAATATGGGTGGAAGTCAAGAACAAGAAGGGAGCAGTTACTCTACTGGGGGTATCCTATAGGCCCCCTGGTAGCAGCAGAGATACAGAGGAGCAGATTGGGAGGCAGATTTTGGAAAGGTGCAAAGATAACAGGGTTGTTATCATGGGTGACTTTAACTTCCGTAATATTGATTGGCACCTGATTAGTTCCAGGGTTTAGATGGGGCAGAATTTGTTAAGTGTGTCCAGGATGGATTCCTGTCACAGTATGTGGACAGACCGACCAGGCCGACAATATGTGGAATGCCATACTAGATCTAGTACTAGGTAATGAACCAGGTCAGGTCACAGATCTCTCAGTGGGTGAGCATCTGGGGGACAGTGACCACCGCTCCCTGGCCTTTATAATTATCATGGAAAAGGATAGAATCAAAGAGGACAGGAAAATTTTTAATTGGGGAAAGGCAAATTATGAGGCTATAAGGCTAGAACTTGCGGGTATGAATTGGGATGATGTTTTTGCAGGGAAATGTACTATAGACATGTGGTCGATGTTTAGAGATCTCTTGCGGGATGTAAGGGATAAATTTGTCCTGGTGAGGAAGATAAAGAATAGTAGGGTGAAGGAACCACGGGTGACAAGTGAGGTGGAAAATCTAGTCAGGAGGAAGGAGGCAGCATACATGAGGTTTAGGAAGCAAGGATCAGATGGGTCTATTGAGGAATATAGGGAAGCAAGAAAGGAGCTTAAGAAGGGGCTGAGAAGAGCAAGAAGGGGACATGAGAAGGCCTTGGCGAGCAGGGTAAAGGAAAACTCCAAGGCATTCTTCAATTATCTGAAGAAAAAAAGGATGACAGGAGTAAAGGTACGACCGATTAGAGATAAAGGTGGGAAGATGTGCCTGGAGGCTGTGGAAGTGAGTGAGGTCCTCAATGAATACTTCTCTTCGGTATTCACCAATGAGAGGGAACTTGATGGTGAGGACAATATGAGTGAGGTTGATGTTCTGGAGCATGCTGATATTAAGGGAGAGGAGGTGTTGGAGTTGTTAAAATACATTAGGACAGATAAGTCCCCGGGGCCTGATGGAATATTCCCCAGGCTGCTCCACAAGGCGAGAAGAAGAGATTGCTGAGCCTCTGGCTAGGATTTTTATGTCCTCGTTGTCCACGGGAATGGTACCGGAGGATTGGAGGGAGGCGAATGTTGTTCCCTTGTTCAAAAAAGGTAGTAGGGATAGTCCGGGTAATTATAGACCAGTGAGCCTTACGTCTGTGGTGGGAAAGCTGTTGGAAAAGATTCTTAGCGATAGGATCTATAGGCATTTAGAGAATCATGGTCTGATCAGGGACAGTCAGCATGGCTTTGTGAAGGGCAGATCGTGCCTAACAAGCCTGATAGTGTTCTTTGAGGAGGTGACCAGGCATATAGATGAGGGTAGTGCAGTGGATGTGATCTATATGGATTTTAGTAAGGCATTTGACAAGGTTCCACACAGTAGGCTTATTCAGAAAGTTAGAAGGCATGGGATCCAGGGAAGTTTGGCCAGGTGGATTCAGAATTGGCTTGCCTGCAGAAGGCAGAGGGTGGTGGTGGAGGGAGTACATTCAGATTGGAGGATTGTGACTAGCGGTGTCCCACAGGGATCTGTTCTGGGACCTCTCGTTTTCGTGATTTTTATTAACGACCTGGATGTTGGGGTAGAAGGGTGGGTTGGCAAGTTTGCAGACAACACAAAGGTTGGTGGTGTTGTAGATAGTGTAGAGGATTGTCAAAGATTGCAGAGAGACATTGATAGGATGCAGAAGTGGGCTGAGAAGTGGCAGATGGAGTTCAACCCGGAGAAGTGTGAGGTGGTACACTTTGGAAGGACAGACTCCAAGGCAGAGTACAAAGTAAATGGCAGGATACTTGGTAGTGTGGAGGAGCAGAGGGATCTCGGGGTACGTGTCCACAGATCCCTGAAAGTTGCCTCACAGGTGGATAGGGTAGTTAAGTAAGCTAATGGGGTGTTAGCTTTCATGAGTTGAGGGATAGAGTTTAAGAGTCGCGACGTAATGATGCAGCTCTATAAAACTCTGATTAGGCCACACTTGGAGTACTGTGTCCAGTTCTGGTCGCCTCACTATAGGAAGGATGTGGAAGCATTGGAAAGGGTACAGAGGAGATTTACCAGGATGCTGCCTGGTTTAGAAAGTATGCATTATGATCAGAGATTAAGGGAGCTAGGGCTTTACTCTTTGGAGAGAAGGAGGATGAGAGGAGACATGATAGAGGTGTACAAGATAATAAGAGGAATAGATAGAGTGGATAGCCAGCGCCTCTTCCCCAGGGCACCACTGCTCAATACAAGAGGACATGGCTTTAAGGTAAGGGGTGGGAAGTTCAAGGGGGATATTAGAGGAAGGTTTTTTACTCAGAGAGTGGTTGGTGCGTGGAATGCACTGCCTGAGGCAGTGGTGGAGGCAGATACACTAGGGAAGTTTAAGAGACTACTAGACAGATATATGGAAGAATCTAAAGTGGGGGCTTATATGGGAGGCAGGGTTTGAGGGTCGGCACAACATTGTGGGCCGAAGAGCCTGTAATGTGCTGTACTATTCTATGTTCTATTTAAGAAGGGGGCAAGGAAGCAAGAAGGCAATTATAGATCTGTTAGCTTGACATCGGTGGTTGGGAAGTTGTTGGAGTCGATTGTCAAGGATGAGGTTACAGAGTACCTGGAGGCATATGACAAGATAGGCAGAACTCAGCATGGATTCCTTAAAGGAAAATCCTGCCTGACAAATCTATTACAATTTTTTGAGGAAATTACAAGTAGGCTAGACAAGGGAGATGCAGTAGATGTTGTATATTTGGATTTTCAGAAGGCCTTTGACAAGGTGCCACACATGAGGCTACTTAACAAGATAAGAGCCCATGGAATTACGGGAAAGTTACATACATGGATAGAGCATTGGCTAATTGGCAGGAAACAGAGAGTGGGAATAAAGGGATCCTATTCTGGTTGGCTGCCGGTTACCAGTGGTGTTCCACAGGGGTCCGTGTTAGGGCCGCTTCTTTTTACATTGTACATCAACAATTTGGATTATGGAATAGGTGGCTTTGTGGCTAAGTTTGCTGACGATACGAAGATAGGTGGAGGGGCCGGTAGTGCTGAGGAAACGGAAAGTCTGCAGAGAGACTTGGATAGATTGGAAGAATGGGCAAAGAAGTGGCAAATGAAATACAATGTTGGAAAGTGTATGGTTATGCACTTTGGCAGAAGAAATAAACAGGCAGACTATTATTTAAATGGGGAAAAAATTCAAAGTTCTGAGATGCAACGGGAGTCCTTGTATAGGATACCCCTAAGGTTAACCTCCAGGTTGAGTCGGTGGTGAAGAAGGCGAATGCAATGTTGGCATTCCTTTCTAGAGGAATAGAGTATAGGAGCAGGGATGTGATGTTGAGGCTCTATAAGGCGCTGGTGAGACCTCACTTGGAGTACTGTGGGCAGTTTTGGTCTCCTTATTTAAGAAAGGATGTGCTGATGTTGGAGAGGGTACAGAGAAGATTCACTAGAATGATTCCGGGAATGAGAAGGTTAATATATGAGGAACGTTTGTCTGCTCTTGGACTGTATTCCTTGGAGTTTAGAAGAATGAGGGGAGACCTCATGGAAACATTTCGAATGTTGAAAGGCATGGACAGAGTGGATGTGGCAAAGTTGTTTCCCATGATGGGGGAGTCTAGTATGAGAGGGCATGACTTAAGGATTGTAGGGCGCCCATTCAGAACAGAAATGCAAAGAAATTTTTTTAGTCAGAGGGTAGAGAATCTATGGAATTGTAGCGGTGTGCTACACACAGCGCTAGAATAACCACACGGAGTCGGTGAGTTGGAGTTGTGATAAAGAGATTTGTTCAAACTTCGTGGCCTGCTTTAAAGCCTTCCTGTTCCCACCCTCCCTGGGGCGGGACTGCTGTGGGGAATGCATATTCCCAGAACCATTCCGCAGGCGGGATTTTCCCCCTGCTGGTGAAGATAGCCTGGCGCCCTTTTTGGGGCCAGCCCTCTGCCTGCGCGCGCTGTTTTGTGAGCCGGTTCATGTGTGCTAGAAAGTGGGTCGCCACATAACCACCCCAGAACCAGTGATACCTCCCCCAGTGTCCACAGTCTGGATTGGCCTCTGTTTGGGAGGTCTGCTGCTGCGCCGCGGTGCCTGAGCCTGGACCGGCTGCGCCAAGTCCACATGGGTCAGTTTGAGTCGGTCCACCGTGAAAACCCCCCAATGTCCAGCACGAACGTGGACCCGTTGTTCCTGATCACCTTAAACGGCCCCTTGTAGGGCCGCTGTAGCAGTGCCCAGAGTCCGCCCTGTCGTACAAAAAGAAACTTACAGTTCTGCAGGTCTTTGGGTAGGCAGGTTGGGTTCTGTCCGTGCTGTGAAGTGGGTATGGGGATCAGGTTACCGAGCCTCTCCCGTAGTCTGTCCAGGACTGCTGTGGGTTCTTCCTCTTGCCCCCTTGGGGCTGGTATGAACTCTCCTGGGACGACCAGGGGTGCTCCGTACACCAACTCGGCCGACGAGGTGTGCAGATCTTCCTTGGGCGCCATGCGGATTCCGAGCAGGACCCAGGGAAGTTCGTCCACCCAGTTAGGCCCTTCCAGGTGGGCCATGAGAGCCGACTTCAGGTGACGGTGGAAACGCTCCACTAGTCCATTCGACTGTGGGTGGTAGGCAGTTGTGTGGTGTAGCTGCGATCCTAAAAGGCTGGCCATAGCTGACCCCAGGCTGGAGGTGAACTAGGCATCCCTGTCGGAGGTAATGTGGGCCGGTACTCGGAAGCGTGCTACCCAGGTTGCGATCAGTGCTTGGGTGCAGGATTCGGAGTTGGTGTCGGTGAGCGGGACTTCCTCTGGCCATTTGGTGAAGCGGTCTATCATAGTTAGGAGGTACCGTGCTCCTCGTGACACTGGCAGGGGCCCCACGATATCCACATGAATGTGGTCAAACCTCCGGCGGGTGGGTTCGAACTGCTGCATTGGAGCCTTGGTGTGCCACTGCACCTTGGCCGTTTGGCACTGCATGCACGTTTTGACCCATTCACTGACCTGTTTACGCAGCCCATGCCACACGAACCTGCTGGAGACCATCCGGACGGTTGTCCTGATGGAGGGGTGCGCTAAGTTGTGAACGGATTCGAAAACCTGCCGGCGCCAGGCTGCCGGGACGACGGGGCGGGGTTGGCCGGTAGCTACATCACATAGTAGGGTCCTCTCACCTGGGCCTTCGGGGAGGTCTTGGAGATGCAAACCGGAGACTGCAGTCCTGTAACTGGGGATCTCAGCGTCTGCCTGCTGTGCCTCTGCCAGCGCTGCATAGTCCACCCCCTGGGACAGGGCCTGTATGGTCGGTCGGGATAGTGCGTCGGCCACGACGTTGTCCTTTCCAGAGACATGCCGGATGTCCGTTGTGTACTCGGAGATGTAGGACAGATGTCGCTGCTGGCGGGACGACCAGGGGTCGGACACCTTCGTGAACACAAAGGTAAGCGGTTTGTGGTCTGTAAATGCGGTGAAGGGCCTACCTTCTAAGAAGTACCTGAAATGCCGGATTGCCAGGTATAGTGCCAATAGCTCCTGGTCGAAAACACTGTACTGGAGTTCAGGTGGTCGTAGGTGTTTGCCGAAGAACGCCAGGGGTTGCCAGCAACCCTCGAGTTGTTCCAGCACTCCACCGACTGCTGTGTTGGATGCGTCCACCTTGAGGGCAGTAGGAACGTCCGTTCTCGGGTTTTAACGAAAGCGGCTACGGCCTCTTCGTCCCAGGTAATGTCCTTGCCCTTACCCGACATCAGAGTGAACAGGGGGTGCATGGTTCGGGCTGCTGAGGGGAGGAAACGGTGGTAGAAATTCACCATACCCACGAATTCCTGCAGGCTTTTGATTGTGTTGGGTCGGGGGAAGTGGCGGACCACGTCTACCTTGGCGGGCAGAGGGGTTGCCCCGTCTTTAGTAATCCTGTGGCCCAGGAATTCGATGGTGTCAAGTCCAAACTGGCATTTGGTCGGGTTGATTGTAAGGCCGAATTTACTCAGGCGGGAGTAGAGCTGGCGGAGGTGGGACAGATGCTCTTGACGACTACTGCTGGCTATGAGGAT
Organism: Mobula birostris; assembly: GCF_030028105.1. Classification (NCBI taxonomy): domain Eukaryota; kingdom Metazoa; phylum Chordata; class Chondrichthyes; order Myliobatiformes; family Myliobatidae; genus Mobula; species Mobula birostris. The sequence goes on from NC_092378.1 coordinate 87,264,686, forward strand.
GTGGTCCAAATAGATGAATGCAAAGTCCAGGTCACGTCCCACCGCGTCCATTAGCCGCTGGAACGTCTGTGCGGCATTCTTTAGACCAAACGGCATTTGGAGGAATTCGAAAAGTCGGAACGGTGATGAGTGCTGTTTTGGGGATGTCGTCCAGATGTACCGGGATTTGATGGTATCCCCGGCCGAGGTCTACCTTGGAAAAGATCCTTGCGCCATGTAGGTTTGCTGCAAAGTCTTGAATGTGCGGCACAGGGTAGCAGTCTGGCGTTGTAGCCTCGTTCAGTCTGCGCATGGTCTCCAGCCCCCCGTTGCCTTGGACACTATGTGCAGGGGGGAGGCCCATGGGTGTCGGACCATCATATGATCCCCAATTCCTCCATCTTCTTGAACTCCTCCCTCGCCAGTCGGAGCTTGTCCGGGGGAAGCCTTCGAGCACAGGCGTGGAGGGGTGGTCCCCAGGTCGGGATGTGGTGCTGTACTCCGTGTCTGGGCGTGGCTGCCATGAACTGCGGTGTCAGTACTGATGGGAAATCCGCCAGGACCCTGATGAATTCATCATTGGACAGCATGATGGAGTCCAGGTGTGGGGCTGGCAACTTTGCTTCACCCAGGGAGAACGTTTGAAAAGTCTTGGTGTGGACTAGTTGCTTCCCTTGCAGGTCGACCAGCAGGCTGTGAGCACGCAGAAAATCCACCCCCAGGAGTGGTTGGGCCACGGCAGCCAGTGTGAAGTCCCACATGAACCGGCTGGAGCTGAACTGTAGCCACACCGTGCGGGTGCCATTGGTTGGTATTGTGCTGCCATTTGTGGCCCTCAGGGTGGGTCCCGGTTCTCTGTTGCGGGTATCATAACTCGTTGGAGGTAAGACGCTGATCTCTGCTCCGGTGTCGACCAAAAATCGCTTCCCGACTACTTGTCCCAGACGTACAGGAGGCTGTCCTGATGGCCAGCCGCCATAGCAATCAGCGGCGGCTGGGCCTTGGCATTTCCCGGGAATTTGCAGGGTGGTCTACAGCAGCGGGCCTCTGTGCCCCAACGCTGGTGGTAGAAGCACCATTGTTCGTTGGGCTCTGCTTCCGGGCCTGGTCTGGTCTGTTGTTGGGCACGCAGCTTGGTGATCTGTGCAACGGATGCCCCCCTCTCCTTCTTGGCCTTCCATAGCACATCTGCCCGGGCCGCCACCTCCCGGGGGTCGCTGAAATCTGTGTCGGACAGCAGCAGGCATATGTCCTCGGGCAGTTGCTCTAGGAACGCCTGCTCAAACATGAGGCAGGGTTTGTGTCCTTCAGCCAGGGCCAGCATCTCGTTCATTAATGCTGACGGCGGCCTGTCTCCCAAACCATCCAGGTGCATTAAGCGGCGTGCTTGTTCGCGCCGTGAGAGTCCGAAAGTCCTTATGAGCAGGGCTTTGCTGTGTATTTTCCGTTCTCCGGGGGCGACTGTATAAACTCCTCAACTTGTGCAGCAGTCTCTTGGTCGAGGGAGCTCAGCACGTAGTAGTAGCGAGTGGACTCCGAGGTTATCTGCCGAATGTGGAATTGTGCTTCTGCCTGTTTGAACCACAGACGGGGTCTCAGCGGCCAAAAGGTTGGCAGTTGTAACGAAACTGCGTGAACAGATGCGGCGTCAGTCATCTCTGGCCCAAATATCGTTTGGGCCGTCAGGGTCACCAAATGTAGCGGTGTGCTATACATGGCACTAGAATAACCACATGGAGTCGGTGAGTTGGAGTTGCGATAAAGAGATTTATTCAAACTTCGCAGCCTGCTTTAAAGCCTTCTCGTTCCCGCCCTCCCTGGGGCGGGACTGCTGTGGGGAATGCATATTCCTGGACCCTTTCCGTGCACGGGATTCTCCCCCTGCTGGTGAAGATAGCCTGGCGCCCTTTTTGGGGCCGGCCCTCTGCCTGCGTGCGCTGTTTCGTGAGCCGGTTCGTGTGTGCTAGGAAGTGGGTCGCCACAGAATTTGTTGCCACGGGCAGCAGTGGAGGCCAGGTCATTGGGTGTATTTAAGGCAGAGATTGATAGGTATCTGAGTAGCCAGGGCATCAAAGGTTATGGTGAGAAGGCGGGGGAGTGGGACTAAATGGGAGAATGGATCAGCTCATGATAAAATTAAATTGCAGGTATCTGGAAGCTCAGCGTCAAGCTCAGGCAATTGGAACAGAAGTTTTCATCACTTGCCCAATCTGCATTTAGTTTCTCTGAGTCATGGAGTAATACTGCATGGAAAAGGGGCTCAACTGGTCTATGCTGACCACAGCGTCTTCTCTGCTAGTCCCAGTTAGATTAGATTAGTTTAGATTATGAGGACACTCAGTCCTCGTTTATTGCATGCATGCATTAAGAAATGATACAATGTTCCTCCAGAGTGATATCACAGAAAAACAGGACAAACCAAAGACTAACACTGACAGGACCACATAATTATAACATATAGTTACAGCAGTGCAAAGCAATACCATAATTTGATAAAGAGCAGACCATGGACATGGTAAAAAAAAAAGTCTCAAAGTCTTGATCGACTCCCGATAGACCCCAATAGCAGGCAGCAAAAGGTATAAACCTCCAGACACCGACAACTGCCGATGCATTGGAAGCACCTGACCACAGTCGACACTGAGTCTGTCCGTCCGAAAACTTTGAGCCTCCAATACAGCCTCCCGAGCGCCACCCTCTGCTGAGCGCTTTCGACCTCGCCCCGGCCGCCGAAACAAGCAAAGTCGAGGATTCGGGGCCTTCTCCTCCGGAGATTCCGGACCACACAGTAGCAGCGGCAGCGAAACGGGCATTTCAGAAGTTTCTCCAGATGTTCCTCCATACTCTCACGTCTGTCTCCATCGAATCAGAATTGTGCACTGTACCCTTCTTGACACATAACAGATATCATTCACCGGGGTGGCCGCGCGTGCTGCGTCACGCCGCCATCTTCTTCTCCTCCCAATCAATGCTGGCTCAGTTGCCCACATTCACTAGGTTTGGCCCTTTTATCTCAGAGAAGATGTGCTGAAACTGGGTGGATTCAAAGGAAGTTCACTAAAATTATTCCAGTATTGAATGGCTTGTCACACGAAGAGCATTTGATGGACCTGGGCCTGTATTCACCGGAGTTCAGAAGAATGAGGGGTGACCTCATTGAAACCCGTTGAATGGTGAAAGGCCTTGATAGACTGGATGTGGAGAGGATGTTTCCTATGGTGGGAGAGTCTAAGACCAGAGGACAGCCTCAGAATAGAGGGCTGTCCTTTTAGAATAGAGATGAGGAGGAATTTCTTTAGCCAGAGAGTGGTGAATCTAGAACTCTTTGCCACAGGCAGTTGTGGAGGCCAAGACTTTATGTATATTTAAGACAGGGGTTGACAGATTCTTGATTGGTCAGGGCATGAAGGGGTTTGGGAAGAAGGCAGGAGATTGGGGCTGAGAGGAAAATTGGATCAGCCATAATAAAATGGCGGAGCAGACTTTATGGGCCAAATGGCCTAATTCTGCTCCTATATTTTATGGTTTTATAATCCTTGAAACCTCTTCCCTCCATTAAAAGGCTATCCAAATGCCTCTTTAATGTTACAATTGTAGCTGCCTCAGCCATTTCAGGTACTCATTGCCCTCTTTGTAAAGAGGTTAACTTTCAGGTCTTTTTTAAATCTCTCCTTTCTTATCTTGTATCTTTGTCCCCTGGATTTGGACTCCTAACCCTAGGGAAAAGATCATGACCACCCACCTAATCCATGCCCCTCATTGATTTTGTGGTCCAGGGAACAAAGATCCAGCATGGCCTGACGAAGGGTCTCGGCCTGAAACGTCGACTGCACCTCTTCCTACAGATGCTGCCTGGCCTGCTGCGTTCCACCAGCAACTTTGATGTGTGTTGCTTGAATTTCTAGCATCTGCAGAATTCCTGTTGTTTGGCCTATACAAGCCCTCTAGTCGAGGAAGCATCCTCGAAAATCTCTCTATAAGCCCTCTCCAGCTCTACAATGTGTTTCCTGTAACAGGGTGACCAAAACTGTATATGATATTCCAAGTGTGGTTTCACCAGTGTCTTATATAACTGCAACTTAACAACTCGCAAAATCGATGTCTTGACCAGTAAAGTCCAACGTGTTAACAAAATACCTACTTCACCACCCTGTCTACTTGCACAGTCACTTTCAGCGAACTCTGCACTTTTACTCCCAGGTCTATCTGTTCAACAACACTCGACAGTGTCCTGCCATTCACTATATACAAAAGTCAAATGTAGAAAAAAACCACATCAGCATACTAAATTTCATGAAGTACTTGTAAATGACTGCTTCACAGTGTTTCATTTTCCACAGATAACTGCCTGATCTGCATATTACAGGCAAGTTATTTATTCTCTGGACAGAAATGACTATAAAATTGCAGAGTATACCTATATGAACCTCATCCCTCATTATTGAGCCAAACAGAATAGCGCAGCTGACAACCCTTTATTCATGTGAGAGGAATTTAACTGGGTGTTTACCTTCCACATGTGTCACTATATTTATGTTAAATCATCATCATCATCATCATCAGGTGCCATGCCCAGACTGAGCTTTGACTGCCATGGCCCACACATTCCTGTTTCGGGTCAAGTGGATCAATTCATTGGTATTCATTTCCAGTTCTCTGGCTGCTGTCTCCATCATCATTTGTCTTTGCCTTCCTCTTGCTTTCTTCCCTTCAACCTTTCCCATAATTACCATGCATTCTAACTCCTCTTTCCTAATCACATGTCCAATGAAGTTACCTTGCCTTTTCATGATCTCATATATTATTTCTCTTTTTGTGCTTGCTCTGTTCATGACATCCTCATTAGATATTCATTTCATCCATGATATTCTTTGCATCTTCCTCAAAAACCACATCTCTGCTGCTTCAACTCATTTCCTCATGTTACTAGATATTGTCCAACATTCTGATCCATATAATATAACTGGATAAACATAACATTTCAGTACTCTGAGGCGGGTTGTCATGCCTAGTTTAGTATTGGTCAGTATACTCTTCATTCTCGTAAAGATGTCTTTTGCCATCACTATTCTTCTTTTGATGTCCATGTTGCACCTGCCATCTGATGTCACCCAGCTTCCTAAGTAGCAAAATTTCTGTACTTGTTTTATGTCTTCTCCGTTTATTCTCAGCCTGCAGATAGGATTCTCCTTCTCTTTGAATATCACCATACATTCTGTCTTTTTGCAGTTGATAGATAGACCCATTTTTGCACTTCCTTCAACAACTATATCAATTAAGTTTTGTAGTTCTTCTTCCGTACTTGCAATTAACACAGGGTCATAAGCATATCTGAAATTATTGATGTTTTCACCACCAACTTTGATTCCCAAGATGTCTTTTATTTTTTGTAATATTGTTTCACAGTGCACATTAAACAAATCAGGGGAGAAAACACACCCTTGTCTAACGCCTCTCTTGATTTTCGTAAACTAACTCCCTTCTCCATCTATTCTTACAGCGGCATTTTGTTCCCAGTACAGATTTCTGATTAGGTGGAGGTCTTTCGAATCTAGATCTAGAGTTTCCTGTTTATTTTGAATAACTTACTGTGCTTCACTTTATCAAATGCTTTTGTGTAGTCGATAAAACAAACAAATCTTTTTGCACTTGAATAGCTCGTTCTGATATTATCTCGTGTTTCTTGTACCTTTGCCTTTCACAAAACCACATTGTTCTTTACCTATTTCAGCTTGTATCTTACTTTTAGCTCTTGTCATCAAAATTCTTAGAAGTATCTTAGTGATATGACTCATTAAACTTATGGTCCTATGTAATTCTCATTCTCTTGCTCCAGGTTTCTTAGGAAGAGTGATAGATACTGATTTTTTCATCTCTTCTGGTATTATTCCAGTCTCATAAATGTCATTGATTACATCAGTAAGTTTTTCAATTCCATAATCTTCAAGGGCGATAATTTGTTCTATTACAAATTAATCAGGACCTGCTGCCTTTCCTTTCTTCATCTTAGTTATTGCATTACAAACTTCAGATTTTAAAATACTTAGACCTTCAATGTTCTTCTTAATTTCTGGTTTTTCGCCTCGATCATCTTCAAACAATTCCTGAATATACTCAGTCCATCTGTTCATAATCTTATCTTTTTCCAAATCAAACATCCACCTGAAGAACAGAGGAGTTTTTTACCAGTGATATTCTTGATTTGTTGATGTACCCTTTTTGGATCAGTAATAGGGATTCTTTCTAGTTGCTCACATTCCTGGTTTAACCATTCTTCTTTGGCTTTTCGACATAAGCTTTTAACGTTTTTTTATAGAACATAGAACATACAGCACAGTACAGGCCCTTTGACCCACAATGTTGTGCCGACCCTTAAACCCTGCCTCCCATATAACCCCCCACCTTAAATTCCTCCATATACCTGTCTAGTAGTCTCTTAAATTTCACTAGTGTATCTGCCATATAAGTCACTCCAGAAGTTAGAGGCCAGGCCCTCATCTGCCACCAGACTTTTGAGACAAAGACTGCATAAATTTGAAAGCCAGGAGGGTAAGGATGAGACTACTATTTTGCTTGCATTTTAAAAGACACAGGCATGCCTCTACCAATCATCAGATATCTGTACTACAATTACAAATGAGAAAATCTGCAGATGCTGGAAATCCAAGCAACACACAAAATGCTGGAGAAACTCAGCAGGCCAGGTGGCATCTATGGAAAAGAGTACAGTTGACGTTTTGGGTCAAGAATTTTCAGCAGGACTTTGTGTTTATTATCTGTACTGGTAGCTAGGAGACCCTGCTGACTTTCAGACTTTGGAGAGCTCATTGATGTAAGAAGATCTCTGACTTGGGTTGTGTTAGGAGAAGGATGAAGAGCTATAGGTAGGCACCTGCAGCTTTCCAGATAGTTTCCAGTTTGAGAAGGTTATAAATACTGATAGTTATAAATACTGTCAAGCTTGGACAATCTGTTTCATGGTACAGAGAAACAACTAGGGAAAAACCCTGCAACAACTGCCCCTTATTCTTGTGTCATAATATTAGCAACCCTAATTTTCAGGGTTTAGTAGAGTATCATTGAACATCAAGAATAGGGTGCATAAGCTCTCCTGTTAGATGGTCAGTGCTTTACATGTGCTGTTCCCTGTTATGAAGTTCAGACAATAACATACTTTTTTTTCCTGAGGTTGCAATATTAATGTTTTTGCAAGAATCCCTGATATTATAATGTGGGTGTGGTTCTTGGTGAAGCAACTGAAGATGGTAATACCACCTGTAGGGACATCCAGGAGTTGGGGGAATGTGCGGAGGTGTTGAGAAGATTGCTGTGCATCCACAACCATTTTTATACATATGAAGCCAAATTTAATCAAATATTTCCTTAATGTTAAGACACTCAGTTTTTTTGCTTAAGGCTGCAAAGAAGTCTTGGTGAAACCTGATGTCTACTTGTTAATGACAAGCTGAAAAGCATTCCACATGTCAAAAAAATGCTACTGTTTTAATTGTAACTGCTAGATATCCAGTTCTGGAGTATGTCTTCATCAATATAGTGATGATGTTGTTCTTTTCCATAGATGCTGTCTGGCCTGCTGAGTTTCCCCAGCATTTTGTGTGTGTTGCTTGATGTTGCCTCTGTTGTGTTTGCTGTATCCAGGGTGTTCAGCCATTTCTTGATGTTATATAGAATGAACTAAACTGTCTGAAGACTGGCTTCTTTGATGAGCTAGATCATCGTAGTGTTGCTCTGCGTGTTCTACACTCATCAATACTTTGGTTTGATTGTAAGAGAAGTGAGGTTACGGTTTTGCACTGCTCATACATGTGAAATTATGTGTTGCTAGTTACAAATTAAATCTTTGCAGGCCATAAATGAGGTATCATATGGCTTGAGATCAACAGATTTGATACGTCTTTTCCAGGAGGACACCAGGGAAAAGCCTATGAGCCCAACGTCAATAGAACAAAAACTATTGGAAAAATTTTGAGGGTCAGGATTAGTAATGATTTAGAAAGGTTTATTAGAGATGACCAGCATAGCTTTGTCGAGAACATATCTTGACTGACCAATATGATTGAAGTTTTTGAGAAAGTTTGTTAACAGGAAAACAATGGTGGAGGATTTTTTGTGTGCATGGATCCTGTGGCCAGTGGTGTTCCACAAGAATTGGGACTCTTGCTCATTGTAATTTGTGTGAATGATTTGGATGCAGATGTAAGAGGCACTATCAACAAGTTTATAGAGGACCCTCAGACTGGTGGAGCAACACTAACAAAGTGCTGGAGGAACTCAGCAGATCAGACAGCATCTATGAAGAGAAAAAAACAAATGACATTTCAGTCCGAGACCCTTTATCAGGAATGTCAGCCTGAAATGACCACTGTTTATTTCTTTCCATAGATGCTGCCTGACCTGCTGAGTTCCTCTAGCATTTCAAGTGTGTTGCTCAATATCTCAAATACCTACAGAATCCCTTGTGTCTAAAACTGGTAGAGGAGTTGACAGTGTGGACTTGGCTAAAAGTGATGTTGTGTTCGTGACAGGGGCTGAGGAATGGCAGATTGAAGGTGAGGGATAAGAGATCTAGAGGAGATCTGGAATGGAGACCTTTTTCGCCTAGTAAGTGGAACATACTGTATCTAGAATGTACTGCTTTGAGCGAGTGCTGGAATCAGCGTCCATGACTGTGTCTCTGAGACGTTTCTAGATGAGCATTTAAATCCCCTAGGCACAGAAAACTAGGGGCTAAGTCCTGGAAGCTGGAATTAATATGGATGGACTGGGTGAATGTGGTTGTGAACCTTTGTCTCAGTCAGATCTGTTCTGAATCTCTTTTACTTAGCTTGGTATTGCCACAACATGGAGGGCATCATCATTGTGAAGGCAGGAGGACTGTACAGAGGTTTATCTAATCAATCTTGTTCTTGATCAATGTAATTGCAGCAGATAATTCGTCAGGATGTCAATTATGCTTTTTCCTTTTGTTGCTTCTTTCACTGCTATCCAGTTATTAGAACTTACAAAATGTTTATGCAGAAATAGAAGCTATTAACCTCTAAGCATCGTCACATATTATTCTGAATGTTTTTCTATTGTAGTGTGTTCCTGAGGTTGATCCTGCAATGAACAAACCAGTACCTCAATCCTTGCAGAAAGCCAGTTCCACAAAAAACTTCTTATTGGCACCCAGCACCCTGACTGGCTATTCAGTCCCTCAAAGCCTTTTATCTAGACCTATCACTGCAAATGTTGAGCAGGTATGAAAATCTATATAAATGTTTTTATAGTTAATAATCATCTTACATGGGCTTAACCCACCTTTTACCTGTGGTGATTGCACTTCAAGGAATAAATAATGGAATACTTCGTATCAATTCTTGTTCCTTTTATGGCTAACTACCAGTGTGATTCTGAACCTATCATATCTATCTTAAGATGCCCTGCCAAAAAAATGGATATGAATAGTGTGGTGGAATGGTTGTTTTGCTGAGGAAGTGACCAAACAAAAATATTGATGAAGCTAGAGCAGTGGATGTGCTAAGGCCAATCACAAACAAGAGAAAATCTACGGTTACTGGAAATCTAAGTAACACACACAAAATGGTAGAGGAACTCAGCAGGCCAGGTAGCACCTTTGGAAAAGAGTACAGTTGACTTTTCAGGCAAAGACCCTTCATCAGGACTGGAGAAAAAGAAGTGGAGTGGGAGTTAGAAGATGGGTGGGGGGGGGGGAGGAAGAAACACAAGATGATAGGTGAAACCAGGAGTGGGGGACAGGTGAGGTAAAGAGCTGGGAAATAGATTGGTGAAAGAGATACAGGGCTGGAGAAGGGGGAACCTGATAGAAGAGGACAGAAGGCCATGGAAGAAAGAAAAAAAGGAGGAGCACCAGAGGAAGGTGATGGGCAGGTAAGGAGATAGGGTGAGAGAAAGAAATGAGAGTGGGGAATGGTGAGAGGGGTGGGTTACTGGAAATTTGAGAAATGGATGTTTATGTCATCAGGTTGGAGGAGCAACACATTATATTCTGTCTATGTAGCCTCCAACCTGATGGCATGAACATCAATTTCTCGAACTTCCGATAATTCAGCCCCTCCTTCACTATTCCCCATTCCCATTTCCCCCTCTCACCCTATCTCCTTACCTGATCATCACCTTCCTCTGGTACTCCTCCCCCTTTTCTTTCTTGCATAGCCCTCTGTCCTCTCCTATCAGATTCTCCCTTCTCCAGCCCTGTATCTCTTTCACCAACTTTCCAGTTCGTTACATCACCCTCCCCCACATTCTTATACTGACTCTTCATCTTCTTTTCCAGAACCGCTGAAGGGTCTTGGCCCAAAACGACAACTGTACTCTTTTCCATAAGTGCTGCTTGGTCTGCTGAGTTCCTCCAGCAATTTTTGTGTGTTGCTTATATGTAAAGCGTTTAACAAGGTTCCCCATGGTAGGCTCATTTAAAAAGCCAGGAAGCATGGGATCCGGGGAAACTTGACTGCGTGAATTTGTAATTGGCTTGCCCACAGAAGGCAGAGTGTGGTAGTAGATGAAGCATATTCTGCCTAGAGGTTTGTGACTAGTGATTTCCCACAGGGATCTACTCTGGGACCCCTAATCTTTATCATTTTTATGCATAACTTAGATGAGGAAATGAAAGGGTGGGTTAGTAAATTTGCAGATGACTCAAAGGTTCGTAGTGTTGTGGACAATGTAGAAGGTTGTCATAGGTTACAATAGGACATTGATAAAACGCAAAGCTGGGCTGAACAGTGCAAGATGGAGTCCAATCCAGAGAAGTGTGAAGTGATAAAGTTTGGAAAGTCAATCTCGAAGACAGTACAAGATTAATGACAGGATTCTTAGCAGTATGGAGAAACAGCAGGATTTTGGGGTCCACATCCATAGAGCCCTCAAAGTTGCTTCTCAAGTTGATAGGGTGGTTAAGAAGGTATATGGTTTGTAGGCCTTCATTAGTTGGAGATTGAGTTCAAAAGCCACAGCTTCATAAAACTGGTTAGACCACACTTGGGGTATTGTGTTCGGTTCTGATCACCTCATAGGAAGAACGTGGAAGCTTCAGAGAGAGTGTAAAGGAGATTTACCAGAATGCCGCCTGGATTAGGAGGAAAGGCTGAGTAAGCCAGAGCTTTTCTCTTTAGAGAGAAGGAGGATGAGAGGTGACTTGATAGAGGTGTACAAGATGATAAGAGGCATGGATCAAGTGGATTGCCAGAGACTTTTTCCCAGGGCAAAAATAACTAATACAAAGGAGCATAATTTTAAGGTGATTGGAGGAACATATACGGGGAATGCCAGAGGTAGGTATTTCACACAGACCTTTAAGCCTTAAAATACAGATGTTTTAAGTGCATGGAATGCATCGCCAGAGGTGGTGATATAGGCAGATATATTAGCAACATTGAAGAGACCCTTAGATAAGCACAAGGATAAAAGAAAAATGGAGGCTGTATGGGATGGAAGGGTTAGATTGATGTTGAAATAGGTTGAATGGTCAGCAGAACATCATGGGCTGAAGAGACTGTTCTATGTTCTGTATTCTCATGTGTTTTCAATTTGAGGGTGAGTCTATTTCTGCATAGCAGTGTTTGCTGCATTGAGCTAATCTAAGAGGTTTAAATTGAATTTATGTATGGCAGCTTGCCAGGTTACGCAGTGAGTTGGATGTTGTCCGTGGAAATACAAAAGTAATGTCTGAGATGTTGACTGAAACAGTCCCTGGGGAGGAAAATCAATCGGACTTGGAGCTGCTTCAGGTGAGATTACTAAAATTTTGTTAGTTGCATTTACATCACTGTATGGCACAATGTATGGTCTTTTTCCTTAAAGTTTACAACCATTTTTATTCATCTCCAGGCCAAATTGTCTAAACTAGGGGTTCCCAACCTGGGGTCTACTGACCCCTTGGTTAATGTTGGGTTCCATGGCATAAAAAGGGTTGGGAACCCCAAGTACTTCTAACTTTTAAGAATGTTTCAGTTTCTAAGTTTTCAAGTTCAGACATAATCTCAATTGTTTGAAACTTATTAGGAGTACTAGCTAACTTTTCACCACAACTGATCTTGTGATTGAACATGTGATTGAGGTTATTTGAGCGGATTAGCATTTTTCTCTGTAACCAGATGAAATTATCTGGGTTGCCGTGGAGGACAAGGGAAGAGGTTATTGGTTCTGCCTGAGATTTTTAGAACTTTGGTCAAAAGTGAAGTACCAGATAACTGGAGGATGGTAAATGTGCTCCCGTTTATCAAGAAGGGCAATGGGGTAAAGTCTAATAATTACAGACCTGTGAGCCTCACATTAGTAATAGGGGAGATATTGGAAAGAAAATATAAAACATTGGTCAGACCTCTGCTGGAATACTACATGCAATTCTGGTCACCACACCATAGAAAGGATGTGATAGTGCTGGGGAAGGTGCACATGAAATACACCAGGATGTTGTTTGGGAGCATCTTAAACATGAGTAAAGACTAGGGAGGCTAGGTTTGTTTTCCCTGGAAAAGAGGAGGTTAAGAGGGGATATAATTGATAGATGCAAGTTATGAGAGGCGTAGGTATTTTAGAATGTGATAACCTTTCTTCCTTATCAGAGCTGAATAAAACAACAAAATAGAGATTTAGGTTAAGAGGTAAGCGATTCGCAGGGGACCTGAAGTAGAACTTTTGCACAAAGAGAGTGGTGAGAACCCAGAATGAATTGCTAGAGTGATGGAAGCCAAGACACTAGGACATTTAAGAGGTGTCTAGATAAGCACTTGATTCACCTAGGCATGGAAGATTATGGACCATATACTGGAAAATGTGATTAATATGGCGAAGTACCCACTTGTTAGCATGGACATGGTGGGCTGAGTGGCCTGCTTCCCTCTCTTTGAGTCTGTGACAACCTGGATACAGTCCCTATAAGAAGTAAATAGTCCTCTAAAATGTTGTACTTGAATCAACGTTTATACTTGTGCTCACTTTAAAATTAGTACCATCTACGCAGAGTTCATACCCTTGATTTTTACCTGTATAATTTACTTTAATCCTTTTCAAATCGTTATCCAGCCTTCTACGTGGTCCCATAGTGTTGCGTCCAGGCAGTCTTGACCTCTAGCCCCGTTGTGCAAAGATACACTGTAATTCACCACAGGTCAACTGTTGAATTGACAAGTTAACTGAAAAGTCAAAACATGATTCACATGAGAAATAAAAAATGATTCGTACAACCTGAAGGGATGTTTTGGTACTTGGTCATTATCTGGGCTACAACTGTTTGCTGTAATACTGAAAAGGGAAAAGCAAAACCTCTTTTCAAACCCTCCTCCTCCCCCCATCCCTATTGATGATCTTCATTTAGTAAAATACTGTTTGAAATAGAAAGATGTTTTACTGTATTTCAAGTAGCAATGAAATATTAAACATATTTTTGCTCTTTGAACAAGGAACTAAATCGTACCTGCAGAGCGATGCAACAAAGAATCGTTGAACTTCTGTCCAATGTAACCAATGAAGAGATCACCAAGGAACTTTTGCATGTCAATGATGATCTTAATAATGTTTTCCTTCGATATGAAAGGTGAATGAGTAGTTTTGTACAAAAGAATTTTCTTATTTGTAAGAAGGTGAGCATGATGTCAAAATATCAAAATTTGCATATCTTCATCGTGGTTCTTGAACACTACTAACTGATTCTGTCATGTGGTTTGTAACTACAGACATTAGAATTGCTGAGCTTTCTGAATTTAAGACTGATTTACAAGAGAAGCAGCAGCTATGGGTTTACTCAATCTGGAGCAGAGAGGGATAAGTAGAGACTTAGGATTTTAAACTTGTAGAACAGGAAAATATTACTTCCCTTGATTGGTTATCTATGATCAGGAATTATTAATGCAAAATAATGTAATCAGAGATGATCAGAAATTCCATGATAGATCAAGCTGAAATACGAGATAGAAACACAAGAGAAATGCAGAAACTGGAATTTGGAACTAAAAACAAGCTGCTGATTGCAGGTCCTGACGCAGAGTCTTGACCTAAAACATCATTTATCCCTCTGCCTCCACAGGTGCTGGCTGATCTGCTGAGTTCCTCCAAAACTATTGATTTTTGCTTTAAATAAGAAATGTTCAATATATCCCAGAATATTGAAAGAAGTAAGTGAGAACATTGCTGAGGCTTTGACAAAGGATCTTTGTGAACTTACAAGCAACAGGCAAGGTTCTGGTGGACTGGAGAGTAGCAAACATTGCACCTTTGCTCAAGAAGAGAAATTGGAATAATCCAGGTAGCTATAGGCCAGTGAACCTCAGGTCAGTGGTAGGGAAGCTATTGGAGAAAATTCTTAGAGGAAGGATTTATGTGCATTTGGAAAACCATGGCCTTGGTGGGGGACAGTCAGCATGGATTTATGTGGGACAAGTCATGTCCTACTAACTTGATTAAGTTTTTCAGTGAGGTGACAACATCCTCATGGATGTTGCACATATGGATTTTTGTAAGATGTTTCATAAGGTCTGTCATGATAGGTTGATTCAGAAGATAAAGATCCATGGCATCCAAGGTAAATTGCAAGTTTGGATTCGTGATGGATTACCCATAGAAGACAGAGAGTAGAGGTGGAAGGCTGTAATTCAGATTGGAGTTATGTAACTGGTGGTTTTCTTCAAGGATTGGTGCTGTTGTTATATGTCAGTGATTTGAATGAAAATGTACAGTACTGAGCATATGGCTTGGACACATATATAGCTAAGGGGTGCCTAAGACTTTTGCACAGTACTCTATATTGGTTAAAATAGGAAGATAGTTGGGAAACAAATAAGAGTACTTAGGTTTGTATTAGCGTACAGAGAAGAAGTCATCACCCTAACACAGTGGTGTCAAGAAAAAATCTCTCCCTCAATGTTGCAGAAACAAAGGAGCAGGAGGAATGGAGACAGGCTAACCCCCATTGATATCAATGGATCTGGGGTTGAGAGGGTGAACAGCTTTAAGTTCCTCGGCATACACATCACCAAGGATCTCACGTTGTCTGTACATACCAGCTGTGTGGTGAAAAAGGCACAGCAGCACTTCTTTCACCTCAGACAGTTGAAGAAGTTTGGTATAAGCCCTCAAATCCTAAGAACTTTCTACAGAGGCACAATTGAGAGCATCCTGACTGGCTGCATCACTGCCTGGTATGGGAACTGTACTTCCCTCAATTGCAGGACTCTGCAGAAAGTGGTGCGGACAGCCCAGTGCATCTGTAGATGTGAACTTACCACTATTCAGGACATTTACAAAGACGGGTGTGTAAAAAGGGCCCGAAGGATCATTGGGGACCCAAGTTACCCCAGCCACAAACTGTTTGAGTTCCTACCAGCCAGGAAACGGTACCGCAGCATAAAAGTCAGGACCAACAGATTCCAGGACAGCTTCTTCCACCAGGACATCAAACTGATTAATTCATGCTGATGCAATTGTATTTCTATGTTATATTGACTGTCCTGCTGTACATACTATTTATTGTAAGTTACTATAAATTCCACATTGCTCATTTAGACGGAGACATAATGTAAATATTTTTGCTCCTCCTGTATATGAAGGAAGCAAGTAATAAAGTCAATTCAATTCAATTGTGTTATTTTGGAATTAGAAAGATATAATAAATAATACTGTGCAAAAGTCTTAATGCATCCTAGCTATATACAAGACTTTGCACAGTACTGTAGATGGGTGGATTAAGAAGTTTGCGGGTGACAGTAAGAATGATGGAGTTCTGGAGAATGTAAACGACAAATCAACGAATGCAGGGATATAGATCAGTTGCAGAAATGTGCAGCGAAATGGCAGGTGGAATTTAATCTGGGCAATTGTGAGGTGTGGCACTTAGGATGGTCAAAGAAAGGAGAAGGTATACAGTTTATGGTCTGTCCCAAACAGCACTGAAGTCCAGAGGTATCTTGGAGTCTACTGAAAGTGGCTATGTAAGTGGATAAAGTGGTAAAGAAGGCATTTGTCATGGTTTTGCTCAGTGGTTGACTATAAGAAATTCATGCTCAGGTGCCTAAAAATTTAGCCAGACCACAATTGGAGAATAGTGTGCAGTTCTGGTCACTCCATTACAAGGTGGGTGTGGAGACTGTGGAAAGAGTGTTGAGCTGAGTTATCAGGATGTTGCCTGGCTTAGAGGATATGTACTATAAGGAAAAGTTGGACAAACTTGAGTTGATTTTCATAGGAATCATGCCGGAGGGGGGACCTGGAAGAGGTTTTTAAATTGAGAAGCATAGTAGACAGAATCATTTCCCTTAAGGTAGAAACGTCAAACACCAGAGAATATGCTTTTAAAGTTAGGGGAAGTTTTAAAGTTGAATGAGGGGGAACTTTTTACACAGAGTGGTGGGTATGTGGGCAATACACACCAAATGCTAAAGGAACTCAACACTATGGAGAGAAATAAAGAGTCAACATTTTGAGTGGAGATCCTTTATCAGGACTGGAAAGAAAGGGGGCAGAGGCCAGAATAACAAGGTTAGGTGTGATGGAGAAGTACATACTGACAGATGATAAGTGGAACCAATGAGGGGGACATTGGGTGGGTGGAGGAGGGGGGATGATGTGTGAAGCTGGGAGGTGATAGGTGGAAGAAGTAAAGGACTGCAGAAGAAAGAATCTGATAAAGGGAAGGAGGTGGGGATCCTGGAGGAGGTGATGGACAGATCATAAGGTCAGGAGAGCAGAAGACGGGGAGGGGGTGTGTTGGGGATGTCATTGGAAATGGAGAACAACGTTGGATATAGAAGCTTGTGAGGTGATAGGAGAGGATAAAAAAACCTTATTTCTGTTAAGTTGAGGGGTGATGGGGTGAAGCATACTTACAGGAAATGAAGGAGATATGGGTGAGGGCAACATCAATAGTGGTGGAAGGGAAATACATTTTCTGACAATTGAATATTCTGGCATCATTTGAACAGACCTGGAGATCTTTTATTCAACATTTTCATTTAATGTAACTTCTTTTTTTCTCTTTGACCATATTCACATTCCCGTCTTGGTTTTTAACTGTTATTAATGGAGGTCGGGTTTGAGGACGTGATTGTTTAAGTTGTTTAACTCTACTTGGTACCTAGCTAGCTTTGCTTTGCTTTTTAGGTTAGTTGCACGGTGGGATTTTTTTTGGGGGGGGGGGGGGTTTCTTCTCTTTATTGATATATATGGAAAATTAGTATACTACTATATTACCTCGTTATTTCATAACTAAACTGCACTGTTTGTATTGTTTTTTATGTATTAATATCTCTTGTAAATTTATATCGCAACAGTGTATTAGTTTCTATATGTTTTACCTTTTGTGTACTAATTCAATAAAAAGATTTAAAAAGAAAGAAAGAATATTCTGGCATGGAAAGCTCCAACCTGAGAACAGATGTAGCAGAGGAAATAAGAGAAGGGAAAGGCAGGGTGGGAGAAGGTATGGTCAAAATAAATGTGAGAATCAGCGGGCTTATAAAAGATGTTGATAGATAGTATGTCTCTGGAGATGGAGACTGAGAAGTCAAGAAAGGGGAGAGAGATGTCAGAGATGGACCAAGTAAATTTGAGGACAGAATGGAAGTCAGAAGCAAAGTTGATGAAATTGACAAGCTCATCATAGGTGCAGGAAGCAGCATTCATGTCATGGAGAAAGAGTTGGGGATCATTACCAGCATAATTTTGGAACATGGACTATTCCACATTGCCAGTAAAAAGGCAGATGTAGTTGGGGCCTGTGTGAGTGTCCATGGCTACATGTTTGGTTCTTAGTACATGGGAGGAACTGAAGAAGAAATTGATGAGGCCAAGTAGAAGTTCCACAGATGAAGAGGGGGGAACTGGTCAGGTCTGTTGTCCAGAAAAAAGTAGAGAGCCTGAAGGCTTTCCTAATAGGGCTGAAAATATGTAGAGACTGGACATCCATAATTTTAGGCATTCAGGGCAAGGGAATGAAAAGTTGTTGAAGTGGTAGAGAGCATGTGAAATGTGGATGTAGATGGGATGGGACTGAACCAGGGAGGACAAAATGGAGTCAAGATATGTGGACACAAGTTCAGTGGGGCAGGAAAAGGCATAGATGTTACACCATGACAAAATATTTTCCAATTTATTTGCAGAACAGTGACATGTAGAAATGTGAATTTGCTGTTGGTGCCTATTTAAATGTTTACCTTATTTCTCTACTCCAACAAAGAGATTCAATTTGTTCTTATTTCTAGGTGTATTTATTGTTAATATGTCACCGAAGAACCATAATTAGTTGCTTATCATTTGCACAGATATTTCTGAAAATCATTGTGTTACTGTTGCATGAAGAGAGAAGATGCAGGTGTGCCTACTTAATTCTATCTCTTAAGAGTACGGACGTGCACAATTTACTTGATGTTAGAGAAAAGTTCCGAAAGAAGATTTCCACGAAATTGAAGTTGGATATTTCTCCCAATGATATAGAGGGAAGAACAGTGGTAAATGGAATGCGCTGTTATAATACTTACTTAGACCAAATCTATAAATGATGCTCCAGATCTAGGTAGAAGCCAGCTGCAGGCTTTGTTGTTGTTTTCTTTTTAATGGGGAGATATATTCATAACAGAATTCAGGACAGTCTGGTAAAGCTCCTGGATTGGATGGTTTTTCTGTAGGATTTTATAAAAAAATTGAAAAATTGCTTTCTCCATATATGTTGGAAACGCTTAAAGATTCCTTTTTGTTCAGAGAGTTACCTCCCACATTTTATGAAGCTTCTATTTCTTTAGTTCTTAAGAAAGATGAAGACCCTACTGACTGCGCTTCATATATAGACCTATTTCATTATTAAATGTGGATGCTAAAATTCTTTCAAAAATAATGGCTAATCGACTGGAGGATATTCTAGTTAAAATTAATTCTCAGGACCAAACAGGTTTTATAAAAGTCCGTTATTCCCTCTCTAATACTCGGAGACTGTTAAATGTTATATACTCAAACAACAGGAATTCTGCAGATGCTGGAAATTCAAGCAACACACATCAAAGTTGCTGGTGAACGCAGCAGGCCAGGCAGCATCTCTAGGAAGAGGTGCAGTCGACGTTTCAGGCCGAGATCCTTCGTATAACCCTAAATGTTATATACTCATCCCTTTCTAAGACTCCCCAATGTGTTGTTTCTCTTGATGCTGAAAAGGCATTTGATAGGGTTGAATGGAATTACTTATTTAACGTTTTAGAGAAATTCAACTTTGGTACTAATTTTAATAAGTGGATTAGAATGATATATAAAAGCCCTATTGCTACTGTTATTACTAATAATTGCAGATCTTTTTTTCGACTTTCGCGGGGTACGAGACAAGGATGTCCATTAAGTCCTGTTATTTAATTTGGTGTTGGAACCTTTGGCTATTGCACTTCTTGAAGCTCAAAGAATATTCAAAGAATTTCCATAAATGGGACTATTCATAAGATCTCCCTTTATGCTGATGATCTCTTAGTTTATGTTTCGAATCCTGAAGAATCCATTCCTAGTTTATTGAAATTATTAAATGAATTTGGAAAGTTTTTGGGATATAAACTAAACCTTTAAAAAGTGAACACAAAATAATCTGCTGATGCTGGGGCCATAGCAACATTCACAACATGCTGGAGGAACTCAGCAGGTCGGGCAGCATCAGTGGAAAAGATCGGTCGACGTTTCAGGCCGGAACCCTTCGTCAGGACTGTAGGGGGAAGGGGCAGAGGCCCTATAAAGAAGGTGGGGGGAGGGTGAGAAGGAGAAGGCTGGTAGGTTCCAGGAGAAGAACCAGTAAGGGGAAAGATAAAAGGGTGGGGGAAGGGAGGCAGGGAGGTGATAGGCAGGAAAGGTGAAGAAAGAATAGGGGAAAACACAATGGGTAGTAGAAGGAGGCGGAACCAAGAGGGAGGTGGTAGGCAGCTGGGGGAGGGGGCAGAGTGACATAGGGAGAGGGGGAGGGAATTACCGGAAGTTGGAGAATTCTAGGTTCGTACCAAGGGGCTGGAGACTACCTAGACGGCATATGCGGTGTTGCTCCTCCAACCTGAGTTTAGCCTCATCATGGCAGTAGAGGAGGCCATGTATGTGAATTATATATATAATTATTTATAAAAGTGAATTATTTCCTCTAAATGATTCTGCTTCTATATATGATGACATTCCTTTTAAAGTTACGGATTCTTTTAAATATTTAGGTATTATCATCACTAAAAATTATGGAGACCTTTATAGAACTAATTTAGTTCCTTTAGTGATTTTATGAAGCAATTATTTTGTAGATGGAATCCACTTACACTTTCGTTAGCTGGTCGAATTCATGCAGTTAAAATGATGATTTTACCAAAATTTTTATATGTATTTCAAAATACTTTTTTTTAAACTAAGAAGTTTTTTGATCAGGTTGATTCTATTATTTCATCTTCTGTTTGGAATAGTAACAGAGGATTGGTTGCGAATTTGAAGTTGGTTAACTCTTCTTCGATTTGTGCCAGTCACTCTTTAATTCAATTTAAAATTGTACATCGTTACTATTTGACAAAGGAGAGACTGTCTAAAATATTTCCTAATGTTGATAGTCAGTGTGATAGATGTAAAACTGAGACAGCTACATTGACACATATGTTTTGGTCGTGTTTTGTATTGAAACAGTATTGGAAATCTATTTTCTCTACAATTTCTAAAGCTTTAAAAGTTAATTTACAACCTAATAAATTGACAGTTTTATTCAGTATAATCCTTCAATATATTCATGGTATTTCTATATCAGATCAACATGTAATTGTATTTGTCACATTATTGGCCAGAAGGGCTATTTTATTGAAATGGAAAGATGCCTCTGCTCCCACCTTGATACAATGGTTCTCTCAGGTGATGTTATCTCTTAATTTGGAGCAAATCAGAAGTTGAACTTTTGATCCTTGATTTGACTTTGAGAAAAGGTGGGGTTCTTTTGCCCACAACTATCATTTGATTTGAGTTCATTAAGATGGTCCCCTTCTGATTCTTGTTTAAATGGATTTGAGTTGGCGGATTGATGTTTTTCTTTTATGGAAGCTTGTATGGCGTATAGCTCCGGGGTTGTGCTCCCAATGGGTTTTTTTGGGGGTTTTTTTCTGTTAATAGGGTGTTTATGGTTTTAGTTATTAGGAGTTCTTTTTCTCTTCTTTCTTTTTCCAAAAAAAAAGTTTTAACATTTTATTTTTTCTTATTATTATTGATATATTGTTTAGCTTTGTTAATCAGTTATTTGATAATTTAATTCTTATTGTACATATTGAAATGTTGACTTGATTCCTTTAATGTATTTTTGTTGATTTTCAATAATAATTAATAAAAAAGATTTTAAAATGAAATTGAAGTTGGATGTTTCTCCCAATGATATAGAGGGAAGAACAGTGGTAAATGGAATGCACTGTTATAATACTTACTTAGACCAAATCTATAAATGATGCTCCAGATCTAGGTAGAAGCCAGCTGCAGGCTTTGTTGTTGTTTTCTTTTTAATGGGGAGATATTCATAACAGAATTCAGGACAGAACAATGGAGGAAATGTGGTGGGAGATGATCAGAATCAGATTCAATATATATACAACATTATGTGTGTGTATATATATAAAATGAAATAAATAGTGCTAAGGAGGGAAAAATACTGAACTATGTGTTCATGGGTTCATTATTCATTCAGAAATTTGATAGCGAAGGAGAAAAGCTATTCCTGAACCATTGAGTGTGGGTCTTCAAGCTCCTGTATCTCTTCCTTTGTGGTAACAATGAGAAGAAAACATGTCCTGGGTGATGGGGGTCCTTAATGATAGATACTGTCTTTTTGAAGGCATCCTCAGTACTGGGGAGGCTAGTGCCCCAGATGGAGCTAGCTGAGTTTACAATTTTCTACATCTTTTTCCGATCCTTTGCAGTGGCCCCTCCATAATAGATAGTGATGCAACCAGTTAGAATCCTCTCCATGTAAAATTCAGGAACAGCTTCTTCCCCTCTGCCATCCGGTTCTTAAATGGACATGGAACCCTTGGACACTAGCTCACTTTTTTTTGATATACAGTATTTCTAGTTTTTTTTTGCACTTTTTAAAATTTATTCAATATACATATACTGTAATTAATTTACCTGATTATTTTTTTTTTAATTTAATTTATTATTTTTTTCTCTTCTAGATTACGTATTGCATTGAACTGCTGCTGCTAAGTTAACAAATTTCATATCACATGCCAGTGATAATAAACCTGATTCTGATTCTGAAATTTGCGAGTGTCTTTGGTGACATCCCGATTCTCTTCAAACTCCTAATGAAATATAGCCACTGTTATGCCTTCCTTGTAATTGCATTAATATATTAGGCCCAGAATAGATCCTCAGAGATGTTGATTCCCATCTGCTCACCCTTTCCACTTCTGATCCCTCGATGAGGTCTGGTGTGTATTCTTTCAATTTCACCTTCATAATGTCCACAATCAATTCTTTGATCTTACTGACGTTGCAAAGTTGTTGCTGTGATACCACTCAAACAGCTGATGTATCTCACTCCTGTACACCTCCTCAACACCATCTAAAATTCTGTCAGCTATAGTTGTGTCATTGGCAATTATAGGTGGCTGTGCCTAGCCACACAATTTTGGATGTAGAGAGAGTAGAGCAGTTGGCTAAGCACGCATTATTGAGATGCGCCAGCCTTTGAAGATAACATAAACTTTTTGTAATTTTTGTTTTCTGTGCAGATTTGAGCGATGCAGGACGGGATGTGTAAGTCCAAATACAGAAGACAGTGTAAGTGCTCACTATGCAAATTAATGAAATTTAATTGTTCTGAGAAAATAATTGCAAACACTTTCATGGGCTGAGAAATTCTAACAAGTTCATACATTCTCTTTCCTTCCTATTTACTCAGGTCTTGAATGAGGTTACAGATACAGATAATCTAATAGACTTGGGTCCAGGGTCCCCTGCAGTTGTCAGCCCAATGGTTGGTAACATGGCTGCACCTAGTCTGTCTTCACAGCTTGCTGGTCTAGGTAAATAAACTATTTTGTTTTATATTTTTAGTCAGATTATCTAAACCAACCAAAATTTGACCAGATTTGCTAATTCTTATTTAGAGTCTCAGTATTAAAAGTATTGAAATCTTAACTAACCAAGTGGAAAGAATTTGACTCTGGGAAGTACAGATTGTGTCATTATTGGTGACTGCAGATAAAGTAAACTCAAACCAATTTACATCGGTGGTGCGCAAATGGAACAGGTCAAAAGCTTTAAGTTCCTCGGGGTCAAAATCACAAATGACCTAACTTGGTCCAACCAAGCAGAGTCCACTGTCAAGGAGGCCCACCAGTGCCTTTACTTCCTGAGAAGACTAAAGAAATTTGGGCTGTCCCCTAAAACCCTCACTAATTTTTATAGATGCACCGTAAAAAGCATTCTTCTAGGGTGCATCACAACCTGGTATGGAAGTTGTCCTGTCCAAGACCGAAAGAAGCTTCAGGAGATCGTGAACACGGCGCAGCACATCACACAAACCAATCTTCCGTCCTTGGACTCACTTTACACCGCACGCTGTCGGAGCAGTGCTGCCAGGATAATCAAGGACATGACCCACCCAGCCAACACACTTTTCGTCCCTTTTCCCTCCGGGAGAAGGCTCAGAATCTTGAAGACTCGTACGGCCAGATTTGGGAACAGCTTCTTTCCAACTGTGATAAGACTGCTGAATGGATCCTGACCGGGATCTGGGCCGTACCCTCCAAATATCCGGACCTGCCTCTCGGTTTTTTGCACTACCTTACTTTCCATGTTTCTATTTTCTATTTATGATTTATAATTTAAATTTTTAATATTTACTAATTTTACTATTTTTAATATTTAATATTTGTAATCCAGAGCACGGCAAGCGCAGAATCAAATATCGCTGTGATGATTGTATGTTCTAGTATCAATTGTTTGGCGACAATAAAGTATAAAGTAAACTGGGCTACTGTTCATTTTGGCTGAGTTCGGGAGCATAGTTTTTCACTATGATATGTGGTTTACATTTAGAAACATAGAACCTACAGCATGATTAGGTCCTTCGGCCCACAAAGCTGTGCTGAACATGTCCTTAGAAATTACCTAGGAATACCCATAGCCCTCTATTTTTCTGAGCTCCATACACCTGTCCAGGAGTCTCTTAAAAGAGCCTATCGTATCTACCTCCACCACCGTCGCCAGCAGCCCATTCCGCACACTCACCACTCTCTGCATAAAAAACTTACCCCTGATATCTCCTCTGTACCTACTTCCAAGCACCTTAAAACTGTGCCCTCTCGTGCTAGCCATTTCAGCCCTGGGAAAAAATTTCTGACTATCCACACGATCAATGCCTCTCATCATCTTGTACAGCTCTATCAGGTCACCTCTCATCCTCCGTCAATTATTAATAATTGCAACACATCTTCAACAAAGTGTAATATACAAAGTAGACCTTACTTATCTGAGTTAATAGATCTCCACAGTCCTGTAAAATGAGGTATTTTTGTTTCTGTAATATTTGAGTCCTGAAGATATTGGCAACTATTCCTTATTATATTTTTTTATGCTTTCAAATTAAATACTATAGATAAGACAAAGATGCATCTTTTCTCAAATTCTTTGATGACAGAGTACATGTGTTCTGAGCAACTCACATAAAAGTTGCTGGTGAACGCAGCAGGCCAGGCAGCATCTCTAGGAAGGGGTACAGTTGCTGTTTCGGGCTGAGACCCTTCGTCAGGACTAACTGAAAGAAGAGCTAGTAAGAGATTTGAAAGTGGGAGGGGGAGGGGAGATCCAAAATGATAGGAGAAGACAGGAGGGGGAGGGATGGAGCCAAGAGCTGGAAAGTTGATTGGCAAAAGGGATATGAGAGGATCATGGGACAGGAGGCCTAGGGAGAAAGAAAAGGGGGAGGGGGGAAGCCCAGAGGATGGGCAAGGGGGAAAGTGAGAAGGACAGAGGGAGAAAAAGGAGAGAGAAAAGAAGAATGTGTATATATAAATAAATAAATAACGGATGGGGTATGAAGGGGAGGTGGGGCATTAGCAGAAGTTTGAGAAGTCAATGTTCGTGCCATCAGGTTGCAGGCTACCCAGACGGAATATAAGGTGTTGTTCCTCCAACCTGAGTGCGGCTTCATTTTTACAGCAGAGGAGGCCGTGGATAGACATATCAGAATGGGAATGGGATGTGGAATTAAAATGTATGGCCACTGGGAGATCCTGCTTTCTCTGGCGGACAGAGCGTAGGTGTTCAGCAGAATGATCTCCCAGTCTGCGTCAGGTCTCGCCAATATATAGAAGACCGCATCAGGAGCACCGGACGCAGTATATCACCCCAGCCGACTCACAGGTGAAGTGTCACCTCAGCTGGAAGGACTGTCTGGGGCCCCGAATGGTAGTGAGGGAGGAAGTGTAAGGGCATGTGTAGCACTTGTTCGATGATTTTAAGTTCCCCGGCCCCCACCGCTTTATTTTCACCATGGATGTCCAGTCCCTATATACGTCCATCCCCCATCAGGAAGGTCTCAAAGCTGTCCGCTTCTTTTTGGATTCCAGACCTAACCAGTTCCCCTCTACCACCACTCTGCTCCGTCTAGCGGAATTAGTCTTTACTCTTAATAATTTCTCCTTTGGCTCTTCCCACTTCCTCCAAACTAAAGGTGTAGCCATGGGCACCCGTATGGGTCCCAGCTATGCCTGCCTTTTTGTTGGCTTTGTGGAACAATCTATGTTCTAAGCCTATTCTGGTATCTATCCCCCACTTTTCCTTCGCTACATCGATGACTGCATTGGCGCTGCTTCCTGCACGCATGCAGAACTCGTTGACTTCATTAACTTTGCCTCCAACTTTCACCCTGCCCTCAAGTTTACCTGGTCCATTTCCGACACCTCCCCCCCCTTTCTAGATCTTTCTGTCTCTATCTCTGGAGACAGCTTATCTACTGATGTCTACTATAAGCCTCATTAACAATAATGACAAAACGGCATACAGAGAGGAGGTAGGATGGCTGGTAGAATGGTGCGAGCACAACAACTTGATTCTTAATGTGGACAAGGCTAAAAGGATGGTTGTGAACTTTAGGAAGGTACAGGCTGACCACTCCTCACTGCACATAAACTGCTACTTCCAGGAGAGAGTTAAGAGCACCAAGTTTCTGGGTGTGCACATAATGGACGATCTCACCTCAACCCTCAACACCACCTCTTAGGCCAAGAAAGCACAGCAGCATCTTCACTTCCTGAGCAGATTGAGGCAGGCTGCCTCCCACATTCTAACCAATTTTTATAAGAGCACTAAATGAGTGTTTTGACCAGCTGCATCACAGTCTGGTACAGGAATTGCAAGGTATCTGACTACAAGACCCTAGAAAGGTTTGCAACCACTGCTGAGAGGATCATTGGGGGCTCTCTTCCACACATCCGAGATATTTATCAGGAGCATTGTGTACACAGGGCCCTTATCATTGTCAGTGTTCCCTACTATTTGTCTCGTAAACTCTTTGAACCCCTAACATTAGGGAAGAGGTACCGGAGTATTAGGGCAAAGACTTAGGATGAGAAACAGCTTCTTCTCCCAGGCCCTGAGGTTACAGAACTTCTTGCCACCACCCAGGTCCAGGTCTCTTCATGCATGAAGCATCAGTAGTGTATACTGTTTAATTTTTGACTTGTGTCATAAATGCACATTATTTGATAATTTATTTGTGGTTATATTACCTTGTATGTCATGTGTGAGTTATATATACTGTGTTGTGTGTCTTGGTCTGGAGGAATGTCGTTTGAGTTGGCAGTATGTATGTATGTATGTATGCGGTTGAATGACAATAAACTTGGAACTTGAACTTCCCTGTGTTAATATAACTGCCTCTGTAATTTTTCTTCCAGATCTGGGTACAGATAGTGTTAGTGGAACCCTAAGTTCTTTGCCCAATTGCCATCTGGACACTCATGACTCTGCTAACTTTGATATGTTTCCACAAACTAGAAGCTGTTCCCTGGCTGATCAGCACCAAAAGTAAGTCCTTTGCTTCAGTATCTGAGCATTTTGACATCTAACTGTGAATATATGCAGTACTTACAATGCAGAGTTAATGATTTATTACTTACAATGAAGAGTTAATCCACTGGATACCAAATCTACTTTGAATATTTGAAATAATTTTCTTGGTTGTAGTGTAATGTACACAGACTCACAGTCAGCTGGAGGATTGGCAACTACTCTTGAAGATCAGGAAAATAATGCAACAGAGGTAAGAACTTCAACTTTGTTTTTTTTTATTACTAACTTTTTATTGCAACACCAACAAATTACATTCAATACAACCAATTGACAATTACATTTTGACTGTTTATCCCAGCCACCCCCCCAGCCTTTATCACCATCCCCCCTCCACCCCTCTCTCCCCCCCATCCCTCCTCCTCCACCAACCAACTGAATAGTAGTGCATACACAGACAAAGCATTCCTATTTTAACAAAAGGTCTTTTAAGTTAGATATCAAATTTGTCCACATTAAGATTGTGTTTGGTCGGGCATCATTTACTCTTGCTGATGAAAGTTCCGGGTAAGAAATGTCCAAAAAGGTCCGAAGCCAGTGAGTATTTGAAATATCACGGGGAGGTTTCCAACACTGGACTACAATCTTCTTAGCTGCAGTCAGGCCTGCCAGCCAGACTTTGCGTGTTTTTTCCGTAAGGGAAAGGTGGGAATCATCATTTAGATGTTTCTAATTTATCTGTGTTGCTCATCTTCCCTTGGATCTGTTGTTGTAAGTTCCCACCCCACCTCCCATCACCCCTCGCATTCAACCCTTTACTTTGTAACATCTGTGAGTGTCACTTAGCAATGTCAGACACCGAACATCAACATTAACCACCCCCCTCTAGCAGCAACAAATTAGAAAGGCAAAGCAGTTCTCATAGACAATCATACCAAAGAGACAAGAAAAAAAACCTGGACAAACCCGTTAACCTATATAATTAAAACTATTTCCGTCTCAAATATAGTATAACACATAATCAAGACCCCCAACAGAACTCTTGCGAGAAACTGTTGTTTTAATAGACCGTCGCTTAGTGATGGCGCCAGTGAAGTCTTATCTAGCGGCCAGGAACGTAATCAAGTCTACTGGAGACATAATGTTCTAAAGTTATTCAGAACAAACTGCTGTTTTTCAGCTTCATTCTTGATGAAGTATGACATTTGGGTGTATTGAGTATCACCGTAGAAAGAAAAAGATAAAAAGTAAATCTGGGCGGACTTATATCACCTTACCATGTTATCCTTGTACTAACAAGTTAATTGAGCCATTACCTTAAAACTCTGACCTGCAATACTCAGAAACAATTGGCCCCTTAATTAACTAAATACAAAAGTGCAATGAATGACTTTCCAATAAAAGAATAACCAGAAAACTTCACACCTAGGACGTTAACTTGCCCGTGCCTGTTAGATTGCGCATACAGGCTGGCCTGAGCTCTTAACGCAGTTCCATCTCCTCCTGAAGGGCGGGTGGACTTTGCCCAGGGTCTTCTTCCATATCTCCCAGCACCGATGATTTCAGAGCTTCTTTCGCTTCCTCTGCCGAGTTAAACGACATCTTTATGCCCTTGATAGTCACTCTCAAAATCACCGGGTATATGAGGAACGAGTCGATCCCTTTCTGTCGAAGCTTGGCGCAGATCTCCTTGTATCCCTGCCATTCTTAAATATCAAAATTACTGTAAAGAACAGTGAACAGTAAAGAACTAAATCAAATCAATTTTTGGTGTGACCACCCTTTGCCTTTAAACCTGCATCCATCCTCTCAGGTACACTGTCATGTAGTTTTATAAGAAACTCGGCTGCTAGGTTGCTCCAAACTTCTTAGACAACCTCCATAGTTCTTGTGCAAGACTTTGGCTGTCTCGATTGCTTCTGTCCCTGCAGGTAATCTCAGGCAGCCTCGATGATGTGAACAGGGCTCTGTGGAAGCCGTACCATCTGTTGCAGAAACCCTTGTTCTTCTTTTTGCTAAAGATAGTTCTTTATGACCTTGGAAGAGTGTTTGGGGTCATTATCCTGTGGCAGAATGAAGTGGGGACTGATCAGAAGCCTCTCTGATGGGTACTGCGTGACAGATGAGAATCTGCTTCTATTTCTCAGCACTGAGAATTCCATTATTCTGACCAGATCACCAACTTCATTTGCACAAATACAGCCAGGGGGACCTCTGCCATGTTCATGGTTGGCAGCAGACACTCATCCATGTAGTGCTTTCCAGATCTTCTATGAACAAAATGCCTCCTGTTTGAGCCAACAAAAAATCAAATTATGACTTGTCTAGAGCACTTGCTGCCACTGTTCAGCACCCAATCCTTGTGTTTTTCTGTGTAGGTAAATTTCTTGGCTTGTTTCCACTCCAGAGGAACAGCTTTTTGGCAGCAACTCTTCCATGAAGAACACTTCTGATAAGACTTCTCCAGACTGTAGAGGGGTGTACTTAGGTTCCATTTGTTCCTATGAGTTCAGAACCGATAGCAGTGTGGGACGACTTCTGATTTAGAAGGGATGTCAGTTTGATGTATCTCTCATCAGCTGCACTCAGTTTCTGTGGCCGACCACTGTGTTTCTGGTCTTCAATCTTGCCTGTTACTTTGTGATTCTTCAGAAGAGCTTGGACAGCACATTTTGAACTCCTGTCTGTAGCAAAATTTCTTCTTGGGAGAGATCTTGCTGATGCAGGATGACCTCTTTGTGTCTTGTTGCTGTGCTTACTCTTGCCGTGTTGTCAGAATTGATGATTTGAAGGTTAAACAGTCACATCTGCCACACCCTCACCTTTTAGTTGGTTGTCCTTCACTCAGTTTGATTCCTTATACACCCATTTCTGTTCCAGTTTGATTCCTTGTACAGGTATGCGTTGCTTAATGTCCATGATATGTTCTGTGAAATTGGACATTATATGATTTGGACATTGTGTGAACACCATATTATATACTTAGAAAACCTATATGGAGTACTGTAGTGTACCTGTATTGACTAAATAGCCAAGAATTTACACTAAAATTGTGTACTGTACACTATAATACATACATACACTATAATTTTTTATTTCATTTTAACCTTTTTAATTTTTTTCACTTTTTAAACTTTTATGTAAATACTTTCTGAGCCTATATCACACACAATTTATCAGAGATGGTCAGGATCATCCACATCACTGTTCTCAACTTCCTCATAGTGTTCCACTGGAAGAGTTTCAGGTCGAATAACCTGCGTTTGGAAGCCATGATGCACTTTACGGTAATATTTTCGAAAGAAAATTAAAACAGAGAGATAACGGTACTACACTGAAGAGACGCGTGATACACGAGATTGGTTATATCCGCTACGTCACGTTCTCCGATTGAGACTACGGACGGATATGCGATCAGACGTTGTCCAAATGGACATTAAGCGGCGCACACCTGTACACCATTTCTGTTTCAGTTAATCAGTTTAGTTCATTCAACTCATGTCATTGATGATTAGCACCTGTTTGTTATTTCTGTTTAATCATTCACTGGGCAAGATACCTACAAAGTAATTTAGCTTTTATTTGAAAAGTGGTCTGTTACTTAATATGTTACTTTCTTTAATGAAGTACAGAAATTATCTGCAACATTTGATATTTTGGAAAATGAATGTTTGGAAATCTTAAATTTGATCTTTACTAATCCAGAACACAAAAACATATCTGAAACAGCTTTTACATAAAAAAATCTAGGGTGCCCAAGACTTTTGCACAGTACTGTACTTTTCAGCATAGCTATTGTGTAAGTAGATTTGAACTTCTTAAATAGAGTTCAAGCAAAATACCTAATTCTGTGGCACAAAGAGAGGATATTCTGCTCAGTGGGCCCATACTAAATGCCAACAGAGCTATCCCGTCAGTCTCAATCACCTTCCCCTTTCCCTTCCACAACTTATTTTCCCTTGCATGCTGTTGCTGCATGAATGAAGTCACCGGAGAAAAGTACTGGCAGCTCTGAAGCAACCTCTTTATTCAACAAAGCAAGGCATTTTTGGTGTAAAGGTCCCAGGGGCCCAATATGGGGCCCGATATTTTATGTGTTAAACATCAAATGATAATTCCATATCTACAATGCTTTGTTTGAAACTACACACAAGCTTCACACCATCTGATTCGCACCCACGCCACAGACATCTAAATTATTTTTTATCAATTGTCTGGTGTGTGATTCATGGCTTTTAGGAACCTATTGTTCATTTTAAATGTACAATTTACATTCAGATTTGAAGATTGGTGGCTGAGAAGTCAATTGCTAAATGTAAATATGCTAAACCCAAAAATCACTCTTAACATATGCCATCAACCACAAGTCATTGCCCTTTGATTCTTTTGTTACATCAAAATATTAAGGGATAGTTAACTGATAGGCAGTTAACCAACAATTAATCTTTGGGATTTTGGTGAGAACTGGAGCATGAAACATAACCCACAAGCCACAGGGAGAACTTGCAAAATTTACACAGAATTCTTTATGCTTGTTTCAGAATAATTATGGTATTTGAGAATTGATAACAATTTACTGTGTTTGTAGATTCCTGTTCGTGCTAAAACATTGCAAATGTTTGGTTGCATTTGTGTTTTTTGTATTTTAGCAAATAACCGCTGCTGTGCCTGTGGTTGTCTGTGTAGTTATAATTATCCAGTTATAATGCCCTGGTTAAGATTCTTACTGCTATGCTGTGAGGTATTTTATTTTAGCAGTTTTCTGTAAAAGCAGTATGTCCTGCTGGTAAAAGTGTTTTGGCTTCAGCTAAAGACAAGGAGCCATGTTGTCCAATTTAGGAATGTTGTGTCAGCCAATTGTAACTTTCTGCCCAGTGGAAGATTTGGGAAAGTAGGAGGGATCAGATTTCTGAAAGACAATAGTCTGGTTTGGGGTCTTCTGGCGGGAGCTGTGGAACAGAACATAAAGGAAGATGCCACAGAGTACCGTTGGAAGGAGAGTCTCCATTGCAAGAAGTGCTTTGTGTAGATGAATAGCTCCAAGGATGATGGGCCAATACTCCTGAAAGAGCCAATTTGTTTGAGAAGGTCTTCGAGGGAAGTTCAGCATGTGGTGTGTGCTTTCACGCAGCCCATGAGTCCGGCACAAGTAAAGCGATACACCCCCAACTACTCCAGAAATGAGCCCCAATGTTTATGTGCACATTGGACTGGTTTAACTGTTATGGGTCCTTTTTATTTTCCTTTTCTTTTTCTGTAACTGTTTCTTAAAGTTGAAAATTTGTTAAATATACATGCCTTATAATTTTATGCTGGTGTACGATCTGTCATTTCTGGGATACTGATAACTATGTATGGGTACACAGCATTCACTACAACCTACGTTCCTTAATTGGATCATCCTAACTTTCCTGTTTGGTTGAACCCCAAATCATACCGACCCTAGACATGTATTGTTTATGAAAGGTGACCTTCTCACCGCTGAGTCATGTCTGAGGTTGGCTGCTGTGTGAATGCTGTTTAAGGATTGATTAAGCAGTTAATTTGTTTGTTTAAGCCAGTGTTTAAACTCGTGTTTGTGGAAAGTGAGGTTCATTGTAATTTAGGGTACTTTATCATGGATGCTGTGGGCATTAAGCTTTGGTGGAGTTTGAAGAGGATATCCATAAGTAATACTTACGTTCCAAGCGGAGTGGATGTCCAAATTCCTGATAAACTGCTACTTTGAGCGCTGAGTTCTGTGAAAGTGTTGGGAAAAGTTACACTGATTGAATGGCATTTTGACCAGTCAGCTGGTATGGATGTCATGTTAGTCCAGGCTACCAGTAATGTAACTGAAGTCACGCTGCCCAATAGGATAAAGGCACCTGGAGAGCTGGGGCCATGACCAGTTTATATCTCTAGAGAATGGGGGGAATGTAGCTGAGGGTGAAGGCTTTAAAGACAAGTTGTTCTCGTTTCTGTGAAGTGAGGGAAAGGAGTAGTCATATGTGAAAGGTCTAATAGGTCCTTCAGTGGTTGATTTATGTAGATTCTGAGCTGGTTTTGGCGACTACATCACTGGTTGATAATTGCCAAAGTGTACCTGCAGAGAGCCAAAGTTATCATAGGCTGGGAGTGTTCTCTGGAGTCAAGCCCACACCCGATGGGGAAGAAGAATATGAGGCTTGGACTGAGCAGACATCTCAGTTACTGGATACCAGATAATATGAAAAAACAGAGACTGGTAAACAGCTGAAAGGGTCCAGCAGCTGATGTAGTGAGGTTCCTAAAGGCGGAAAACCCATTAGCCACGTTAGCTAATTACTTGCAAACCCTGGAAGTTGCTTTTGGCACTACTGAAAGTTCAGCTGATCTTCTGATGAAATTTAGGCGCATATTCCAGGAGAAAGGAGAGGAGCTGCCTGCCTACCTTTTCAAGTTGGAGAAACTGCTGCATTGTTTGTGCCACCCAGGGGTCATTCAGCTGTCTGAGAAAAATTGCTTGAGGATGGAGCAAGTTGTGAAGGGCATGCTGTCACATAACGTGATTGCTTTACGTATTCAAATGACCCACAAGATGCGCCCTCTTTTATCGAGTTACTCAGAGAAGTTAGAGAGGAGGAAAGCATGATTGAGAAGTGGAACATTTCCAAAAGTGGAGTAGTGTCTTCAGTGATAGCCTCTGCTGCTAAAGTAACCACTGATGCCACAGAGATGGAGCTTTTGAGGACTGAGGTGAAAAGCCTTCAAGCTGAGCTAACTCGATGGATATCTGCTGTTTCAGCTGAATGCAATATGTCCGTTGGGAACCCTGACCCACTTGTAGGACTTATGATGTAAAGGAATGCTGCGAAAAGTGTCTCTTGACTAGAGAGGCAACTGGAATTTTCTTTTACAACTGTAGAGAAGATGGATATTTCAGTTCTCAGTTTAAAACTGTGCTCTCTCGTGTTAGCTATTTCAGCCCTGGGAAAAAGCCTCTGACTATCCACACAATCAATGCCTCTCATCATCTTATACACCTCTATGAGGTCACCTCTCATCCTCCGTCGCTCCAAGGAGAAAAGGCCAAGTTCACTCAACCTATTCTCAAAGGGCATGCTCCCCAATCCAGGCAACGTCCTTGTAAATCTCCTCTGCAGCCTTTCTATAGTTTCCACATCCTTCCTGTAGTGAGGTGACGAGAACTGAGCACAGTACTCCAAGTGGGGTCTGACCAAGGTCCTATACAGCTGTATCATTACCCCTCGGCTCATGAACTCAGTCCCACGGTTGATGAAGGCCAATGTACTGTATGCCTTCTTAACCACACAGTCAACCTGCACAGCAGCTTTGAGTGTCCTATGGACATGGATCCCAAGATCCCTCTTATCCTCTACACTGCTAAGAGTCTTACTATTAATACTAAATTCTCCCATCATATTTGACCTACCAAAATGAACTACCTCACACTTATCTGGGTTGAACTCCATCTGTCTCTTCTCAGCCCAGTTTTGCATCCTATCAATGTCCCACTGTGACCTCTGACAGCCCTCCACACTATCCACAACACCCCAAACCTTTGTGTCATCAGCAAATTTATTAACCCATCCCTCCACTTCCTAATCCAGGTCATTTATAAAAATTACAAATAGCAGGGGTCCCAGACAGATTCCTAATGGCACACCACTGGTCACCAACCTCCATACAGAATATGACCTGTCTCCAACCATTCTTTGCCTTCTGTGGGCAAGCCAATTCTGGATCCACAAAGCAATGTCCCCTTGGGTCCCATGCCTCCTTTACTTTCTCAATAAGCCTTGTATGGGGTACCTTGTCAAATGCCTTGCTAAAATCCATATACACTACATCTACTGCTCTACCTTCATCAATGTGTTTAGTCACATCCTCAAAAAATTCAGTCACGCTCATAAGGCACAACCTGTCTTTGACAAAGCTATGCCGAGTATTCTTAATCATATTATGCCTCTCCAAATGTTCATAAATCCTGCCTCTCAAGATCTTATCCATCAACTTGCCAACCACTGAAGTAAGACTCACTGGTCTATAATTTCCTGGGCTATCTCTACTCAGTTTCTTGAATAAGAGAACAACATGTGCAACCCTCCAATCCTCCGGAACCTCTCCTGGCCCCATTAATGATGCAAAGATTGTTGCCAGAGCCTCAACAATCTCCTCCCATGCCTCCCACAGTAGCCGGGGTATATCTCATTTGGTCCCAATGACTTATCCAGCTTGATGCTTTCCAAAAGCTCCAGCTCATCCTCTTTCTTAATGTCTATATATTCAAGCTTTTCAGTCCGCTGTAAGTCATCCCTACAATCGCAATGATCCTTTTCTGTAGTGAATACTGAAGCAAAGTATTCATTAAGTACTTCTGCTACAGGTATCTCCTCTGGTTCCATACACACTTTTTTGCTGTCACACTTAATTGGTCCTATTCTCTCACATCTTATCCTCTTGGTCTTCACATACTTGTAGAATGCCTTGGGGTTTTCCTTAATCCTGCTTGCCAAGGCCTTCTCATGGCCCCTTTCTGGCTCTCCTAATTTCATTCTTAAGCCCCTTCCTGCTAGCCTTAATAGTTTTCTAGCTCTCGATCATTACTTAGTTTTTTGAACCTTTCGTAAGCTCTTCTTTTCTCGTTGACTAGATTTTCAATAGCCTTTGTACACTATGGTTCCTGTACCCTACCATACTTCCCCTGTGTCATTGGAACATACCTATGCAGAACATCACGCCAATACCCCCTGAACATTTGCCACATTTCTGCGATACATTTCCCTTAGAACATCTGTTCCCAATTTATGCTTCCAAGTTCCTGCCTGATAGCTTCATATTTCCCCTTACTCCAATTAAACACTTTCCTAACTTGTCTGTTCCTATCCCTCTCCAATTCTATGGTAAGAAAGATAGAAGTGTGATCATTATCTCCAAAATGCTCTCCCACTGAGAAACTTGACACCTGACCAGGTTCATTTCCCAATACCAGATCAAGTACAGCCTCTCCTCTTGTAGGCTTATCTATATATTGTGTCAGGAATCCTTCCTGAACACACCTAACAAACTCCACCCCATCTGAGCTCCTTGCTCGCGGAAGATGCCAATCAATATTTGGGAAATTGAAATTTCCCACCACAACAACCCTGTTATTATTACACCTTTCTAGAATCTGTCTCCCTATTTGCTCCTCGATGTCCCGGTTACTATTGGGTGGTCTATAAAAAACATCCAATCAAGTTATTGACCTCTTGCTGTTCCTAACTTCCACCCACAGAGACTCAGTAGACAATCTCTCCATGACTTCCTCCTTTTCTGCAGCCGTGACACTATCTCTGATCAACAGTGCCACACCCCCACCTCTTTTGCCTCCCTCCCTGTCCTTTCTGAAACATCTAAAGCCTGGCACTCTAAGTAGCCATTCCTGCCCCATGAAGCATTCAAGTCTCTGTAGTGGCCACAACATCGTAGCTCCAGGTACTGATCCACGCTTAAGTTCATCTGCTTTGTTCATGATTTTCATTGCAGTAAAATAGACACATCTCAAACCATCAGTCTGAGCTTATCCATTCTCTATCACCTGCCTATCGTCCCTCTCACACTGTCTACAAGCTTTCTCAATTTGTGAGCCAACTGCCCCTTCCTCCATCCCTTCAGTTCAGTTCCCACCACCCCGCGCCCCCCCCCCAAGCAATTCTAGTTTAAACTCTCCCTAACAGCCTTTGCAAACCTCTCTGCTAGGATATTGGTCCCCCCTCGGATTCAAGTGCAGCCCATCCTTGTACAGGTCACGCCTGTCCCAAAAGAGGTCCCAGTGATCCAGAAATCTGGATCCTTGCCCCCTGCTCCAATCCCTCAGCCATGCATTTATCCTCCACCTCACCCTATTCCTATATTCACTGTCACAATAATCCCGAGATTACTACCTTTGAGGTCCTGCTTCTCAACTTCGTAACTCCCTGTTGTCTGTTTTCAGGACCTCATCCCTTTTCCTACCTATGTCGTTGGTACCAACATGTACCATGACCTCTGGCTGTTCACCTTCCCACTTCAGGATATCATGGACGCGATCAGAAACGTCCTGGACCCTAGCACCTGAGAGGCAAACTGCTATCCATGTTTCTTTCCTGCGTCTACAGAATTGTCTGTCTGACCCCTTAACTATAGAGACCCTTATCACTGCTGCTGTCCTCTTCCTTTCCCTACCCTTCTGAGCCACAGGGCCAGACTCTTTACCAGAGGCACGGTCACTGTTGCTTCCCCCAGGTAGGTCATTCCCCCCCCCCCCCAACAGTACTCAAACTACTTATTGTTAAGGGGGACAGCCACTGGGGTACTTTCTAATATCTGATTCTTGCCTTTCCCTCTTCTGACTGTTATCCACTTATCTGTATCCTGAGGCTCGGTGTGACTACTTGCCTATAGCTCCTTTCTATCACCTCCTCACTTTCCCTGACCAGATGAAGGTCATCGAGCATCTTCAGTTCCCTAACCCAGTCCCTAAGGAGCTGGAGCTTGATACACTTGGCGCAGATGTGGCCCTCCAGGAGACTGGGAGTCTCCTGGACATCCCACATCCAACACCCTTGTACAGAACACCAGCCTCACAGAGATACTTACTATTTCTATTCTTCACACGTAACTTAGCTCACCTCGACCTGTTATCGCTGAAGCCCCATTGAGCCAAAGTCCTCCTACTCTGACTCCCTCTATTACATCGTCCACTCCTCTGAAGCCTGCTCTATAAAGCTGTCTTCTTTTTAAACTCTTCCCGATGGTCTAACTCACTGATGTCCACACGCCTGCATAGTCGTTCCTCGATCAAGGGCTCTCGTCAGTGAGGTAGGATGTCCTATTACCACCTTAATTAGACTTAGCTTAGTTGTCCTGTTTGGTTTGCTCTGATACAACGCAAGGCTATAGGAAGAGCTATAGGTCATTGTATGCCTTCCTCATGATACTTAGTTTGTCATTGTTTAATGATTCCATTCATTTGTTCAACTTGCCCTGATGTTCTGGGTGATGAGGACAATGAAAAGACCATTCAATGTTTATCAGTCAGCATAGTTCCTGACAAACACTCCAGAGAAATATTTTTCTTGGTCAGAGTCGATGTGACATAGCAGTCCCCATCTAGGAATGTAGTCCTTGATCAGAGCATTTGCTGTATTTGTCACAGTGGTTTTCCTTGCTGGGATAACTTCCACCTGTCTTGAAAACTTGTCCACTGTACCCAATATGTCTGTTTTTCCTTGACCCTTCAGCAAAGTAATGTAGTCCACTTGCAAGTGTAAACATAGACCAGGTGGGGCAGGAGCACTTAATTGTAGCAGCTTTTCTGCTTCTCCAGGATGCATTTTCAGGCAAAAGGGAGGGCATACAACAAAGTAAAAATCAGTGGGAAGACAGAAGATTGGGAAGCTTTTTGCAACCTACAGAGAGCAACTGAAAGAATCAAAGATGAAATATGAAAGCAAGCTAGCAAACAATGTCAAAATGGATAATAAAAACTTTTTCAAGTATGTAAAAAAATAAGAGATATGAGAGTGGATATAGGACCGCTAGAAAATGTGTCTGGAAAAAATAATAATGGGGGACAAGGAGATGGCAAATGAACTAATTGATTATTTTGCATCAGTATTCACTGTGGAAGACACTAGCAGTGTACCAAATGTTGAAGGCTTTGAGGGAAGAAAAGTGAGTGCAGTTCTATTACAAGGGAGAAGATGCTCAAAACCTGAAAGACCTAAAGGTGCATAAGTCACCCGGACCAGATGAACTGCACTGTAGGGTTCTGGAAGAGGTAGTGGTAGAGATTGTGGAGGCCATAAGACCATTTGAAATAGGAGCATTAGTAATGATCTTTCAAAAAATCGTTGGACCTGGTGCTGTGGTGCATGGTGCCTGTGGACTGGAAAATTGCAAATGTCACTCCACTCTTTAAGAAAGGAGGAAGGCAGCAGAAAGGAAATTATAGACCAGTTAGCCTGACCCTGATGGTTGGGAGGATAGAGGGATGTCCATTTAAAACAGAGATGTGGAGAAATTTATTTAGCCAGAGGGTGGTGAATTTGTGGAATTTATTACCACAGGAAGCTGTGGAGGCCAGGTCATTGGATGTATTTAAGGCAGAGCTTGATAGATTTTTGATTAGACACTGCAACTAAGGTTAGAGGGAGAAGACCAGAGAGTGGGGCTGCTAAGGGGAAAGGAGGATCAGCCATGATTGAATGGCAGAGTAGACTTGATGGGCCAGATGGCCTAATTCTGTTCCTATGTCTTATGGTCTTATGGTTTTACGCATCTTTCAAATGTTGGTCAAGCTTGTGCCCTGAACTTTGGATTCCATCACCATTGGGAGAATCTATCAATAATCTCTTGCTCTCTGATGTCCCATGGAGTATATTTGCTGTGCCAGATAAGGAAGCAACATAGTTGGGGCTACAAGTCTTTATGGATTCGATACTCCATCACTATTTAACTTACCACCATTCTCCATCTGGAACCACTTTTCCCATCTGAGGCATTGAATTTGCATCTCTCAGACATCTTTTGTGTTTGTCTGTGATACAGAGTTCAACTTCGTTTCCATAATTCCAGACATCAGGCTCACTGCATATGTTCTTGGTACTTCTTTTATTTCATTTATTCTTTCCCATGCTGCCTTTTTTGCAATTCCAACTGAGAATGCATTTCCAGTGTAGTCATGTTGGAGTAACTTTTACATTTTAATACGATGACAACTACTGACTGTTGTTGTATGACATCAATAAGTTGGCCATTCTTGATTGGAGTTCCTACAGCTGTAAGAAATCCTCTTTGTCTCTGTAAGTTCCCAAACTCATGAACAATTCCAAAAGCATGTTGCAAATCAATGTAGATACTGTTCGTCCAGCTGCCAACTTAACAGGCTTCAGTCAAAGCTTTCAGTTCTGCCTATGGCACAGAGGTACCAGAAGCCATGCTTCCTGATGCAGGTATTTCATTTCCAGAAACGATCATTCAAACTACCCCTTCAATCGTTGAGGAGCCATCAGTGTATAAAATCAGAACTTTGGTAGAGTTAACCAAC
Organism: Mobula birostris; assembly: GCF_030028105.1. Taxonomy (NCBI): domain Eukaryota; kingdom Metazoa; phylum Chordata; class Chondrichthyes; order Myliobatiformes; family Myliobatidae; genus Mobula; species Mobula birostris. Next base: position 87,304,743 of record NC_092378.1, read on the forward strand.
AGGATGCTGACAATCTCCATGTACTTGAATTAAGACTGCTATCATGTGTTTGTCATTGACATACAGGGTAAATGATTAACCTGTGTCAGGGATACTTAATGCAGGTGCAGTACACAATGTCACCTCTAAAGTTTGAAATGTTTTCAGTTGTTCTTCATTAAGAATCACAGGGTTGTCTAAGCAATTGCTGCCCTTCAGCAGATTGTTGAGTGGTTGAGCAATTGTTAATGAATCTGCCACTAGCTTGTCAGTATATTGATTAACAATGGTTTTATATTCAGTCCTGTGTGTCTTCAGTGTCTTGGTCTTTATTGGATCAATCTGCGTCAAGCTGTCAATCTTATTGTTTCATCACTGTTATCTTCACTTGTGTGGCCAGTGGCCACTGTACAATCCTTCTCATATCCATCCTGTAATTCCTCGGCATTCAGATGGTGCTGCTGTTCCTGGAGTCTGACTGTGTAGGCTGTAATTCTCCTGAGTTTGGATGGTGGCACTGTGTAGGGAGATTGTTCAATGTGAGCTGTAGTTCCTTGGGTAGAGTACCAGGAGTAACATGATCTAGCAGCTCACTGGAAGCATCATGAGCAGGACTGCCCGTCTGAAGTCACAGCTGCACTTTCTTACATTGCTTCAGTTTACCTTCAAACTCCTTACAATGCATATTGATTGAATTACCATGTTGTTCTTTCACACTTACATTAATGCAAAGATTTGCTCTTTAGACTTTTTGCTGTCTCATGCTTATTTTTGTAGTTTATCGCAGATTTCACATTTCTTTTGATTATTAAAAGACTTTACTCATCCAGTTAACTCCTTCAATTGTTCACATATTTGATTAAACTGACCATACAGTCTTACCTCTGAGTCAGTAGCATCTATTTTCTGATTCCTATCCCATACTTTCACAATATCATCTTGGAGCCACATGTCATTACATTGAATATTGATGGTATACTTAGTCCAGACTTCCTCAATAATCTTATCAAACTTAAATGTTTCATTTAGGTAAGAGTTTTTAGTAGGTTTCATGACTTCGGTCATTGTTTAAATTCAGTCTTAATTCATACGTACTTTTTATTACTGTGATCTTGAAATTTTAATAATTTGCAGCTGAAATTTTAACAGGTTGTGCTGCAACCCAAATTTAATTCCTTTTCCCCCTACTCTGTTAGTTTTCATGTATTTAAGTTTCTTCAAATACTCCACTGGGTTGCATGCATTTAATTATTTTTATCCATCCTCCACTGCTTGTGCAAATTTAATTTTTGATGCTCTACCAGTTTGTATTTCTCTTTTGCAGATCTGTTTTTTTAAAAGTTAGCTATGTTGCAGTCCTCAATCCTGACTCCTATCCGATGCTTAAAGTCAGAACATGTTTTTCTCTCAGACAATGGAGGAACATAAGAGGAAGTTCTTACCCTTTTTGACTTTGAGTGTAACAAATCCAGAACTTAGTAATGTCTTTGCTGACTACACCAATTGTTGGCTTCTGGTGTCTAAGTCCAGATTTCCTTTAGAAGTTGGGAAGAAGGCATAAAACTTGTTACTTCACAATTGTTTTATTAAGAATTGATAGAACAAAGGGAATGGAAAAGAACAGTAGCAGGGGGTCACTGCTATTTGAAGAAGGGAGAAGCTAAAGATGGTACCTAGCATAAACCAGCTGATTTTATTCCCAGATATAAGAGAAATTCCATTCAAATCTGTAGATCAGCGGTCCCCAACCACCGAGCCACGGACCAGTACCGGGCCGCAAAGCATGTGTTACTGGGCCGCGAGGAAACGATATGATTTGGCAATATGAGTCAGCCGCACCTTTCCTCATTCCCTGTCATGCGCACTGTTGAGCTTGAACGCACGCGAGGTCATTACCCGTGCATCGTCCATGTCAGCGTGGGAAGGAGATCAACTCCTCGAGCTTGCAAATGACGGCGGGCTGAAAAGTATGTTTGACATAACACCTCTGCCGTCATTCCGGATCAAAGTCAAGGCTGAATATCCTGAGAGAGCCACGAAAGCACTGAAAACGTTGCTTCCATTACCAACATATCTCTGCAATGAATGCAACAAAAACTAAATTGCGGAATAGACTGGACATAAGGAACCCCCTTCAAGTATCGCTGTCTCCCATCACCCCTCACTAGGACGGTCTTGTTGTAGGAAAACAAGCCCAGGGCTCCCACTGATTCAGCGATATTGGTGTGTTGCAATGATTTTATATGTTCATACAGGGAAAATGTGTGCTGTGTGTTTAATATCCAAACGTTACTTAAAATGTTAAGATGCTATTGACTTATATAACCATATAACAATTACAGCACAGAAACAGGTGATCTCACCCCTTCTAGTCCGTGCCGAACGCTACTCTCACCTAGTCCCACCGACCTGCACTCAGCCCATAACCCTCCATTCCTTTCCTGTCCATATACCTATCCAATTTTTCTTTAAATGATAATATGGAACCTGCCTCCACCACTTCTACTGGAGTTCGTTCAACACTTACTTCAAGCTCCCCTATCTTCCCCTGATAATTGACTTATCGCTATATTCATGCGAGGAAAGTATACGCTGTGTGTTTAATAGTAAATTCATTAGATAAACCCTTTTAGAAACGAAATTGAGTGTATTAGCCACTTATCACCTATATTTCGGTCGTGATTAACGCTCCCCGCCCCCCCCGAACAGAATCGCCAAAAGCGATTTGTAGAAAAAAATCGTTACGTACACGCGTGCGCACTGGTGCCCGCGCAAGGCTTCATGGCCATTGTAGTCTTTTCGGGGTAAACACAATCTATTTGACTGCTACTCTTGTCTTTTGGCAACCCAACCCACCCCCCCCCACCCCCCCACCGGTCAGCCAGTTTGCAAGAATATTGTCAATAATAAACCGGTCCGCAGTGCAAAAAAGGTTAGGGACCCCTGCTGTAGCTAAAAGACAACCAATTAGAAAATACTTATTCAATACTGCAGTAAAATTACCAATGAGAAGAAAGTACAGAGAAGCTTTCAGAATTATACTTTGTATAGCCACTAGAGGCAAATTAAACTTATGCATATAAATGCTACTTAAAATACAAGCAGATAATGAATTATTAATCTACAAAGAAAATTACAATTAAAATTAAACAGGCAAATCCAACACTTTCCAGACATTTTCATCTCTTTCTGATTGTCACAATTTTTTAAATTGACTTCTTTGTAAGTTAAAGCAGAAAATGCTGGAACCATTCAGTAGCTATGGCAGTATCTGTGCAAAAGAAAACAATTGACAATTCAAGTTGAAGATCCATCATCAGAAGTTGCAGATGGTGAGTGGGAGGATGGATGAGGCAAAGAGAATACTTTTGACAGGTAGAGGCCAGAGTTACTGAGGCGATCCTGGTGTCTTTAGAAATACAACATGGTAATAGACCCTTCTGGGGAGAATGCACCCAAGTTTGGTGGGCAAATTAATGCAGTTTGGAATTTGAGGCTGTTTTAACTTCACTTTGAACTGGCTGACAGATATTTCAAAGTGATCTTGATGATAATGCTGTAATTACAATTCTTGAGCTAATGGGAAAAGTCTGATTCACTTTCTATTCAATAACTACAATTGTACTAATTCACAAATACTTTTTTCTTTTATGAATGATGTTTGGAATTTGATTAGAGAGGCAATGGAGTATATTAGAAGAAAGCACCAAAATCTGTTTTGCAGCATTAACATAACTACCTGAACTATGAGGTTGTTTGGTGTGTTGCAATGTCCATTAGTTATTTTTTCAGTGAACTCTACCAAAGCTCTAGAACTGCTTTATTATGTTTTGAAGTGAATATTGTTATTCAACAATCTCTCATTAGTTTTTTTTCTAGTTTGCAGGGACTATTGACCTTTCTTTCTTCCTTTGCTCACACACCATTGATCCTAAACATTTCAAATGTTGCTGGGTTAGGTAGTGCCACTTCTCTTACTCAAGTAGCAATTTTCTCATTATGTAGACTGAACACAGACAGACTAATGATGTGTGAAGGGGAAGTCAGCCCAGAAGAGCCCAAGATTGTACTTGCATTTGTGTTTGCAGTAGAACAGAACAATACCTAACTTACTTCACCCTTTTCAACCCATAAAACTCAGGACCACACTGGACACTTGACATCATTATAGTGTTAGAACTGCTTTGCCAGTTGAATCACAGACTTGTAGAAAATTTGCTTGATTAGCTTTTACCTAATAAGTAACAGGGGATGTAAATCTTAGTAATTTGAGAAATGAATTTTGTATTTTGTTCTGTTTGCAATCATCCTCAAATAAGTTAACAAACTGAACAGGGGTGCAGAAATGATTAATAGAGCTGCAGTACTCTATTCAAGTATGATTTTTAAAAATGTTGATGTATGGAAATATGACCTGATAACATTACGGATGGACTGAGATCTGTGGTGTATTTGTAGTGCCAGCTTTATCAGTGTGCCATTGAGTTTTGCAGTTATTTTCTCTTAGTAGAGACTGAGTACCAGCATTTCTACTTTCAGAAAGAAGCCTTCGACAGAATGATTTATATCAGAAGAGAATAATGGAATCCCTTTTAGGAAAAAAAAAACACCATTTAAGTCTGTTCAAGTACATATTAAACTAAGTTAATAATTTCATTTTTGTTGCTGCTAATAAAAGTGTAAAAATATTCCAGTTAAATGCACATTGAAATAATTTCATTTTTAGTGTCAAAATATGCATCAATTTTAATGGATTTTGGAAGTTTCCATGCATCTGTTTGCAAATTTATTCATTGTTTTATGTAACCTGTTCATTATCCCAATCAGTAAACTAATTTAAGGACACTGAATGTTAGAAATAGATAGAAAATGTTATTACATTGAACTATAATCAACTATCTTTTTTTGGATCCGTGTATGACCATTATTTGTATTATTTCGGCGTAAACTTTTTAAGCTTTGGGCAATGCTATTCATTCAAAAGAAGTTTAGCAGCAATGCAACAAATTGTTTTAAAGATACAGTAATCTCATGTGGATTTCTTTTTAATTTGTCTTTTCCTTTCTTGGCTGTGTTCTAATTTTTGTTACCGCGGGGCCTATGGGAATGTTCTGTAACTGATGCAGCTGAACATTAGAGTTGACAATCCAGGCATCGAGCCTATAGACAAGTGGCTCATGACACAAGGACTGGTGAGCTTTCACCGCATTGATTTGCTGTACCCTGCTAAACAATTTCTCTTCATTAACCACAACCTTCTTAATCTAAATCTGCACTGTAAAAGACCAAGTTTACAATAGTACCAGATTATGTATCCTTACAGTGTAACATACTGTATATAGATCTAAATCTGTTTTCCATCAGTTTAAAACTACTTTTAGTCAGATGGTATTGAAGATTGTACTGGTATGGGAAGAATTTGTGTCATTGTAATAGAGTCATAGAAAAGAACAGCACAGAAACAGGCCATCTGGCCCATCTAATCCATGCTGAAACCATTTAAACTACCTACTCCCATTAACCTGCATAGCCCTCCATTCACCTACCATCCATGTACAGTTGCAAGAAAAAGTTTGTGAACCCTTTACAATTATCTGATTTTCTGTATTAATTACTCATAAAATGTGGCCTGATTTTCATCTAAGTCACAATAATAGACAAACACAATCTGCCTGAACTAATCAACACACAAACAATTGTACTTCTTATCAATACTGAGTACATCATTTAAACAATCACAGTTTAGTGCCTTCTACAAAAGCTGTTTGGAGTCAGGTGTTGCAATCATTGAGATGAGATTGGATGTGTGGGTTGCAGAGGCGCCCTGCCCTATAAAAAAAGACGCATAAAATCAGGTTACTGACAGAGCCTGCTCTTCTCAGGAAAAAATTGTTTATGTGCAAACAAAACAACTTCCAGAGGAACTTAGCAGAAGAATTGTAGAAATACATGAAGCTGGAAAAGGCACTTCTAAAGCCCTAAGTGTTCATCAGTCCACAGTAAGAGAAATTGTCTACAAATGGAGGAAATTCAATATTGTTACTACTCACCTTAGCAGTGGGCGTCCTGCAAAGATTACACCAAGAGCACAATGTGCAATGTTGGAGGAGGTGAAAAAGAACCCAAGGGTAATAGCAAAAGACCTGCAGAATTCTCTAGAACTTGCTGAAGTCTCTGTTCATGTGTTCACTAAAAGAAAAACACTGAACAAAAATGGTGTTCATAGGAGGACACCACAGAGGAAACCAGTGCTCTCTGAAAAAACATTGCTGCATGTCTCAAGTTTTCAAAAGACCACCTGGATGTTCCATAATGCTTCTAGGGCAATGTTTTGTGGACAGATGAGACAAAAGTTGAACCTTTTGGCGGAAATGCACACCGCTATGTTTGGAGGAAAAAGGGACTGCACACCAACACCAAAATCTCATCCCACTGTGAAGCATGGTGGAAGGAGCATCATGGTTTGGGGCTACTTTGCTGCCTCAGGACCTGGACAGCTTGCAGTTGTTGAGGGAACAATGAATTCAAAATTGTATCAAGACATTTTACAGGAGAATGTCAAGGTAACAGTCTGTTAACTAAAGCTTAATAGAAGTTGGATGATGCAATAAGACACTGATCTGAAGCACAATGAACAATTGAATGGTTTAAAAACAAGAAAGTACATGTTTTGGAATGGCCAAGTTAGAGGCTACACCTTAACCAGTTGAGATGCTGTGCCTTGACCTGAAGAGAGCTGTTCATGCAAGATATCCCATAAATATGGATGAACTGAAACAGATTTATATGGAGGAATGGTCTAAAATTCCTCCTCGCTATTGTCCAAGTCTGATTAGCAGCTACAGGAAATGTTTGGTGGTGGTTTGCTGCTAAAGGAGGTTCTACCACTTATTAAATAAAAGGGTTCACATACTTAAACAATGTGTTCATTAAAGACGTGAAAAGTACAATTGTGTGTGAGTGTGTTACTAGTTTAGACAGATTATGTTTGTCTATTACTGTGAATTAAATGAGATTTAATGCAGAAAACCAGGTAACTGCAAAGGGTTCACAAACTTTTTCTTGCAATTGTACCTATCCAAACTTCTCTTAAACATTGAAACTGAGCTCACATGCACCACTTGTGTTTGCAACTGGCTCTACACTCCCATGACCCTCTGAGTGTTTCCCCTCATGTTCCCCTTAACCTTTTTACTTTTCACCCTTAATCCATGACCTCTAGTTGTAGTTTCACCCAACCTCAGTGGAAAAAGCCCGCTTACATTTTCCTGATCTATACCCCTCATAATTTTGTACACCTATATCAAATCCCCCCTTAATCTTCTATGTTCCAAGGAACAAAGTTCTAACCTATTCAGTATTTCCTTATAACTCAGGTCCTCTAGTCCCAGCAACATCCTTGTAAATTTTCTCTGTACTCTTTCAATCTTATTTGTAGGTAGGTGACCAAAACTGCACAGAATACAGCAAAATAGGCCTCACCAATGTCTTATATAACTTCAACATATCATCATATCTCCTATACTCAGTACTTTGGTTTAGGAAGACCAATGCGCCAAAAGCTTTCTTTATGTTCCTATCCACCTGTGACGCCCCAGACCTGTATTTCCAGATCCCTTTGTACCATTGCACTCCTCAGTGCCCTACCGTTCGCTGTATACAACCTACTCTGGTTGGTCCTATCGAAAAGCAACACCTCACACTTGTCTGCATTAAATTCCATCTGCCATTTTTACAGCTGGTTCAGATCCCAGTGCATGTTTTAATAGTCTCCTTGGTGCCCACTGCACTCCCGATCTTGGTTTCATCTGCAAATTTGCTGATCCAGTTAACCATATTATCATCCAGATTGTTGATATAGATGACAAATAACAACAGACGCACCATCTGTCCCTGCGGCAATCCACTAATCACAGGCCTCCACTAGTCAGAAAGGCAACCATCTGCTACCACTGTCTGGCTTCTCCCGCAAAGCCAATGTCTAATCCAATTTACTACCTCATCTGGAATACCAAGTGACTGAACCTTCCTGAACAGCCTCCTATGCGGACTTTGTCATATGCCTTGCTGTAGACCATGTAGATAACGTCCACCACCTTGCCTTCATCAACTTTCCTGGTAAGTTTCTTGAAAAACTCCGTAAGGTTGGTTAGACACAACCTACCATGCTGACTATCCCTAATCAGTCCATGTCTTTCCAAATATTCATATATCTGGTCCCTTAGAATGACTTCCAATAACTTTCCCACTACTGATGTCAGGCTTGCCGGCCTATAATTTCCTGGCTCTAAAAATAAACCAGGAGCAGAATAGGTACATCCCAAAAATGAAGAAGGAAGGATAACATAACTAGGGCTGACGAAGGAAGTCAAAGACAGCATAAAAGCCAAACAGTAAGCATATAATATAGCAAAAATTAATGGAAAGCTAGAGGATTGGGAAGCTTTTCAGAACCAACAAAGTACAAGGTGAATTTATTATCAAAAAACATATATGTTACCATTTACAACCCTGAGATTCATATTCTTGAGGGGATACTCAGTAAATCCAAGAGTCATAACAGGGCTCTGAAGGAGGTGGCTGGGGAGATTGTGGAGCCATTGGTAATGATCTTTGAAGAATCACTAAATTCTGGCATGGTTCCAGAGGACATGAAATTTTAAATGTTATTCCTCTCTTCAAGAAGATAGAGAAACAGAACAAAGGAAATTATAGGACAGTTAGCCTGACTTCAGTGGTTGGGAAGATGTTAAAGTAGATTGTTAAGGATGAGGTCTCATGGTACTTGGAGGCACATGATAAAATGGGTGAAAGTCAGCATGGCAAAGTCAGCAAAGTTAACAAATTTAACGGCACATGCCGGTGATAATAAACCTGATTTTGATTCTGATTCTGGATTCCATAAGGGAAAATCTTATCTGAAAAATCTGTTGGATGAAGCACCTTTAATAACTCCAAAAGACTGAGGTTTGGTAAAATACTGAAAGACTTTTATTCGCTGTACAATACGACCTCCATGGTGAGTGTCTGCCCCCCGACTGAGGGGGAGAGGCAAGGCGAAACACCTTTATACAGGACTCTGTGGGAGGAGCCACAGGGGCAGTCAGCAGAGGGGTGTGTCCAGACAGTTAACCCAGTTACAACATATATATATATATATATATATATATATATATATATGGTTTACCACATTCACCCCTCCTTTTTTTAAAAAGAGTCCCGTGGGGTGAAGTGACTGACAATATTTACAGCAAGTATATTTACAGGTTAAGTCTATCAGGCGGTCGAGTCCGTCGCTGTGATCTACGTAGCACCAGTGGTGATTGCGTCGGCGATGGCACTTGTGCTGGTTCCGGCCTGACTTGAGGTGCCAGCACGTTAGGCATTGTTAATTCCTCGTGCGTGTGCGTCGCGCCTGGTATGGGAGAGTCGTGTGGTGTCTGTGTAGGGTTTGGAGTGCGCGGTGTCTCGTGGGTACATACTTCGGTGGGTATGGGGTCAATAGTCACCACGGAGTGTTCAGGGTAGGGGTCTGGTCCTCCTGCGGGCGCCAGGTCACGGATGGAGACCGTGTCCTCCCGCCCATCAGGTAAAACCACGTAGGCATACTGAGGGTTCGCATGAAGTAAGTGAACCCTCTCGACCATCGGGGAGTATTTATTGCTCTTCACATGTTTCCGGAGCAGCACTGGCCCCGGGGACGTCAACCAAGTTGGTAGGGTGGTTCCAGTGGTCAACCTTCTGAGAAAAGAAAAGAGCCACTCATGAGGGGTGGCATTGGTGGCTGTGCATAACAGGGAGCGGATGGAGTGGAGTGCCTCGGGAAGGACCTCCTGCCAGTGGGAGACTGGCAGTCCCTTTGACCTGAGGGCTAAGAGTGTGGCTTTCCACACTGTGCCATTCTACTTCTCTACCTGTCCATTCCCCTGGGGATTATAGCTCGTGGTCCTACTAGTTGCAATTGCCCTAGCCAGTAGATATTGGCGCAGCTCGTCACTCATAAACGAGGACCCTCTGTCACTGTGGATATTAGCATGGGTATCAGAACAGAGTGAAGAGCTTGCGCAGGGCTTTTATAACTGAAGTGGTAGTGGTGTGAATGTGGTAAACCATATATATATATATGTTGTGACTGGGTTAACTGGACACGCCCCTCTACTGACTGCCCCTGTGGCTCCTCCCACAGAATCCTGTATAAAGGTGTTTCGCCTTGCCCCTCCCCCTCAGTCTGGGGGCAGACACTCACCATGGAGGTCGTATCGTACAGCGAATAAAATTGAAGCACCTTCAAGAACTCCAAATAACTGAGGTTTGGTAAAATACTGAAAGGCTTTTATTCGCTGTACAATACGACTTCCACGGTGAGTGTCTGCCCCCGGACTGGGGGGGAGGGGCAAGGCGAAACACCTTTATACAGGACTCTGTGGGAGGAGCCACAGGAGCAGTCAGCAGAGGGGCGTGTCCAAACAGTTAACCCAGTCACAACGTATATATATGGTTTACCACATTGGAATTCTTTGAGGATATTACAAGCAAGATAGACAAAGGAGAAATGGTGGATGTTGTGTACTTGGATTTTCAGAAGGCCTTTGACAAGGTGCTGCACATGAGGCTACTTAACAAGAGCCCATGGTATTACAGGAAAGGCACTAGCATGGATAGAGGATTGAAGGGACTGATTGCAAGGTAGCAAAGAGTGGGAATAAAGGGAGCCTTTTCTTGGTGACTGGTCAGTGTTGGGACTGCTTTTCATAATATATGTCAATGATTTGTATGAACGAATTGATGGCTTTGTGGCCAATTTGCAGATGATGCGAAGATAGGTGGAAGGGGAGGTAGTGTTGAGGAAACAGGGAGTCTGCAGAAGGACTTAGATAGATTAGGAGAGTGGGCAAAGAAGTGGCAAATGGAATACAGTGTCGGGAAGTGTATGGTCATGCACTTTCGTAGAACGAACAAAAGCGTAGACTATTTTCTAAGCAAGCAGAAAATTCAAAAATCCCAGGTGTAAAGGGACTTGGGAGTCCTTGTGTAGGATTCCCTGAAGGTTAACCTGCAAGTTGAGTTGTGGTGAGGAAGGCAAATGCAATGTTAGCATTCATTTAAAGAGGACTAAAAGCAAGGATGTGATGCTGAGGGTGTTTAGGGTGCTGGTGAGGCCTCACTTGGAGTATTGTGAGCACTTTTGGGCCCCTTATATAAGGCAGAGGTTGATAGGTTATTGATTAGTCAGGGCGTGAAAGGTTACAGGAGAATGGGGTTGAGAGGGATAATGGATCCAGCAGTGATGGAATGACAGAATAGACTTGTTGGGATGAATGGCCTAATTCTGCTCCTTTATTTTATGATCTTATGGTCTCATACAGTGCAGTTTTGGAATGAAATTCAGTAAGATTCCTTTTATCACAGTAGGATTAACAATTAATAAATTCTAATTCCTAGAGCAAATGGTTAAATTACAGTGCCTTGTAAAAGTATTCAGCCCCAACCCTTCGTTCACATAAATGTGTATTACAACTAGGAATTTTGACCAATTTAACCGAGAATTTTTATTTGTGAATGACATGCTCCTTTTTCATAGTAGAGCCCAAAAACAGGGAAAATCGTAAAACACAGAAAACTAAAAATTCAAAAAAATGAAATGTCAGCAATTCAGAAGTAATCATCCCCCTTTGCTCAGTGCTAAGTTGAACCACCTCTCACAGCTATTATAGCCAATAGTCTTTTTGGATAAGGCTCTTTTCACTTTGCACAAAGTGATGGAGCAAGGTTTGCCCGTTCCTCCATGTAAAATTGCTCAAGCTGTGCCAGGTTATTTGGGAGTGGCAGTGGACAACAACCTTGAGGTCTTGGCCGAGATGTTCAATCAGGCTAAGGTCTGGACTGACTGGGCCACTCAAGGATCAATTGTCTTCATTTTAAGCTACTCCATTGTTGCTCTGGCAGTGTACTTTGGGTTGTTGTCCTCCTAAAAGACAAATTTCCTCACCAGTTTAAGCTTTCTGGCAGAGGTTAGCAGGTTTTTATCCAGGATCTGTCTGTATTTAGCAACATTCTTCTTCCCATCAATCCTGACCAGATTTCCCATCCCAGCTGCTGAAAAGCATCCCCATAGCATGATGCTACCTCCACCAAACTTTACAGTAGGGATGGAGTTGCTGGCTAATGCGCAGTATTATATTTATGCACACATACCACTTCGTGTTGAGATCAAAAAGTTCTATTTTAGTCTCATCCAACCACAAGATCTCTTCCACACCTTTACAGTATCTTCTAAGTGTCGCTTTGCAAAGTCTTTACAGGCAAGCTTAGTCAAGGCTTTTTTTCTTGCCACTCTTTCATAAGTACCATTTTTGTGCAAGGCCTTAGATTGCTGAGTCATGAACCTCATCTCCAGTTGCAGCTCACTCAGTGACTTTTAGATGAGCAGCCTGACCTAGGCAGTCTAGCTGCGGTTTCATATTTTTTCACTTTTTCATAATGGACTGCACTGAGCTCTGAGGTATGTTCAGTGCCTTTGAGATGGTCTTGTACCATTCCCCGGATTTGTGCTTCTCTATTATCATTTTCCTGACTTGCTTTGAATGCTCTTTTGTCTTAATTTTGGTTTGAGCTGTTGAAAATTTACCATACTGTTGGACCTCACAGAGACAGTGGGTATTTATTCTTATGAATTAATTGCAAACAGGTGAGCCTCCAATTTTCTACATCAACAAATTGCTGATTTGGTAACATAAGAAAGTTAGTATTGTAATTGGAAAGGGGATGAATACCTTTTCAGCTTCACAATTTTGGTTTTTAATTTTTGGTAAATTGTTGGCAGAATTTGGAATTTTTCTTTTGATTTGACATGATGCACAATGTTTTGTAAATTAGTTCAAAAAATCCTACTTCAATATATGATTTAGAAAATTAGACTGTAAAGTATGAAAATTATTGTGGGGGCTGAGTACATTTTTCAAAGCACTGTAGTTTATTTTACATTGCAGCTTCTCAATTTGGCTGGAAAAAAATCATGTTTCTCAATGCAGTCTTTTATTTACCTTCCCCCCGCCCCTTTGGAATCTAAATTGTATGACTATGACCCTGATGGTTTCTTTCCCCCATTCCCATTTCTAAACTTTCCTTGCCCTGTCCCTTTCCTGTTCTTTGTTCAAAAATGTGTTCATCACAACTCAGCAATGTAATTAAACTTTTTTTTGTTTCCTTCTTGAAAGATTAATCTAGAATCTATTTTCTTTCTTGTACTTAGGCACAAGCTTTGCATTTTAATTGTGTGTTATCTTTGCATGAATGATTTTTTACCTAAATTTGATTTCTGAAAGCTAATGCCACTGGAATTGCTTCTACATTTTAAACCTGTCCTAATAAAGTAATGTGCACCCACTATTGGTTTTGTATTGGAAGTACAAAAAAGTAAAAGCTGATCAACAAGAACTTTGCTGGAAGTATTAGTCAGTAGGGACAGCACAGTAGTGTAGTGGTTAGCACAATTCTTTACAGTATCAGCGAACACACAGAAAATGCTGGAGGAACGCACCAAGCCAGGCAGCGTCTATGAAAAAGAGTACAGTTGGCATATCAGGCCGAGACCCTTCATCAGGGCAGGAGAAAAAAAGATAAGGAGGCAGAGTAAAAAGGTGGGGGGAGGGAGGGGAGGAAGAAACAAGATGATAGGTGAAACCAGAAGGGGTGGGGACCAGTGAAGTAAAGAGCTGGGAAGTTGATTAGTGAAAGGGATACAGGGCTAGAGAGGGGAGATTCTGATAGGAGAAGACAGAAGACCATGGAAGGAAGAAAGGTAAGGGGACATGGTGAGAAAGAGAAAAGGGAATGGGGAATGGTGAAGGGGGAAGGGTCATTACCGAATTCAAGAAATTGACATTCATGCCATCAGGTTGGAGGCTACCCAGGCGAACTTCTGGTAACATCGATTTCTTGAACTTCCAGTAATCTCTTCCCCCCCCCCACACTTCATCCTTCATCATTCCCCATTCCCATTTCCCTCTCTCATCTTATCTCCTTACCTGCCCACCACCTCCCTCTGGTGCTCCTCTCCCTTTACTTTCTTCCATGACCTTCTGTCTTCTCCTATCAGATTCCCCCTTCTCCAGCCCTATCTCTTTCACCAACTTCTCAGCTCTTTACTTCACCCCTCCCACTCCTTCCAGGTTTCACCTATCATTTTGTGTTTCTTCCTCACCTCCCCCCAGCTTCTTACTCTCACTCCTCATCTTTTTTTCTCTCGAGTCCTGATGACAGGTCTGGGCCCAAAGTGTGGACAGTACTCTTTTTCATAGATGCTACCTGGCCTGCTGAGTTCCTCCAACATTTGCAGATTTTCTCTTGTTTGTGATTGGATTTCAGTACCAGTGGCCTGGATTCAATTCCTGCCACTGTATGTAAGGAGTTTGTATGTTCACCCCATGACTGCATGAGTTGCCTCCAGGTGCTCAGGTTTCCACCCACAGTTAAAGATGTACCAGTTGAACCATAGAACCATAAAACACTACAGCACAGAAACAGGCCTTTTGGCCCTTCTTGGCTGTGCCAAATCATTTTTCTGCCTAGTCCCAATGACCTGCACCTGGACCGTATCTCTCCATACACCTCTCATCCATGTACCTGTCCAAGTTTTCCTTAAATGTTAAAAGTGAGCCGGCATTTACCACTTCATCTGGCAGCTCATTCCACACTCCCAATACTCTCTGTGTGAAGAAGCCCCCCCCAATGTTCCCTTTAAACTTTTCCCACTTCACCTTTAACCCATGTCCTCTTTTTTTTCTCCCCTAGACTCAGTGGAAAAAGCCTGCTTGCATTCACTCTATCTATACCCATCATAATTTTATATACCTCTATCAAATCTCCCCTCATTCTTCTACGCTCCAGGGAATAAAGTCCTAACCTATTCAACCTTTCTCTGTAACTCACTTTCTCAAGTCCCGGCAACATCCTTGTAAACCTTCTCTGCACTCTTTCAACCTAATTAATATCCTTCCTGTAATTTGGTGACCAGAACTGTACACAATACTCCAAATTTGGCCTCACCAATTCCTTATACAACCTCACCATAACATTCCAACTCTTATACTCAATACTTTGATTTATAAAGGCTAATGTACCAAAAGCTGTCTTTACGACCCTATCTACCTGTGACACCACTTTTAGGGAATTTTGTATTTGTATTCCAAGATCCCTCTGTTCTACTACATTCCTCAGTGCCCTACCATTTACCTTGTATGTTCTACCTTGGTTTGTCCTTCCAACGTGCATTACCTCACACTTGTCTGTATTAAACTCTATCTGCCATTTTTCAGCCCATTTTTCCAGCTGGTCCAAAACCCTCTGCAAGCTTTGAAAACCTTCCTCACTGTCCACTACACCTCCAATCTTTGTATCATCAGCAAATTTGCTGATCCAATTTACCACATTATCATCCAGATCATTGATATAGATGACAAATAACAATGCATCCAGCACTGATCCCTGTGGCACACAGGCCTCCACTTAGAGAAGCAATCCTCCACCACTCTCTGGCTTCTTCCATTGAGCCAATGTCTGATCCAATTTACTACCTCTCCATGTATACCTTGCGACTGAATCTTCCTAACTAACCTCCCATGCGGGACCTTGTCAAAGGCCTTACTGAAGTCCATGTAGACAACATCCACTGCCTTCCCTTCATCCAGTTTCCTGGTAACCTCCTCAAAAGACTAATAGGTTGGTTAAACATGACCTACCACGCACAAAGCCATGTTGACTCTCCCTAATAAGTCCCTGTCTATCCAAATACTTGTAGGTCCTGCCTCTCAGTACTCCTTCCAATAATTTACCTGCTATTGACATCAAACTTGCCAGCCTATAATTTCCCAGATTACTTTTAGAGCCTTTTTTAAATAACAGAACAACGTGAGCTATCCTCCAGTCCTCCGGCACCTCGCCCGCAGACACTGACGTTTTAAATATATCTGCCAGGGCCCCTGCAATTTCAATGCTAGTCTCCTTCAAGGTCCGAGGGAATACCCTGTCAGGTGCTGGGGATTTATCTACTCTGATTTGCCTCAAGATAGCAAGCACCTCCTCCTCTTCAATCTGTATAGGTTCCATGACCTCACTACTTGTTTGCCTTATTTCCATTGACTCCATGCCAGTTTCCTTAGTAAATACAGACGCCAAAAAACCCATTTAAGATCTCCCCCATTTCATTTGGTTCCATACATAGCCGACCACTCTGATCTTCAAGAAGACCAATTTTATCCCGTACTATCCTTTTGCTCTTAATATACCTGTAGAAGCTGTTTGGATTATCCTTCACCTTGACTGCCAAAGCAACCTCATGTCTTCTTTTAGCCCTCCTGATTTCTTTCATAAGTATTTTTTTGCACTTTTTATACGCCTCAAGCACCTTATTTGCTCCCTGTTTCCTATACATGTCATACATCTCTCTCTTCTTCTTTATCAGATTTCCAATATCCCTTGACAACCAAGGTTCCTTATTCTTATTCACTTTGCCTTTAATCCTGACAGGAACATACAAACTCTGCACTCTCAGAATTTCTTCTTTGAAGGCCTCCCACTTACCAATCACATCCTTGCTAGAGAACAACCTGTCCCAATCCACGCTTTTTAGATCCTTTCTCATTTCTTCAAATTTGGCCCTTTTCCAGTTTAGAACCTGAACCTGAGGACCAGATCTATCTTTATCCATGATCAAGTTGAAAATAATGGTGTTATGATCACTGGAACCAAGGTGTTACCCTACATACACTTCCGTCACCTGTCCTAACTCATTTCCTAATAGGAGATCTAATATTGCATCCCCTCTATATATTGATTTAGAAAACTTTCCTGAACACATTTTACAAACTCTAACCCATCTAGGCCTTTAACAGTATGGGAATCCCAATCAATATGTGGAAAATTAAAATCCCCTGCTATCACGACTTTATGTTTCCTGCAGTTGTCTGCTATCTCTCTGCAGATTTTCTCCTCCAATTCTCGCTGACTATTGGGTGGTCTATAATACAACCCCATTAATGTGGTCATACCTTTCCTGTTTCTCAGCTCCACCCATATGGCCTCGGTAGACAAGCCCTCTAATCTGTCCTGCCTGAGCACTGCTGTAACATTTTCCCTCTGTCACATCTGAAACATCGGAACCCTGGAACATTAAGCTGCCAGTCCTGCCCCTCCTGCAGCCAAGTTTCACTAATGGCTACAATGTTGTAATTCCATGTGTCAATCCACACCCTCAGCTCGTCAGCCTTCACAATACTCCTTGCATTGAAATAGACACACCTCAGAAGATTATTACCACCACACACAACCCTTCCAGTTGTGACTTTGCATGAACTTTTAACATCATTATTTTCACCCCTGCTCCACTATCTGCTCTGGCAATCTGGTTCCCATCCCCCTGCAAATCTAGTTTAAACCCTCCCCAAAAGCACTAACAAACCTCTCTGCAAGGATATTGGTCCCCTTGTAGTCGGTAGGTTAATTGGGCATTGTAAATTGTGCCGTGGTTAAACTAGGATTAAATTGGAGGATTGCTGGGTGGTGTGGATCAAAGAGCTGGAAGGGCCTATTCCACACTGTATCTCAATAACAGACATCCCACCTCTCCCGGAAGTTCCAGCAGTCTCCCGCATATTGATAGCGGCTCCCTGATGCCCGCAACTTATATACAGTATCCCGGAAATCAATTTTTTTTGAGAGCAAGCGAGAGAGCGTGAGATCGAGAGAGAGAGAGAGCGCGCGCGAGAGCGCAAGAGAGAGCGCGCGCCATGGCAGAGTGTACCAAAAAAGAAAATATAAAACGTACGTCACTCCAGACTACCCTAAACTGTACCCCTGCCTAATAGGGGTCAAAAATAATGACAATGTTGCTCACTGCACTGTTTGCCACAGTGACTTTTCTATTGCCCATGGTGGATAAAGACTGTAAAAGACATGTTGAGGTGTGTTTAACAGGTGTCATTCGTTCATTGGCATAGCTAACGTTATTTAAACTAGCTGGCTAGCTGCTAAGGAGCAGACATCCCACCTCTCCCGGAAGTTCCGGGAGTCTCCCACAAATTGATGGTGCTACCTCCCTGAAATGAGTTTTTGCAGGGTGGGATGTCTGCAATAAATAAAATTCAACTTAATAGAATTGGAATAATTGTATGAACAGAGCCTTGTGATGTGTATGAATATGTGGGATAACTGTGGTGATGCAGTTTATAATATTGTGCTGGAGTTCATAATATTGAATTAATTTGGAAAGCATTACCGAAGTCTCTTCAGCATGTAGTGGGTCAGTAATAGCTGAAACAACCTTCATTCTCTAAAACACGTAGACCAAAGTGATACAAGTTTGATGTCCCCTCTGTGCTTCTGATTTTCAGCAACAATTAATCCCTTTTTCAGAAGTGATGAAGGAAATAATCCTGTATATGAAAGCAATTCCACCAATTCTGTCAAATATAATGTACCAAGAACCAAGTGTTTAGTTACTGAGTATGTGTAATCCAGAGGGCTGGACTAACAATCCAGAGATTTATGAGGGCTGTCAAATTAAATTAAGTCAGTAATCTGGCATTTTACAAAAATGAGTCATTGATAATAATGACCACAAAGCTGCTGTAATGTCAATGAACCTAATATCCTTCAAGGAAGGAACTCCATTATCCTTATGTGATCTGGTCTGCATTTTAAAGAGTCACTAGATTCTGGAGTGGTTCCAGAGGACTGGAAAATTGCCATGTCACCCTACTCTTTAAGAAGGGAGGAAGGCATTAGAAAGGAAATTAAAGCAGTTAGACTGACTTCAGTGGTTGGAAAGATATTGGAGTCCATTATTAAGGGTGAGGTTTCAAAGTACTTGGAGGCATTTTATAAAATAGGCTAGAGACAGAACAGTTTGCTCAAGGAGAAACCTTGTCAGACAAATCTGTTAGAATTCTTTGAGGAAATAACAAGCAAGGTAGACAAAGGAAAGTCAGTGGATATTGTTTACTTGGAATATCAGAAGGCTTTTGACAAAATGCTGCACATGAGACTGCTTGACAAGATAAAAGTCCAAGGTATTACAAGAAAGATACTAGCATGGATAGGAGTTTGGCTGACTGACAGGAGGCAGAGACTGGGAATAAAGGGAGCCTTTTCTGGCTGGCTGCCAGTGACTAGTGGTGTTTGACAGGGGTCTGTGTTAGGACCAATTCTTTTTATATTATATGTCAATGATTTAAACGATGGAATTGATGGTTTTGTGGCCATGTATGCGGACATTACAAAATAGGTGGAGGGGCAAGTAGTGTTGAGGAAGCAGAGATTCTGCAGGAGGACTTTACGACAGATTGGGAGAATAGGCGAAGAAATGGCAGTTGGAATATAATGTAGGGAAGTGTATAGTCATGCACTTTGGTAGCAATAAAGGTGTAGACTATTTTCTAAGTGGGGAGAAAACTCAAAAATCAGAGGTACTGAAGGGAATTGGGAGACCTCGTTCAGGATTCTCTAAAGATCAACTTGCAGATTGAGTCACCGGTCAGGAAGACAAATGCAATGTTAGCATTTATTTCAAGAAGACTAGAATATAAAAGCAAGGATGTAATGCTGAAGTATTGGTCAGACCACAATACTCAAGTATTATGTTAACTTAAGTATTAACTTGAGTATTGTGAGCAGTTTTAGGCTACTTATCTAAGAAAATATGTGCTCGTATTGGACAGGGTCCAGTGGAGGACTATAAGAATGATTCTGGGAATGAAACGGTTAACATATGGGGAACGTTTGATGGTCCTGGACCAGTACTCACTGGAGTTTAGAAGAATGAGGGGGGGATCTCATTGAAACCTATTGAATATTGAAAGGCCTAGATAGAGTGGATGTAGAGAGGTTTTTTTCTATAGTGGGGGAGCCTAGGACCTGAGGACACAGCCTGAGAATAGAGGGACGTCCAATTAGAACAGAGATGAGGAAGAATTTCTTTAGCCAGTGGGTAGTGAATCCATGGAATTCATTGTCTCAGACATCTGTGGAGGACCGGTTGAATATATTTAAAGCAGAATTTGATTGTTTCTTGATTAGTCTGGGTGTGAAAGATTATGGAGAGAAGGCAGAAGAATGGGGTTGATAGGGATAATAAATTAACCATGATGGAATGGTGGAGCGGACTTGATGGGCTGAATAACCTAGTTCTGCTCCTTTGTCTTATGGTCTAATTGTACAGTGCAGAAATGGGATTTTTGCCATGTCCTATTTGCCAGTCTACATCAATCCTATTTATGTGCATCAGCTTTTGGACGTCTCCGAACAAGAGTCTTTCATGATCGTGACATCCAAACAGACACCAAAATGTTAGTGTACAAAGCAGCGGTAATCCCAACGTTCCTGTATGTATCAGAAACCTGGACAACTTACCGACGACATCTGAAGGCACTTGAAAAGTTCCATCAACGCTGTCTTCGAAACATCTTAAGTATCAGCTGGGAAGATAGAAGAACCAACGTCAGTGTGCTAAATGAAGCAAAAACAACAAGCATTGAAGCCTATGTCATCAAGAACCAACTAAGATGGAGTGGTCATGTTGTTCGGGAGAAAGATGAACGTCTGCTGAAACAAATCTTCTACTCCCAGCTTAAAGAAGGCAAACGTAAAAGAGGCGGACAACAGAAGAGATTCAAAGACGTCTTGAAAGCCAACATAAAGAAATGTAACATGGACATCAACAATTGGGAAACCAATGCTAAGGACAGGAAACTCTGGCAAACCATCATCAAGAAGGAGCAGCAACTTTCGAAGCCAACAGTTATGCAGAATCAGAAGAAAAGAGAAGAAAATGGAAAGAGAGGCAGCAACAACCAAAGCCCGATCCGACATCTGGAACTACCTGTCCTGAATGCAGAAGAACTTTCAAAGCCAAGATAGGACTCGTAAGCCACTTAAGAGCCCATAAGTAGATCAGCAGAACGAAGACCATCATCCTCGACCTCGAGGGATAGCCACGATGACGACGGTTATAGGAATCATCTTCTCCACATCCATTCTATCTAGGCCTTTCAATATTCAATAGGCTTCAATGAGATCCTCCCTTCATTCTTCTAAACTCCAGTGAGTACATCAAACACAGCACATACATTAACCCTTTCATTCCCAGAATCATTCTCATGAACCTCCTCTAGATGCTCTCCAATGCCAGCAAATCTTTTCTTAGAAAAGGGGTCTAAAACTGCCCACAGTACTCTGTGTTGTTTGACCAATGCTTTATAAAGCCTCAGCCTCATATCCTTGTTCTTTTCTTCTAATCTTTTCAAAGTGAATGCTATCATTGCATTTGCCTTCCTTACCACTAACTCAACCTGCATGTTAACCTTTAGAGAAACCTGCACAAGGACTCCCAAGTCCCTTTGCACCTCTGATTTTTGAATTTTCTCCCTCCCCCACTTAGAAAATAGTCTATGCCTTTATTCCTTTTACCAAAGTGCATAACCATATACTTCCTTATACTATATTTCAGCCACTTCTTTATCCATTCTTCCAATCTGCAGACTCCCTGCTTCCTTAACATTACCTACCCCTTCACCTACCTTTGTACGTCTACAAGCTTGGCGCAAAGCCATCAATTCTATTATCCAAATCGGTGACAATTAACATGAAAAGAAGTGGTCCCACCTCTGTGGAACACCTCTAATCACCAGCAGGCAACCAGAATAGGTTGCCTTTATTCCTACTCTTTGCTTCTTGCCAGCAACCAATTCTTTATGCATGCTAGTATCTTTCCTGTAATACCATGGACCGTTATCTTCTTAAGCAGTCTCATGTGTGGCACCTTGTCAAAGGCCCTGTGAAAATCCAAGTAATCAGCATCCACTGACTCTCCTTTGCCTCCGCATTTGCCTTGATATTTCAATCTTTCTCTACGCTTTTATCAGTGAGAAATATAGTTGATCATAGCCCCTTGTCTCATCTCTGAGCTTCTCTTCATGGTAGTTCGTGCTCACATTTCTCTCCTGGAGCCTGTTTAGCACTGAGACAAGCGAAGCCAGTCCAGGAGCCCAGTGCTGCAGGCCACAGCCATGGGGCAAGTTCAGCACTGAGGCAACTGGCCATGGTTGCAGGCCACAGCTGTAGAGTCATTCAGCGCTGAGGCGAGTAAACCTCAAGGAGTAGCTGAACACTGGGTCATCCTTCATCCTCAGCCTCAACGCCTTGATCTTTTAAATCTTGCTCAGTGCTTAAATTGGCCAAACATTGGTTCATTATATGCTCTAGAGCCTGAACCTCACTGCTTCAATCTAGCCTCAAGTCTACTCCAGTAATGGCTGCCTTGGCCTTACCTGCATTCTTGAGAGTGCAACTCGCTGAATCCTTCAGGATACCACAAAATGCCAGGTTGTACAGACTCTTCAAAATATAACTCCCAAAGAGAAGTTACAGGCTGTGGATTCTGTGTAGTCCAGAAAAAGTGTTATTAAAAGAATAGTTAGTAGTTTTGTTAGCTGCTTGTAAAGCATCATCATGTCTCACCAACACCATCTTTACAGGAAGTCTTGCCTTTCTTGCCTCAGTGTGCAGCCATATAAAAGGAACTGCAACACATTATTGTGTAGTGGAGCGCCACCATATTACAGCTGGAGGCATAGGAGTTTGGAGTTCAGTTCCAAAGTAACTTCTAAAGAGTCTGTACTTCCTTCCCCGGGATGTGTGGGTTTTCCCCGGATCCTCTGGTTTCCTCCCACAATGCAAAGATGTAGCAGTTAGAAGGTTAACTGGTGATTGTAAATTGTCCCGTGGATTAGTATAGGGTTAAAACAGGGGTTGCAGGGTGGTGAGGCTTGAAGGGTTGGAAGGGTCTATTCCGTGCTGTATCTCAGTACAGAAATAAATAAACAGAATAAGGATTACTATCATGCCACAAAGAAGTGACTGGCTTTGTGATGGTCATTTAATCCTTGTTTTTCTGAAATCTCATCAATGAAAAGCTGCAAGAAGAACCATAATAATTCACACTGTGGTAATGTATGATTGAATTATTTTGCAAATGCTCAAGAGCAATTATGTTAAATGATTTAATCACTCAGTGGAATAATGAAAATAGATTTATTCACTATTTGATATTTGCCTAGCTTACTGATTTAGTAAGGCAAATGTCAGTGAAATCTTTCTAATTTTCTTTCTTATTACTGCTAAACAGGGGTTTAATTCTTGAGTAGAACTCATGTGTGAGTAGTAGCTTATTAAAGTCTTTGAAATAAGCTCTACCTCTTTGATGCCATTAATTAATTAAAGCCTTCTGAAAATTGGATAAAATAGTAGTTGGAGAAAACATCTCTATATCCCTAATAATACTTTTAAAAAAGTCTGACGGAGTTTAGAAATTAATGGACACCCAAGTGGTGGTGGTGGTACTAGCAATTACAAAAATCTCTGACTGTGGACACACCACTGTACCCCCCAATGATGCCTGAGGCTTTGCACTTTTTAATTGTCAAAAATTGTAGCCTAAGACTGGAACGGGGTTGGGATGGGTGGGAGTGAAAGCTGAGATGGGACAGGGCCTACCCATGGATCAAAGTCTGGCGTCAGATATACAAGCAAGGTGTAGCTTGCAATTGTGGTGCTTGATCGACAAGCTGAAGAGTTAGTAAGGGAACAATAGTGTTAATACATCAGAAATACCCAGTTGAATTTTTGGAGAGGTATGATTCACTTGAAAGTACAGTAGTCATATTCTGAGAATGTTCAGTTTCAAAATAAATAGTAACGTGGGAAAAGGTATGTAACTGAAACCCGTAGAAGAAGGAAAAACTACAGTGGAGAAACAGGCCCGTTGGTCCATCTAGGCATACCAAACCATCTAAACTGCCTAGTCACGTCAACCTGCTCCTGGACCATAGACCTCCCTTAACCCTCCCATCCACGTACATATCCAAACTACTATTAAATATTGAAGTCAAAATCGCATCCACCACTTACACTGGTACCTCATTTCGCACTCTCACAACCCTCTGAAGTTTCCCCTCATGTTCCACTTAAACTTTTCACCTTTCACCTTGAGCCCATGACCTCTATTTGTAGTCTCACCCAACCTCAGTGGAAAAGGCCTACTGGCATTTACCCTGTCTATACCCCTCATAATTTTGTATACCTCTATCAAATCTCCCCTCCATCTTCTACATTCTAGGGAATAAAGTTCTAATCTATTCAATTTTACCTTATAACTGAGGTCCTCCAGTCCCAGCAATATCCCTGTACGTTTTCTCTATATTCTTTCAATCTTATTTATGTCTTTCCTCTAGGTAGATGACTAAAACTGCACACAATACTCCTGAGCCTCACCAACGTCTTATAAAATTTCAACATAACATCCTAACTCCTGTACTCACTACTTTGATCTATGAAGGCCAGTATAGCAAAAGTTTTCTTTATGACCTGTCTACCTGTAATGCCACTTTCAATGAATTATGTATCTGTATTCTGTTCTACCACACTCCTTGGTGTCCTACTGCTCACTATGTAAGGCCTAATACCCTGGTTGGTCCTCCCAAAGTGCAACACTTCACACTTTTCTTCTTCCTTTCCAGTCTCGAAGAAGGGTCTCAGCAATATATTGACTGTTTACTCTTTTCCATAGATGCTGCCTGGCCTGCTGAGTTCCTCCAGCATGTGTGTGTGCTTTGGACTTGCAGCATCTGCAGATTTTCTCATGTTTTGACACCTCACTCTTGTCTACATTAAATTCCACCTGCCATTTTTCAGCTTATTTTTCCAGCTGGTCTAGATCCTGCTGCAAGCTTTGATATTCTTCCTCACTGTCTCACTGTCCACCGATCTTGGTTTCATCCACAAATTTGCTGATCCAGTTAACCACATTGTCATCCAGATCATTGATATAGATGACAAACAACAACAGGCCCAGCACTGATCCCTGAGTCACTAGTCACAGGCCTCCAGTCAAAGAGGCAACCATCTATTACCACACTCTGGCTTCTCCGACAAAGCCAATATCAAATTCAGTTTACTACCTCGTCTTAAATGATGAATGACTGAACCTTCCAGACCAACCTCCCTTGAGAGACCTTGTCAAGTGCCTTGCTGAAGTAGACAACATCCACTTCATCAACTTTCCTGGTAACTTCTTCAAAAAACTCTATAGCATTGGTTAGGCATGACCTGCCATGCACAAATCCATGCTCACTATCCCTAATCATTTCCTATCTATCCAAACTCTCATGTATCCAGTCCCTTAGAATGCCTTTCAATATTTTTCCCACTACTGATGTCATGCTCACTGACTTGTAATTTCCTGGTTTATGTTTAAAGTCTTTCGTAAACAATGGAACAATGTTAACTATCTTTCAATCCTCTAGTACTTCACCTGTTGCTAAGGATGATTTAAATATCTCTTGGGGTCCCTGCAATTTCTGCACTTGCCTCCCATAGGGCACAAGGGAACACCTTGTCAGGCCCAGGGGATTTTTCCTAATTTGCCTCAAGATGGCAAACTCCTCCTCCTCTGTAATCTGTACAGGGTCCATGACCTCACTGCTGCTTTGCCTTGCTTCCATAGACTCTGTGTCTGTCTCCTGAGTAAATACAGATATAAAACACCTCTCCCATATCTTTTGGCTCCACGTATAGATTACCATTCTGATTTCCATAGGACCAATTTTGTCCCTTGCAATTCTTTTGTTCTTAACATATTTCTGGAATCCCTTAGAATTCTCCTTCACCTGGTCTGCGAGAGCAACTTCATGCTTTCTTTCAGCCCTCCTGATTTCTTTCTCAAGTGTTCTCTTGCATTTCCTATACTCCTCAAGTACCTCATTTGTACCTGTCTATTTGCACAGAAAACAGGCCATTTGGCCCTTCTAGTCTGTGCTGAAACATTATTTTGGTAGTCCCATTGACCTGCATCCAGTCCATAACCCTCCAGACCTCTCCCATCCATGTACCTATCCAATTTATTCTCAAAACTTGAGAGTGAGCCCGTATTTACCACGTCAGATGGCAGCTCGTTCCACACTCCCAGCACTCTCTGAGTGAAGAAGTTCCCCCAAACCTTTCACCCTAAAGCCATGTCCTCTCGTATTTATCTCTCCTAATCTAAGTGGAAAGAGGCTATTCACATTTACTCTGTCTATACCCTTCATAATTTTGTAAACCTCTATCAAATCTCCCCTCATTCTTCCACGCTCCAAGGAATAAAGTCCTAACCTGTTCAATCTTTCCCTGTAACTCAACTCCTGAAGACCCAGCAACATCCTAGTAAATCTTCTCTGCACTCCTTAAATCTTACTGATATCCGTCCTATAGTTAGGTGACCAGAACTGTACACAATACTCTGAATTTGGCCTCACCAATGTCTTATAAAACCTCCCCATAACCTCCCAACTCCTATACTCAATACTTTGGTTTATGAATACCAGGATGCCAAAAGCCTTCTTTACAACCCTGTCTACCTGTGATGCCACTTTCAGGAAATTATGTATCTGAACTCCCAGATCTCTTTGTTCCTCCACACTCCTCAGTGCCCTACCATTTACTGTGTACGTCCTACCTTGATTTGTCCTTCCAAAATGCAACACCTCACACTTGTCTGCATTAAATTCTATCTGCCATTTTTTGGCCCATTTTTCCAATTGGTCTAGATCCCTGTACAAGCTTCGAAAGCCTTCCTCGCTGTCTACAACACCTGCAATCTTAGTGTCATCAGCAAACTTGCTGATCCAATTTACCGCATTATTATCCAGATGATTGATATAGACAACAAACAACAATGGTCCCAGCACAGATCGTGGAGGCACACCACTAGTCACAGGCCTCCAGTCTGATAAGCAATCATCGACTACCACTCTCTGTCTTCTCCCACACAGCCAATTTCGAACCCAGTTTACAACCTCTCCATGGATACCTAGTGTCTGAACCTTCTGAGCTAACCTCCCATGTGGGACCTTGTCAAAGGCCTTTCTAAAGTTCATGTAGACAACATCCACAGTCTTTCCTTCGTCTACTTTCTTGGTAACCTCCTCAAAAAACTCTACAAGATTCGTTAAATACAATCTACCACGCACAAAGCCATGCTGGCTGTCCAAATACTTGTATATCCGATCTCTCAGAACACCTTCCAATAATTTACCTACTACTGATGTCAGGCTCGCCAGCCTATAATTACCTGGTTTACTTTTGGAGCCTTTTTTAAACAACTCCAATCCTCCATCACAATACCCATGGCTAAGGACATTTTAAATATTTCTGCCAGGGCCCCATTTTAAATATTTCTGCCAGGATATTAGCTTTGTACTCTCAAAATTGCACTTTTGAAGGCCTCCCAATTCCCATGTACACCTTTGTGATCTATGGGGATTCAGCCTTTCCCAATCCACACTTCTCAGTTACTTTCTGATTCCATCAAAATTGGACTTCCTCAAATTGAAATTTTCAACATGAGGATCAGACCTATCCTTTTCCATAATTACCTGGAAACTAATGGCATTATGGTCACCGGCTGTTCCCCTACACAAACTTCTGTCACCCGCCCGGTCTCATTCCCTAATAGGAGATCAAGTATTGCATACTCTCTCATTGGAACTTCTACATACTGATGAAGGAAATTTTCGTAAACATATCTGACAAGCTCTAGCCCACCTAGTCCTTTTATAGTATGGGAGTCCCAGTCAATATGTGGAAAGTTTAAAGCACCTACTATCACAACTGTTTCTTGCAAGTCCACAATCGCTCTACAAATTTGTTCTCCTAAATCCCACAGACAGTTGAGTGGTCTGTAATATAGCCCCATTAACATGGTCATATCTTTTTTATTCCTCAGTTCCTCCCATAAAGCCTCACTAGATGAGTTCTCCAGTCTATCGAGATTGAACGCTTTTTAGTTCGATCTTTCTCCAAATCAAAATTATCTCCTTTCAGTCAGAAAGTACTTTGAATCTCTCCATGTGTCCTGACACAATGGCTGATACTTGAAACTCCCTTTTGAGAATTCTTTTGTGTGATTTTTTGCAATTCTGAAGTTCTGTTGTGCAAATGCCCATTTTATGCTTAACAACTCTCGAGTTTGTAGCACTCACTCTGCTGGTAGCTGAGGGAACCACCACATAACTATTTTAAGGAAGCAGGGTATTTCCGCAAAGCACTGATGCATTACCCTAGAATAAAAATACCCAGTAACATGGAGGACAGTGGCACACTCTAAAAGGCCCATTATTAGAAGGCAAAGGGCTCTGTTGCTCCACACAGCTAAATCCCGATAGATTACAATCAAACTCGCATTCAAACTCTTCATGGACACCCCACTCTGGTCTTCTGCCTGCTCTGAATCTCTTTATTGCTAACTGCCGACAGGACATCAACCATCTGGACTTCTCCGCACCTTGTCCCCATTCCAACCTCGCTCCGTCCTAACGCTCTGCTCTCCACTCCCTCTGCACTAATCCTAACCTTACTATAAAACCCGCAGATAAGTGGGGTGCTGTTGTAGTCTGGCGTACTGACCTCTACCTTGCCGAGGCACAGCAACAATTCGCAGATACCTCCTCTTATTTACCCCTCGATCGTGACCCCACTAAGGAGCACCAGGCTATTGTCTCCCACACCATCACTGATTTTATCCGCTCAGGGGATCTCCCATCCATTGCTACCAGCCTTATAATTCCTACACCCTGCACTTCCCATTTCTACCTCCTACCCAAGATCCACAAACTTGCCTGTCCTGGCAGACCTATTGTCTCAGCTTGCTCCTGCCCCACCGAACTCATTTCTGCGTATCTCAACATGGTTTTATCCCCCCATGTTCAATCCCTTCCTACCTATGTTTGTGACACTTCTCACGCTCTTAAACTTTTCAATGATTTTAAGTTCCCTGGCCTCCACCGCTTTATTTTTAGCATGGATGTCCAGTTCCTATATACTTCCATCCCCCATCAGGAAGGTCTCAAAGCTCTCAGCTTCTTTCTGGATTCCAGACCTAACCAGTTCCCTTCTACCACTACTCTGCTCCATCTGGCGGAATTAGTCCTTACTCTTAATAATTTCTCCTTTGGCTCCTCCCACTTCCTCCAAACTAAAGGTGTAGCTATGGGCACCCGTATGGGTCCTAGCTATGCCTGCCTTTTTGTTGGCTTTGTGGAACAATCTATGTTCCAAACCTATTCTGGTATCTATCCCCCACTTTTCCTTCGCTACATCGACGACTGCATTGGCACTGCTTCCTGCACGCATGCTAAGCTCGTTGACTTCATTAACTTTGCCTCCAACTTTCACCCTGCCCTCAAGTTTACCTGGTCCATTTCCGACACCTCCCTCCCCTTTCAAGATCTTTCTGTCTCTATCTCTGGAGACAGCTTATCTACTGATGTCTACTATAAGCCTACTGACTCTCACAGCTATCTGGACTATTCCTCTTCTCACCCTGTCTCTCGGAAAAATGCCATCCCCTTCTCACAATTCCTCTGTCTCCACTGCATCTGCTCTCAGGATGAGGCTTTTCATTCCAGGATGAGGGAGATGTCCTCCTTTTTTAAAGAAAGGGGCTTCCCTTTCTCCACCATCAACTTTGCTCTCAAACGCATCTCCCCCATTTCACACACATCTGCTCTCACTCCATCCTCCCACCACCCCACTAGGAATAGGGTTCCCCTTGTCCTCACCTACCACCCCACCAGCCTCCGGGTCCAACATATTATTCTCCGTAACTTCCACCACCTCCAACGGGATCCCACCACTAAGCACATCTTTCCTCCCCCCCCCCCCGCTTTCCACAGGGATTGCTCCCTATGCAACTCCCTTGTCCATTCATCCCTCCCCACTGATCTCCCTCCTGGCACTTATCCTTGTAAGTGAACAAGTGCTACACATGCCCTTACACTTCCTCCCTTACCACCATTCAGGGCTCCAGACAGTCCTTTCAGGTGAGGCGACACTTCACCTGTGAGTCGACTGGGGTGATATACTGCGTCCGGTGCTCCTGATGTGTCCTTCTGTATATTGGCGAGACCCGACGCAGACTGGGAGATCGTTTCGCTGAACACCTACACTCTGTCTGCCAGAGAAAGCAGGATCTCCCAGTGGCCACACATTTCAATTCCATGTCCCATTCCCATTCTGATATGTCTATCCACTGCCTCCTCTACTGTAAAGATGAAGCCACATTCAGGTTGGAGGAACAACACCTTATATTCCGTCTGGGTAGCCTCCAACCTGATGGCATGAACATTGACTTCTCTAACTTCCGCTAATGCCCCACCTCCCCCTCGAACCCCATCCATTATTTATTTATATACACACATTCTTTTTCTCTCTCTCCTTTTTCTCCTTCTGTCCCTCTCACTATACCCCTTGCCCATCCTCTGGGTTTTTCCTCCGTCCCCCTTTTCTTTCTCTCTGGGCCTCCTGTCCCATGATCTGCTCATATCCCTTTTGCCAATCAACTGTCCAGCTCTCGGCTCCATCCCTCCCCCTCCTGTCTTCTCCTATCATTTAGGATCTCCCCCTACCCCTCCCACTTTCAAATCTCTTACGAGCTCTTCTTTCAGTTAGTCCTAACGAAGGGTCTCAGCCCGAACCGTCGACTGTACCTCTTCCTAGGGATGCTGCCTGGCCTGCTGCATTCACCAGCAACTTTGATGTGTATTGTCTCAATCAATGTTACAGCTTAGCATTTATCCTGATGGTAGTAATATAGTCTCCTAAGTTTTTCAAATTGGCCATGAATAAAATTTTATCCAATGCAATTTGGTAGCCTTAAAAAGATGCCATCATTTGCTTCATGTACATTTACTTTTAAAGTGTGTGTTGATACATTTTAAATGTGATCATGTTATTTCTCTGATTATATTTCAGTGCGGTATTTCCTTTTGTAAATTTTTAATTATTACATATCCATTATAAGCTTCATTTTATTTTGTGTTGTACTTTGGTTGTCTGGTTTGGGTTTTCCATCGCTTTATAGATTCCTGTTGCACAATCTCTCATGGACGACGTTGAGGAATGGCTCAGCACTGATGTGGTGAGAGCCTTTTGCTATTTTACTTCTGTTTTGGATTGGATTTTACTTGCTGTTTTTTTTTCCTTTTTATATTTTCCCACCATGCTGCTGCACCCTACCTTCTCATACTATTTACATTTGAAGCGACTGTAAAGCTTGTTGTAAAATTATATTTTCTATTTACTTTTTAAAATTTTTTAAAAAATCACCAAGTTGTGTATGACATTGTCCTATCAATGTGAATTGCATCCTGTCCCTTGGCTTGCACAATATGTCTGGTCATTTGTTGGAATATTGCCCCAATTTCTGTTGGCGGAAGGGAGATAGTCATAGAGTCACACAGCATGGAAACAGGCCCTTCGAACCAACTGGTCCATGACGACCAGGATTTCCATCTGAAATACTTGCGCTTGCCAGAGTTTCTCTAAACCTAAACTTTTCATATCAATATACCTGTCCAAGTATCTTAAAATGTTGTCAATGTACCTGACTCAAACACTTTTTCTGGCAGCTCATTCTATAAATTGACCACCTTCTGGGTAAGAAAGTTGCTTCTCAGGTTCCTATTAAATCATTCCCTTTTCATCTGAAACCTCTGTCCTCCGGTTTTAGATTCCCCAGCTCTGAGAAAAAGACTGTGCATTTGCCTATCTCTGCCCTCATGATTTTATATACCTCTATAAAATCACCCTTCATTTTCCTATGCTCCAGTGTAAAAATTCCCAACCTGCTCAATCTTCTCCATATCTTTCTAAATCTGCCTTCATAAATACACATTTTTATAATGTTTTTGATACTTTTTCAGAAAAATTGTAGCAGAGAGCAGAGTTGAGGAGAGAAGTTAGATTATGCTCCAGTTCACTTACACCTTTTAAGTTATGAAAAGTTTGCAGTTGATGATCAACGCTTCTTTTGGCAGTGGTAACAAAGGATAACTACTTGCCCCTCATATTGACGAGTTACAGGATAAATTCCTGTTTGCTTTTGGCTAATACCAACATCAACACAGTTGTGACTCAGAATAATGAGGTACATGAGAGTAATATATCTGTAATGTTGACTAGATATATTTCTGTTGTTTTGGGGAAGAATTGGTGTGCAGAAGTGGGGAAGCTGTTCCTGGGAACAATGCACTGCCTATTCTTGTATTGCATTCATGTTGATGATGAATTAATAGCCTAACCAGACTTGGGAGCAAACTACCCATCTGCTTTCTTTACCAAAAAAAAATGTATGGCATGGAAAGGACCTTCAGGGAACTAAATAGCACAACATTTCAACCAGATTAAAAGCATATAACAATTAATAGCAGAACAAATCACAGCAGATCAAGTTGATGAATATTTTTATGTTGAATCCATTTTCACAGGGGTGTCTATTCATCTTCTCTGTATTTCTTACAAAACTAAAAGGTGCTTCTTAAACTGGATAGATCTGGAGCAGAAGCTGGATGACCTTTGGCTTAAACTAGAATGGTTGAGGGGTGGGAATCAAATTAAAGAGGCTAGGCGTGAGGAGGTTAGTTCACAACAGGGGGATGGGAACCAGTGCAGAGAGGCAGAGGGGTGTAAAGTGAGGGTAGAAGCAAAAAGTACTATGGAGAAAAGTAAAAGTGGCAGGCCGACAAATCCAGGGCAAGCATTAAAAAGGGCCACTTTTCAGCATAATTGTATAAGGGCTAAGAGAGTTGTAAAAGAGCGCCTGAAGGCTTTGTGTGTCAATGCAAGGAGCATTCGTAATAAGGTGGATGAATTGAAAGTGCAGATTGCTATTAGTGATTATGATATAGTTGGGATCACAGAGACATGGCTCCAGGGTGACCAGGGATGGGAGCTCAACATTCAGGGATATTCAATATTCAGGAGGGATAGACATGAAGGAAGGGGAGGTGGGGTGACGTTGCTGGTTAAAGAAGAGATTAACGCAATAGAAAGGAAGGACATAAGCCAGGAAGATGTGGAATCGATATGGGTAGAGCTGCGTAACACTAAGGGGCAGAAGACGCTGGTGGGAGTTGTGTACAGGCCACCTAACAGTAGTAGTGAGGTCGGAGATGGTATTAAACAGGAAATTAGAAATGTGTGCAATAAAGGAACAGCAGTTATAATGGGTGACTTCAATCTACATGTAGATTGGGTGAACCAAATTGGTAAAGGTGCTGAGGAAGAGGATTTCTTGGAATGTATGCGGGATGGTTTTTTGAACCAACATGTCGAGGAACCAACTAGAGAGCAGGCTATTCTGGACTGGGTTTTGAGCAATGAGGAAGGGTTAATTAGCAATCTTGTCGTGAGAGGCCCCTTGGGTAAGAGTGACCATAATATGGTGGAATTCTTCATTAAGATGGAGAGTGACATAGTTAATTCAGAAACAAAGGTTCTGAACTTAAAGAGGGGTAACTTTGAAGGTATGAGACGTGAATTAGCTAAAATAGACTGGCAAATGACACTTAAAGGATTGACGGTGGATATGCAATGGCAAGCATTTAAAGGTTGCATGGATGAACTACAACAATTGTTCATCCCAGTTTGGCAAAAGAATAAATCAAGGAAGGTAGTGCACCCGTGGCTGACAAGAGAAATTAGGGATAGTATCAATTCCAAAGAAGAAGCATACAAATTAGCCAGAGAAGGTGGCTCACCTGAGAACTGGGAGAAATTCAGAGTTCAGCAGAGGAGGACAAAGGGCTTAATTAGGAAGGGGAAAAAAGATTATGAGAGAAAACTGGCAGGGAACATAAAAACTGACTGTAAAAGCTTTTATAGATATGTAAAAAGGAAAAGACTGGTAAAGACCAATGTAGGTCCCCTGCAGACAGAAACAGGTGAATTGATTATGGGGAGCAAGGACATGGCAGACCAATTGAATAATTACTTTGGTTCTGTCTTCACTAAGGAGGACATAAATAATCTTCCAGAAATAGTAGGGGACCGAGGGTCCAGTGAGATGGAGGAACTGAGCGAAATACATGTTAGTAGGGAATTGGTGTTAGGTAAATTGAAGGGATTGAAGGCAGATAAATCCCCAGGGCCAGATGGTCTGCATCCCAGAGTGCTTAAGGAAGTAGCCCAAGAAATAGTGGATGCATTAGTGATAATTTTTCAAAACTCGTTAGATTCTGGACTAGTTCCTGAGGTTTGGAGGGTGGCTAATGTAACTCCACTTTTTAAAAAAGGAGGGAGAGAGAAACCGGGGAATTATAGACCGGTTAGCCTAACGTCGGTGGTGGGGAAACTGCTGGAGTCAGTTATCAAGGATGTGATAACAGCACATTTGGAAAGCGGTGAAATGATCGGACAAAGTCAGCATGGATTTGTGAAAGGAAAATCATGTCTGACGAATCTCATAGAATTTTTTAAGGATGTAACTAGTAGAGTGGATAGGGGAGAACCAGTGGATGTGATATATTTGGATTTTCAGAAGGCTTTTGACAAGGTCCCACACAGGAGATTAGTGTGCAAACTTAAAGCACACGGTATTGGGGGTAAGGTATTGGTGTGGGTGGAGAGTTGGTTAGCAGACAGGAAGCAAAGAGTGGGAATAAACGAGACCTTTTCAGAATGGCAGGCGGTGACTAGTGGGGTACCGCAAGGCTCAGTGCTGGGACCCCAGTTGTTTACAATATATATTAATGACTTGGATGAGGGAATTAAATGCAGCATCTCCAAGTTTGCGGATGACACGAAGCTGGGTGGCAGTGTTAGCTGTGAGGAGGATGCTAAGAGGATGCAGGGTGACTTGGATAGGTTGGGTGAGTGGACAAATTCATGGCAGATGCAATTTAATGTGGATAAATGTGAAGTTATCCACTTTGGTGGCAAAAATAGGAAAACAGATTATTATCTGAATGGTGGCCGATTAGGAAAAGGGGAGGTGCAACGAGACCTGGGTGTCATTATACACCAATCATTGAAAGTGGGCATGCAGGTACAGCAGGCGGTGAAAAAGGCGAATGGTATGCTGGCATTTATAGCGAGAGGATTCGAGTACAGGAGCAGGGAGGTACTACTGCAGTTGTACAAGGCCTTGGTGAGACCACACCTGGAGTATTGTGTGCAGTTTTGGTCCCCTAATCTGAGGAAAGACATCCTTGCCATAGAGGGAGTACAAAGGAGGTTCACCAGATTGATTCCTGGGATGGCAGGACTTTCATATGATGAAAGAATGGATGAACTGGGCTTGTACTCGTTGGAATTTAGAAGATTGAGGGGGGATCTGATTGAAACGTATAAGATCCTAAAGGGATTGGACAGGCTAGATGCAGGAAGATTGTTCCCGATGTTGGGGAAGTCCAGAACGAGGGGCCACAGTTTGAGGATAGAGGGGAAGCCTTTTAGGACCGAGATTAGGAAAAACTTCTTCACACAGAGAGTGGTGAATCTGTGGAATTCTCTGCCACAGGAAACAGTTGAGGCCAGTTCATTGGCTATATTTAAGAGGGAGTTAGATATGGCCCTTGTGGCTACGGGGGTCAGGGGGTATGGAGGGAAGGCTGGGGTAGGGTTCTGAGTTGGATGATCAGCCATGATCATAATAAATGGCGGTGCAGGCTCGAAGGGCCGAATGGCCTACTCCTGCACCTATTTTCTATGTTTCTATGTTTTCTATGTATGGGAGAGTGAGGAGATCATCGATTGGAGTTACAGGAAAGTAACTCCTAAGTTGCAGGAGGCGGGTTGCTGGGCGACTGTCAGGAGAAGAAATGTGATGGCAAATAGGCGGTTAGCGCAGAGCACCCCTGTGGCCATTCCCCTCTAAAATAAGTATACTGTTTTGGATGCTGTTGTGGGGAATGACCTCCCAGGGGAACGCCACAGAAACCAGGTTAGTGGCACTGAGCATAGGTCCATGGTGCAGAAGGGAAAGAGGGAGAAGACAGGAGCGGTAGTGATAGGGGACTCAATAGTCAGAGGAACAGACAGGAGATTCTTTGGGCATGAACGGAACACCCGTTCCAGGGTCAGTGATATCCTGAATTGCATCCAAAGCATTTTGGAGAGGGGCTGAGAGCAGCTAGATGTCTTGGTACATATGACATAGGAAGGAAAAGCAATGAGGTCCTGAAGAGAGAAACTATAGAAAGCCTAGCAGAAAGCTGAGAAGCAGGACCTCCCAGGAAGTAATTTCTGGATTGCTACCTTGCACCAGTGAGGATAGAATCAGGATGATTGGGCAAATAAATGCATGGCTGAGAAGCTGGGGCAGGGTGCAGGGCTTCAGATTCTTGGATCATTAGAATCTCTTCTGGGAGAGGTATGACTTATAGAACATAGAACAGTACAGCACAGTACAGGCCCTTTGGCCCACAATGTTGGCCTGACCCTTAAACCCTGCCTCCCATGTAACCCCCTCCCACCTTAAATTCCTCCATATACATGTCTAGTAGTCTCTTAAATTTCGCTAGTGTATCTGCCTCTACCACTGACTCAGGCGGTGCATTCCACGCGCCAACCACTCTCTGAGTAAAAAAACCTTCCTCTAATATCCCCCTTGAACTTCCCACCCCTTACCTTAAAGCCATGTCTTCTTGTATTGAGCGGTGGTGCCCTGGGGAAGAGGCGCTGGCTGTCCACTCTATCTATTCCTCTTAATATCTTGTATACCTCTATCATGTCTCCTCTGATCCTCCATCTCTCCGGAGAGTAAAGCCCTAGCTCCCTTAATCTCTGATCATAATGCATACTCTCTAAACCAGGCAGCATCCTGGTAAATCTCCTCTGTACCCTTTCCAATGCTTCCACATCCTTCCTATAGTGAGGCAACCAGAACTGGACACAGTACTCCAAGTGTGGCCTAACCAGAGTTTTATAGAGCTACATCATTACCCCACGACTCTTAAACTCTATACCTCGACTTATGAAAGCTAACACTCCATAAGCTTTCTTAACTACCCTACCTACCTGTGAGGCAACTTTCAGGGACCTGTGGACATGTACCCCCAGATCCCTCTGCTCCTCCACACTTCCAACTATCCTGCCATTTACTTTGTACTCTGCCTTGGAGTTTGTCCTTCCAAAGTGTACCACCTCACACTTCTCCAGGTTGAACTCCACCTGCCACTTCTCAGCCCACTTCTGCATCCTATCAATGTCTCTCTACAATCTTCGACAACCCTCGACACTATCCACAACATCACCAACCTTTCTGTCGTCTGCAAACTTGCCAACCCACCCTTCTGCCCCCACATCCAGGTCGTTAATAAAAATCACGAAAAGTAGAGGTCCCAGAACCGATCCTTGTGGGACACCACTAGTCACAATCCTCCAATCTGAATGTACTCCCTCCACCATGTCCCTCTGCCTTCTGCAGGCAAGCCAATTCTGAATCCACCTGGCCAAACTTCCCTGGATCCCATGCCTTCTGACTTTCTGAATAAGCCTACCATGTGGAACCTTGTCAAATGCCTTACTAAATTCCATGTAGATCACATCCACTGCACTACCCTCATCTGTATTCCTGGTCACTTCCTCAAAGAACTTTATCAGGCTTGTTAGACACGATCTGCCCTTCACAAAGCCATGCTGACTGTCCCTGATTAGACCATGATTCTCTAAATACCCATAGATCCTATCTCTAAGAATCTTTTCCAACAGCTTTCCCACCACAGACGTAAGGCTCACTGGTCTATAATTATCTGGACTATCCCTATTACGTTTTTTGAACAAAGGGACAGCATTTGCCTTCCTCCAATCCTCCGGTACCATTCCCATGGACAACGAGGACATAAAGATCCTAGCCAGAGGCTCAGCAACCTCTTCCCTCGCCTCGTGGAGCAGCCTGGGGAATATTCCGTCAGGCCCCGGGGACTTAACTGTCCTAATGTATTTTAACAACTCCAACACCTCCTCTCCCTCAATATAAACATGCTCCAGAACATCAACCTCACTCATATTGTCCTCACGGTCATCAAGTTCCCTCTCATTGGTGAATACCAAAGAGAAGTATTCATTAAGGACCTCACTCACTTCCACAGCCTCCAGGCACATCTTCCCTCCTTTATCTCTAATCAGTCCTACCTTCACTCCTGTCATCCTTTTGTTCTTCACATAATTGAATAATGCCTTGGGGTTTTCCTTTACCCTACTCGCCAAAGCCTTCTCATGCCCCCTTCTTCCCCTCCTCAGCCCCTTCTTAAGCTTCTTTCTTGCTACCCTATATTCCTCAATAGACCCATCTGATCCTTGCTTCCTAAACCTCATGTATGCTGCCTTCTTCCACCTGACTAGATTTTACACCTCACTTGTCACCCATGGTTCCTTCATCCTACCATTCTTTATCTTCCTCACCGGGACAGATTTATCCCTAACATCGTGCAAGAGATCCCTGAACATCGACCACATGTCCATAGTACATTTCTCTGCAAAAACATCATCCCAATTCACACCCGCAAGTGCTAGCCTTATAGCCTCATAATTTGCCCTTCCCCAATTAAAAATTTCCCTGTCCTCTCTGATTCTATGCTTTTGCATAATAATGTTAAAGGCCAGGGAGCGGTGGTCACTGTCCCCCAGATGCTCACCCACTGAGAGATTTGTGACCTGACCCGGTTTGTTACCTAATACTAAATCTAGTATGGCATTCCCCCTAGTCGGCTTGTCAACATACTGTGACAGGAATCCGTCCTAGACACACTTAACAAACTCTGCCCCGTCTAAATCATTGGAACTAATCAGGTGCCAATCAATATTAGGCAAGTCACAAAAGGGACAGGTTGCAGCTGAACCTGAGGGGACCAATATTCTCACGGGCAGGTTTGTTAGAGCTTTTGGTGAGGGTTTAAACTAATTTGGCAGGGGGGTGGGATCCAGAATGAAGGGACTCAGGATAGGACGGATGAGGAAAAAAAAACAGATAGTGCACAGTCAGACTGTCAGGAAGGGCAGACAGATGATAGGACAAAATTGCAGCCAGCAGGGTAAGTATCAGTGCATTAGGGATGCAGCAACAAAGAGGGTGGCAGTTAGAGTACTCAAAGTGTTATATCTCAATGCATGGAGTATAAGAAATGAGGTGGATGATCTTGTTGCACTATTACAGATTGCCAGATATGATGTTGTGGGCATCACTGAATCGTGGCTGAAAGGTGGTTGTAATTGAGAGCTGAATGTTCAAAGTTATATGTTGTATTGGAGGAATAGAAAAGTAGACAGACGGGGTGGCATGGCTCCGCTGGTAAAGAATGGCATCAAATCATTAGACAAGATATGACATAGGGTTAGAAGATGTTGAATTCTTGTGGTTTGAGTTTAAGAAACTGCAAGGGTAAAAGGACCCTGATAGCAGTTATATACAGGCCTCCAAACAGTAGCTGGAAGGCAGACTGAAGGTTACAATGGGAAATAGAAAAGGCATGTCAAAAGGGCAATGTTGTGATAGTCATGGGAGATTTTGACATGGAGGTCGATTGGGAAAATCAGGTTGGTAATGAATCCCAAGAGAATGAATTTGTTGAATGCCTACGAGATGGCTTTTTAGAGCAGTTTGTTGTTGAGCCTACTAGGGGATTGGGTGTTATGTAATGAACCGGAGACGATTAGGGAGCTTAAGGTAAAAGAACCCTTAGGACCAGTGATCACAATATGATTGAGTTCAACTTGAAATTTGGGGAGAAATTAAAGTCTGGTGTTACAATGTTTCAGTGGAGTGAAGGAAATTATAGTGATATGAGAGAAGAGTTGACCAAAGTAAATTGGAAGGAGATGCTGCAGGGATGACAGCGGAGCAACAATGGCTCGAGTATCTGGGGAAAATGAGGAAGGTGCATGGTAGATGTATTCCAAAAATGAAGAAATACTCAAATGGCAAAACAGCACAACTGTGGATGACAGGGAAAGTCAAAGCTAATGTAAAAGCAAGAGAGAGGGCATACAACAAAGTAAAAATTAGCGGGAAGATAGATGATTGGGAAGCTTTTAAAAAACCTACAGGAAACAACTAAGAGAGTCATTAGGAGGAAAAGATGACATTTGAAAGCTAGCTAGCAAACAGTATCAAGGTGGATAGAAGAAGCTTTCTTCAAGTATATAAAAAATAAAAGAGAAATGAGAGTGGATATAGAACCGCTAAAAATGAGACCAGAGAAATAGTAATGGGGGACAAGGAGATGGCAGATGAACTAAATGAGTATTTTGCGACAGTCTTCACTGTGGAAGACACTAGCAGTGTGCCAGATGTTAAAGTGTGTGCGGGAAGATAAGTGAGTGCAGTTACTATTACAAGGGAGAGGGGGCTCAAAAAACTGAAAGACCTAAAGGTGCATGAGTCACCTGGACCAGATGAACTGCACGTTAGGGTTCTGAAAGAGGTAGAAGTAGAGATTGTGAAGGCATTAATGATGATCTTTCAAGAATCATTGGACTCTGGCATGGTTCCAGAGGACTGGAAAATTGCAAATGTCACTCCACTCTTTAAGGAAGGAGAGAGGCAGAGGAGAGGAAATTAGCTTGACCTCAGTGGATGGGAAGATGTTGAAGTCAAGTACTTGGTGACACAGGACAAGATAGGACAAAGTCAGCATTTCCTTAAGGGAAAATCTTGCCTGAAGAACTTGCTGGAAATCTTTGAGGAGGTTACGAGTAGGATAGATAAAGGGAATGTAATGGATGTTCTATATTTGGATTTTCAGAAAGCCTTTGACAAGGTGCCACACATGACTGTGCTTACCAAGTTAAGAACCCATGGTATTATGGGAAAGTTACTAGCATGGTTAGCGTATTGGCTGATTGGTAGGAGGCAGCGAGTGGGAATAAAAGGATGGCTGCCAGTGACTAGTGGTGTTCCGCATGGGTCAGTGTTGGGACCGCTTTTTTAAAATAATGTATATCAATGATTTAGATGATGGTATAGATGGCTTTGTTGCCAAGTCTGGTGGAGGAGCAGGTAGTGTTGAGAAAACAGGAAGGCTGCAGAAAGACTTAGATTAGGAGAATGGGCAAGAAAGTGGCAAATGAAATATAATGTTGGAAAATGAATGGTTCTGCATTTTGGTAGAAGAAATAAATGTGCAGACTATTCTCCAAACCGGGAGAAAATCAACAAATCTGAGGTTGCAAAGGGACTTGGGAGTCTTTGTGCAGAACACCCTAAAGGTTAACTTGCAGGTAGAGTCAGTGGTGAGGAAGGCAAATGCAATATTAGCATTCATTTCAAGGGGTCTAGAATATAAGAGCAGGGATATGATGCTGAGGCTTTATAAGGCACTGGTGAGGCCTCATCTTGAGTATTCTGAACAGTTTTGGACTCCTTATCTAAGAAAAGATGTGCTGGCATTGGAGAGGGTTCAGAGGAGGTTCACAAGGTTGATTTTGGAAATTAAAGTGGTATCATATGAGGAATATTTGATGGCTCTGGCCCTGTACTCGCTGGAATTTAGGTGGATGAGGGGTGATCTTATTGAAACCTTTCGAATGTTGAAAAGCCTAGACAGAGTAGATGTGGAAAGCATGTTTCCTTTGGTGGGAGAGTCAAGAACAAGAGGGTACAGTCTCAGGATAAAACAGAGATGCAGAGAACTTTCTTTAGCCAAAGGGTGGTGAATTTGTGGAATTTGTTATCGCAGGCAGCTGTGGATTCAAGTAAGTCGTTGAGTGTATTTATGGCGGAGAATGACAGGCATCAAAGATTACAGAGAGAAGGCTGGGGAGTGGAGCTGAGGAGGGGGAAAAAGGATCAGCCATGTTTGAAAGACAAAGCAGACTCAATGGGCCAAATGGCCTAATTCTGCTCCTATGTCTTATGGTCTTAACAATAATGCCCGATTTATTCCTCTCATTCCTCATATACTCCATTGTTCAAAATATTCATCTTATTTCATGACTTCTCTTTTTAAAAGACAGCCCTAGAAGTTTTTTTTTAAAATGTATGTCACATCTATATCATCTTGTTGCTATATACCTCCTAAATTCTAGTAATCACTTTCACATACATCTTGACAAAGTGTGCATGAGATCCAAATATAAATCCATTCCTTTTCCCACTGCACTTAATATTCACAAAATGACTTACCTAGTCATATGTAGTTTGTTGAACTCTTGAAACTTCACTTGGGAAAGTTTATGATAACTGATTTTTTACCATGGTGTAGTGGTAGTGCAAGGTTATGGGAAAACACTATATTAACAACTCATGATTGGCAGCATTTTAATGTTCAGAAAATGTTGCTGCTTCCTGCCCCATTTTTCACTGCAGAAATAAACAAGAGCATTATCCGTTGTGGAGCAATATATGGTCAATTGAAATGAGATGTGGTTAATCTAGTTTTATATTAGAAAAACTAAGCTGACCCAACATACACACACAAAATGCTGGAGGAACTCAGCAGGCCAGGCAGCATCTATGGAAAAAAGCAGTCAATGCTTCGGGCCGTAATCCTTCATCAAGACTTCCAATGTAGGACGTTCTAAACATTATGGTTAACTTAGTTTCTGAATAACACTTCAAAATATGGGAGGGGAAAAACCATCTGGTTTCAAAATCAGAAACTTCTAGCTAATAAAAAATATTATCAGTGTTTCATTGACTTTCAGTGGAGCAGTGCATGGGAGAGGAGAGTGAACTATTTGTTTAATGCCATTATTAGTTTCTTCTCAATCTCTCAACTCTGCAAATTTATCTTAACTGGTTTTCTTACAGTGTGCTTCTGCATGATTTTAAACATTTTAATTATTTGGTGGCATTATATTCTTCTGTTACGCACTGTCTAAATTTTTTTTTTAATGTAATCAAGAAAGATAAATTATGGGCCAAATTCCATGCCTTCTTTTCAAGCAATGATTCTTATTGAGAGAATAGAACAAATTGTTCCAGATTTGACTTATTATGTTAATATGCAAGGGGTATTTTCTAGCTGTAGCGGACTGAAGTTAAAATGACATTTTGCTTTTAATTTCAGACAGGTGATGAGGCGGAAGAAGGGGTGACAAGTGAAGGTGAGTTTGCTTCACAGCATCTTCTTTATATAGTTTTTTAGCAAAGCTAACTGTCTTGGATCAGCCTTTGAAATACTAAACTCATAAAATGTGTTTAAATGTTACTTCAAGATACCTTATCATTTTGTCTGTTTGTAAAACCCAGAAATAAGCAGTGATAGCAGAAAGGTTAAAGCACCAATATCTTATTTCTCCTGTGGTGATGGTGAGGAGACTATGACAAAGAGCAGGTTACTTGGGTAACTTCTCCAAGTCCCTGATTTTCTGGATGGTGCTTCAAGGTACACTGCTGTAGAATCATGTTATTTGCTCATTGTCTCAACTGGGGCTGACAAATTTCAGTAGGTTCAATCTATAAGGAGCAAGCTGTCTTCAAGAGCTTGTTATATCTTGTTTGTGTTTTGCATTGTAGAATTTGACAAGTTTTTGGAAGAAAGAGCAAAAGCAGCAGAGAGAGTCCCAAGTCTGCCACCCTCTACCTCCAGCAACAACTCTCCTTCACCACTGCCAGGTGCAAATATGAAGAAACAGGACCGATCTAAGGATGCCCTCTTTGCTTTGTAAATAACTGTGCTTTAGTGTGTGTGTGTTCACATGCGTGAGGTTCATCTGTTACTGGGCAAGGTGCTGTGTTTATGGTGATGCACTGAATGGTTTTGTGCATTCCCTTTAATGCTCTTGTCTCCTCAAACTGCCTTAGTTGCTGTGGACTTTGGCTAAAAACTGGCAAATGTCTTTTTCAAACCACTATCTTTTTAAAATGCTGCCACTGAATTAAATATTATTCACACATGCCATTAGACTTTAAAATGTATCATATGTACCAAACAGTTTGACCCATTGCATCATTGGATGGCAGTTACCTATTCTTAAAACAATAACATTTTATTAAGTATGTCTTGGGAAGATACATTTTAATGTCAAAGTAAACTGTTTCCTCTAACTGGATTTCAATACTGAAGACTCAAAGCACCTTGTACTATTTAACAGATACCACAGAGGTTATTAATGTTATGAAGGACATTAGGAAAATTCAGGTTTGTTCTAAGCTATACCTTAATGTGTTTTAACTAATTGTATAACAGTATAACACTAAAGGCAGTGTATCGTGGCTAGAACTGCACTTGAAAATATGCCATTAATTGCAGGATGAATTTTAATGTAGTTAAAATGCTGACCATTGTTCAACTAGCCACTTTTGTGATTTATATCACACAGTGGTAAATAATAATTTCTGGTTCATATGTGCAGAAAGATCTTTTTTCTTTTCTTTAAACCCTGGAGTCCAGGTTTGTGGCTGGTGCCTTTGGTTTTAATTCGAAAATGTTTATGCCGCCTAGAGGTAGACAGTAGTGTTGAAATGACTTGCTAGCACCTGGACAGTTTATTGAGGGGGATAAATATTTTCACAGGAAGTTGGCATTGCATTCTATTTCCTGTGAAATCAGGTCTGTATAAATATTAATGCTTGCTTCAGGCTGACAGAAGATGTTTATTTCGGTCTGTAAAATTACATTTTAAATTTTAAAAGCTTATCTAAAGATGAGGGAAGCTGCTTGTTTTTGTATGTCCCTGTATGAATGCATCATTATAGAACATAGAATAGTACAGCACAGTACAGCACAGCCCCTTTGGCCCACAATGTTGTGCCGACCCTTAAACCCTGCCTCCCATATAACCCCCCACCTTAAATTCCTCCATATACCTGTCTAGCAGTCTCTGATGGTGCTTCTGATTTGTTTTCACTGTTCACTACAAGGTGCCCTCTTTTGTTTTG
Organism: Mobula birostris; assembly: GCF_030028105.1. NCBI lineage: Eukaryota > Metazoa > Chordata > Chondrichthyes > Myliobatiformes > Myliobatidae > Mobula > Mobula birostris. The sequence goes on from NC_092378.1 coordinate 87,349,411, forward strand.
CTTCCTTCCAGACATTTAGTATGTGTGTGTTTACTTGTATTCATCACTTCGGTACCAGAGTCAAACCTATACACATTTTTACAGCTTAAAGATTTGGCTACTTAAATTTGTGCCTTGCACAAGTTGACCATATGGTAAAACCTTCATAATAGAAAGGAGAACATGTGATGTAAAAGTGGTAAAATAAGGAATTAACTATTGTAGTTTGCTTTCAAATGTGCCCAGAATACATTTAGGTTTTTACATTCTTTCAAGTTGTATTTTGCCTTTCTGATCCACCTTTGTCACCTTGCCTAGAACTGAGTATCTTACCAAAAAGGAATCTGAATAAAAATTAACAATTGGTATGAAATTTTTCCTCAAGACCGATTGAAAATATTAGAAAACACTTAGCATTTAGTTTTCTCTTTCCCAAACTTGGGGTTTTTTTCTGCAGAAATATTTTTGAACTGAACATCAACAAATTTAAATATTGGTCATTATTAGTGGCAGCATACTGAGCACATTAAGAAAGATATTCTTGAGGTAATTTAATCCTGGAATGTTAGTTTTCTGGCTTCTCCCTTCCAATAGTATATTAGTATCAGTGAACTCCATCTTGAAAGACAAACAGTTGCCCATACCTTAGATCGTTTCGATCCTTAGCTCCAGAATCCTCTTCCCTAAGTTGTCCATCTCCACTTCCTCCATAAGAGCCTCCTTAAAATTAATCATGCTATTACATTATTTCCTTTGATTAAGCATCATGTTTTGCCTTAAGCTTTCCATGTTACAGATGCTATATAACTGCAAGATAGTGTGTAACACTGCCTCGGCACTAAATTTATTCTCAGATAAATCCAGAGTATTTTATTCGGTATAGACGTCGAATAGATTTGTAAATTTTCTCAGTTCTAACCCATGTCCCTATTCTTTCCTTTAAAGCTTTTCCTTTTCTGTGAGAGAATATAATTTATATCGTTAAGTAATTCACTGCTGCAGTTACTGCCAGAGATACAAAGGTTTGGGTTCACTAGTGGTGAGGTGAAGGGTTTCCACAGATCAATTAGAGAGACACATTGGCATATTGTTGGGGATGTGTGGTGAGTGATGCATAGATATAGAAAGCAGTTCATTCTTTGTTTGCAGTTCTCGTGTTTGTTCATAGTAAGGTCTACATGGCCGTTACTGGAAAGATGAGTAGTTCATGATCATAATCAGTACTGATATAATACTGCGTTCACTATATTTTGAGCATTTTTTGTGTACAACCAGGTTTGTCAAATGCTTCAACAAAATGAGAAGCAAAGAACCTTAAATGCCCTGGTCTTTTTTTAAAAAAAACAAAATAACTTTTCTGTGCTGTGATGAAACAACTCTCTCCTTTAGAGCTTCACAAAAGTGTTATCTAGCAAAAACTAACTGACTTGTTATTAAGCAGATGGTTATAAGTTTTGTCAACAGTATGAATTTTAAAGATAGCTTAGGAAAATAGAGAGATGGAAGGGTTTGGGAGAGGACTGACAATTTCTCCAGCCTTTACAGCTGAAGAATAAATGTTAGGATGAACAAGAGGCTGGAACTTGAGGATCTGAATATTTTGTTATTCGGAAGGAGAAAGGCAAAGCCACAAGGAGATTGCAGGGATTGGAAGAACAGATTAATATTTTCTTTAAAATTGAAAGCAACACACATTAAATGCTGGAGTAACTCAGCAGGTCAGGCAGCATCTAAACAATCAAAATTTTGGGCCAAAAACCCTTCATCAGGACTGGAAGGGAAGGGGGAAGCCGACAGCCAGATAATTCATCTTTATAGTAATAAAAAGTTAAATTGCTGCAGTTCCAAAACATGAGAACTCAAAATAAAATGAAAACAAATGCTAAAAACACTCAGCAGATCAAGCAAGAGTTTTGGAGAGAGGAACTTAGCTTCACAAGGTCATCTTCTTGAAACATTTTTGTTCTTGCCTTAAATTTCCATTATTTCTGCTGATATTTCCAGGTTTCATTTTCTAGACCACTTTAAATTGGGCTTTATTGTTTTGTTATATGACTTAAGTATTTTGGCATTGCAAGAATATTCTGAACAGCAAAAAACACAAAATTTTAAAAAATCAGTGTTTTCCCTTTTCAAATAAACGATGAATTGTTAGATTTGAGTGAATACACTTACCTGCATGATAGGCATCTTCGGGATGAGGGTGGAGGGTCTCTGACTCTTTTGGTTCTTGCTGCATATGTCAGCTCCTTTGCTGAGGCGTATGTTCATACAACAGAGGAGTACAGGCACATGGTGCAAATTGAACCTACTCATCTCTACTTGCAGCTGCAGTATCTTTTGAAAGTCACTGATTCAAGCTCTTCTCTTTGCACAAGGTCCTGCTTTGTGCTTGAACCCTGAAATTTCCCTCTTAGTTGCTGTGTGTAATTGTGTTAGAGACCAAGAAATCAGACTGCCAAAGTTTTTTAGCATCTTTATAATGTGAAAGAATCACAGAATTTGCAAGTTTAAAGATCTTTTTCTAATTGAAGAAACATAGACTTGATAGGGAAAGCTCTTTTTATGTAGGGTCTGACTGTACGTTGCTTTTTTGTGTGCTGTTTAATTTATGAGGGTCATGGGTGATATAATTTGGGTAAAAGGGAGTCAAGGTAAATAAAACACCATAAGTAACCTCAATGGTGAAAATATCTATTAAACAGGTCATTTGAACTGTGCAGATTCTTGCCTTGCATCTTTCATTAGAGATGAGTGCTCGAGAAATTAGACCTGTTTCCTACTCCTTTCCATGTACAACTGCCTTTCATTTGAAGTCAACAAGATTAATTAAGCTAGTTTGGCCTGCAATTGCCATGGCCCCTTGGCAATTTAAGTTTTACAGATGAATGTGTCACCCTGGAGCTTAAAGAAAAATATTTTTTGGTTCAGATGCTGCAAAAACATGTTTATAATGGAAAGAAATTGGATAAAATTACCCTGGCATATCTGGATAGAGTATAATGGTATCCTGGAGAAATGTTATTCAAAAATGTATAAAATGGTTAATAGAAATACTAATAAGAATATTAATGTACAGTTCATCAGATTTATTGTAAAAATAAAACAGTTACAAAATCAGTTCTGAATATCTACTTATGAAAGGATTAGTTTGTTGGTAGTAAGGTATATATTATTTGATAATCTGACATTGTTGCTAATATAACAAATAGGTGATTTGCACAAAGAATTAGAAACAATAGACTGCAGATACTGTGTTTTCAGATATTGTTGTGGAAGAGTATAGTGTATAATAATATGTGAAGCGGTAAATTTATGATCAATGGTCTTTGACACCACTGTATTAATGATCTCAAATGGTTTAATAATAATTGAAGACTGCAAATGAATGGTTGCTATTTTAGCCTCAACTATTCTAAATAATGCTATTAACAGGAATTCTGCAGATGCTGGAAATTCAAGCAACACACATAAAAGTTGCTGGTGAACGCAGCAGGCCAGGCAGCATCTCTAGGAAGAGGTACAGTCGACGTTTCAGGCCGAGACCCTTCATCTTGACGAAGGGTCGCGGCCTGAAACGTCGACTGCACCTCTTCCTAGAGATGCTGCCTGGCCTGCTGCGTTCACCAGCAACTTTTATGTGTGTTGCTTAAATAATGCTATTTCTGTGTTTCATTTGATCATTTCATACAGTTAAAATGTTACCAAACCTCATCTGAGAATAGTTGTGAGCTTTATATACCAGCCATTCAGCTTGGAAACCTGGTGAGATGGTTTGTTGTTTCCCCACTTCTATCTGTTAAGATGCATTTATTTGGAGTTGGTACCTTTTATCTTTCATTAAGTCTGTTGTAAATTGTCACCCAGTACTGAAATACAAAAGTTACCGATACTTCGGGTAATGGCACTAACCACAAAGGAATTGTGCGTAATAATCAGGGAATGTCAGATAGATATTATAAGGGTGGAAAGACTATTCACTTGTATTTTGTGACCACCTTAGGGGTGGGATAGGTAGAGAAATCATTTACATATACAGTCTCCCTTTGAAATGCAATCTAATTATTATATAGGTTAACTGGGACCAAAGAGTTTATATTGCTAGTTAGATAATGGTAGTCTGTTTCTTCCCTTTGATTTCTATGGACATTGGGGTGGAATGCGGGTGGGATAACAAGGCAAATATGTATATGCTGTCAGTATTTAAAACAGTCATGACAACAGTACCATAAAACATGGGAGCAAAATTAGGCCATTCATCACATCAAAGCTGATTTTTTCCCCTCAACCCCATTCTCTATCCTTCTCCCCATAATCTTTGACACACATAAAAAAAACCTATCAACCTCCGCTTTAAATATACCCAATTACTTGGCCTTCACAGCCATCTATGGTAATGAATTCCACGGATTTACCACCTAAGAAATTCCTTCTCATCTCCATTCTAAAGGGATATCCTTCTAATCTATGCTATGACTTCTAGTCCTAGACTCTCGCACTATTGGAAACATTCTCTCCACATCCACTCTGTCTAGGCCTTTCAATATTTAGTAGTTTGTAATGAGATCCCACTTGTTCTTATGAATTCTAATAAGTACAGGCACAGAACCATTAATAGCTTCTTGTATGATAACCATTTAACACTGCATGTCCTCATAATCTAATCTAATAATCTAATTTAATTCCCAAATTTATCCTCGCCAACCTCCCCTGGACCCTGTCCAGTGTCAGCACATCGTTTCATAGGCATGCACCCCAAAATTGTTCACAATACACCAGATGTGGTCTGATAAAACCCTAGCATTACATCCTTCCTTTTATATTCTAGACCTTTCAAAATGTACGCTAACATTGCATTTATCTTCCTTTATTTGAGCTAAGGAATCCTGTATTATGACTCCCAAGTCCCTTTGTATCCCCAGTTTCTGAATTTTCTCCCTATTTAGGAAATAGTCTAGTCCTTCTACCAAAATGCATGACCATACACTGTATCCCATCTGCCACTCCTTTGTTCACTCTCCTAATTTGACCTTTTGCTGACTCCCTGCTTCCTCAGCACTATTAGCTCCTGCACCAATTTTTGTTTCATCCACAAACTTAGCCACAACATCATCAATTCTGTCATCCAGTCATTAATGTATAACGAGAAAAGTAGTGGACACAACACCGAAATCTGCAGAACACCAGTAGTCACTGGCAACCAACCAGAAAAAGCCCCCTTTACTCTCTCTCTTTGTCTGTTGCCATTCAGCAAATTTCCTATCCTTATTAGTATCTTTCCTGTAATACCATGGGCTTTTATCTTATTTAGCAGCCTCATATGTGGCACCTTGTTAAAGGCCTTCTGAAAATCCAAGTTAATAACATCCACTGACCCTCCTCTGCCTATTCTGCTTGTTATTTCCTCAAAGAATTCCAATAGATTTGTCAGGCAAGATTTACTCTTAAAGAAGCCATGCTGACTTCTGCCTATTTTATTGTGTTCCTCCAAGTATCATGAAACCTCATCCTTAATAATGGACTCATCTTACCGGCCTATAACTTTCTCTTTTTTGCCTCCCTCCCTTCTTAAAGAGTGGAGTGACACTTGTGATGTTCCAGTTCTGTAGTGATTCTTGAAAGATCACCATTAATGCCTCCACAATCTCCTTAGCTACCTGAGGGTTAGTACATTTCTTACACACTTAACCTCTGAAAGAAACACTCAAATTATGGGCGAGGTGGTTAGAAATCTTAGCTGGTAATAGTTTTTCTAAAACTGGTAAGATATGGTTAATGACATTTTGAATTATATTGAATCCATTGGAAGTATTTGTTATTACTAAATTCCAAGAAAGAATCTCCTTGGTTGGTGCAACTGTAACAAAACCCAATTTCCCTCGGGATCAGTAAAGTATGACTATGACCATGACTAGATATCTAGATAAAACTCTGCTTGTTGCCTCAGAGTCCAATGTGAAAGTGCTGGTCAGGTGGTCATGATATGTTAAAAATAGTGTATAAAAATTAGATATAAAATTAAGATGTGGGTGTTAAAATTTACAAATACTTATTAGCCAAAGAACATGAATGTTGTGATATGTTATTCCACTTATTTTAGGAAGAGATTAGAGGATACGTAGGAGTCACAAGAATGTGAAATTTCCCTTGCTACTCCCCTCCCATTCCCCATACTGCCTTGTGAACTCTCCAATCTACTGCCTCTCCATGCCCAACATTGAGAAATCATTGTTAACTCCTTTCACTGACAGTTAATGCATGTAATTTTGATTTTATAATAATGGTAAGTTATAGGTATGGATCTTTTCCTGTATTTTAAGAGGTAAATTATCCCTATAACTTAGAGTTTATCCAGCAGATTGCAATATATAAAGTGTTTAAATTGAGAGTTTTCTCTTGTACAGGTTTGTCAGAACTTATAGTCCCCCTTCTATGCATTTTGAAAAATCCTCAAACTCACTAAGCACCTCTGTGGACAGCAGAAAATATAGCAGAGATTCCTTTGCTAAAATCCCAATGGTCGCAATCTCTGACCATTGCAATATAATGTCGGTCTTGGGATTCAGACATAATTTTGCCAGGCAATGCTGCAAAGTAGCACCTTGTGTGTTTCAAAATGAAACTGTTCCAGTGCTTGATCTGTGTAAGAGATTATTAGCAATCAACTTTTAAAATGAATTTATTTAATCCGATTTATTAGTCTTTATTAAACTGAAAGAGGAGGGAGATTAACTAAAATATAATTTAGACTCGGGGCTTTTTTTTGAAGGAGTTAAGAGTAAAAATACAAAATTTCTCATTAAACGGGGTGGGTTGCTGCTGCTGGGACTGATTTGCTATTTACAAAGGTTTAGTATGCACATAACCAATTCTGAATAATGCAGCTTAACAGTATGCTATCTTCAGTAACATTATACATAATATTGTAAGCTATAAACCTAATGTTAGATAATCAGAACAGGAATGGTTTAATATTTATTAGTATTTAATTTTATGTTCCACATACAAAAACTCCTTGTGTACCAATAATTCTGGCATTTCATTGGCTTTGTGTTTCTGCAGACGTGTAATTTGTCAGCCATATGTATAAGAATGATGTGAATATATGGTTTGTACTGAACTGTCTCTACTGCTTAAATTTTGCATGACCCTTGCATGCTATAAATAAACACTCCTGATGTATGTATAAATATGTGTTTTTATTCCTCCCCTGATGTTCTCTACACTGCACCTAAGGCACAGACCAGTGGTTAATGTTTTACTGCATACTTCTCCAGATATTCAAGCTTCTTGTTCCTCCGAGGGAGTTTCACAAAACTGGGATCAAGAGTCGTGGCTTTGTGGGGTGCAGAGGAGAGGCTGGTATTTGTTTCATATAAGCAGCTTTCAACACAGTAAGGACAGCAGGCAGAAGATGGCAGAGTTGGAGATGAGAACTGGAGCAGAACTATGTTGCAATGTTATTCTCTCTTTTGGTGTCCAACTACCTTTATTCCTTCTACCTCTGGTTCCAAAGACACTACCAACCCTTGTTCAGTAACAGGTCCTTAAAGTGTAAATCAGAATAATAAACACACACACGTATTTGGATCATGAGGGCATTGCAGTGGGAATGGAACATGTTTAATTTGGCATCCACAGATGTCAGTGGTGACCTGACCATTTTAGAAATTGATTGAACGCTGTCTTTAATATTTGTTTAGCAAAATGTAAATAAATTTGTTGCACCATCTTAGTCTTAGAATGAATGAATCAATCATAGGGCAGGCAACTGCCTTTCATGTTTTGTATATTAAATATGTAAATTAATATTTCAATTTTACTAAGGCCCTTTTTCTACAGTCATACAAATATGTGCCCATTAACAATGAAGCAGACAATGTTTGTACACCACTCAGATAACTAATAACAGAGTGATCAGTAACACCATTTGCATAAGATGTTGTCTAAAGTTTTACATAGTAACTTACTAGTTCACAGATTGTGGATATTGGCAGTGTTCATCCTACCATATTGTAAGTGATGTGGTAAGCTACTTCAGGGAATCAGAGTAGAAAGCTGGAAAGGCTAGTGAAGCAGAATATTTCTAATGTCAATAAAATTAGTTTAATGTTTACTTCCAAGCTGTTTGTAATTACTGATTTATGTAATGAACTCAATTTAAATTCCTCTGTGGCTGTAGTAGGATTTCGACTCATCTCAGCCTATTTCCTCCAGGTTTCTGAAAGATAAACCAATGCTACAGGGCGGCCCTAAAGTTTGTGCAGGAAAAAACTGGTTCCATTTCATATGGCACTGGCACCAGTAATGGGGCAAGAGAGAGCTATGCCATTGGGAAATAGTGTCCAAGTAAGAACATAACTAAAGTTAAAACTTTAAACCAATTAGAGGGACTATGATAGGTGAGGTTTTCAAGTGGGAAGAATTTAATAAATCATAAATAATAAGAGTGTATTAACACAAGGAAGTGAAGTAGGGAATAAAAATCAAAATGTGACAGGAAGAGGTGGGAAAATACTGCATGTAAAAGTGAGTAGCAGAAAGTGAATACAGAGGAAATAAAAATTGTAAAAGGTCAAAGCTTGAGGTTTTTTCTCTGAAAGCGAATAACACTTGTAGCAAGATTGACAAGTTGATGGCAGAAATAACAACAAATGAGTTTGACCTAAAATCTGTTACAGTGACATGGATACATCAAGTGAGCAAGGCTGAAAATTAAATATTACTGATTCAGTATTCCAAAAGAATAGGCAAAAAGAAAAAGGGGTGGGATAATGTTATCAGTATGGTAGTGAGTAGCAATATCGAAGCACCAGATTATTTGATTAGATGGTGATTTAAGAGTTTCTATGGATCCTTTCTCATGGGAATATAGTATAGGTGGGAATTACTGGCTAGGCTAACAGGAATGAAAACCCTTTTTGACCTTGGCTCCATCACCCACACCCAAATTCCCCAAATTTACAAACATAGAAAATCTACAGCACACAATGCTGTGCCGAACATGTACGTACTTTAGAAATTATCTAGGTTTACCCATAGCCCTCTATTTTACTAAGCTCAATGTACCTACCCAGGAGTCTCTCAAAAGGCCCTATCATATCCACCTCCACCACAGTTGCCGGCAGCCCATTCCACGCACTCACCACTCTTTGCGTAAAGAACTTACCCTGACATCTCCTCTGTACCTACTTCCAAGCACCTTAAAACTGCGCCCTCTGGTGTTAGCCATTTCAGCCCTGGGAAAAAGCCTCTGACTATTCACACAATCAATGCCACTCATCATCTTATACACCTCTTATCAGGTCACCTCTCATCCTCCACCGCTCCAAGGACTGAGTTCCCCCATTCTATTCTCATAAGGCAAGCTCCCCAATCCAGGCAACATTGTTGTAAATCTCCTTTGCACTACATCCTTCCTGTAGTGAGGTGACCAGAACTGAGCACAGTTCTCCAAGTGTTGTCTGACCAGAATCCTATGTACTTGTAACATTACCCCTCGGCTCTTAAACTCAATCCCACGGTTGATGAATGCCAATGCACCATATGCCTTCTTAACCACAGAGTCAACCTGCACAGCAGCTTTGAGCGCCCTGTGGACTCTGACCCCAAGATCCCTCTGATCCTTCACACTGCCAAGAGTCTTACCATTCATACTATATTCTGCCATCATATTTGACCTATCAAAATGAATCATCTCACACTTAACTGGGTTGAACTCCATCTGCCACTTCTCAGCTCAGTTTTGCGTCCTATCAATGTCCCACTGTAACCTCTGACGGCCTTCCACACTATCCACAACACACCCAACCTTTGTGTCATCAGCAAATATACTAACCCATCCCTCCACTTCCTCATCCTGGTTATTTATAAAAATCACAAAGAGTAGGGGTCCCAGAACAGATTCCTGAGGCATACCACTAGTGACCGACCTCCATGCAGAATATGACCCACCTACAAGCACTCTTTTCCTTCTGTGGGCAAACCAATTCTGGATCCACAAAGCAATGTCCACTTGGATCCCATGCCTCCTTACTTTCTCAATAAGCCTTGCATGTGGTACCTTATCAAATGCCTTGCTGAAATCCATATACACTACATCTACTGCTCTATCTTCATCAATGTGTTTTGTCACATCCTCAAAAAATTCAATCAGGCTCGTAAGGCACGACCTGCCTTTGACAAAACCATGCTGACTATTCCTAATCATTTTATGCCTCTTCAAATATTCATAAATCCTGCCTCTCAGGATATTTTCCATCAACTTACTAACCACTGAAGTAAGACTCACTGGTCCATAATTTCCTGGGCTATCTCCACTCCCTTTCTTGAATAAGGGAACAACATCCACAACCCTCCAATCCTCCAGAACCTCTCCCATCCCCATTGATGATGCAAAGATCATTGCCAGAGGCTCAGCAATCTCCTTCCTCACCTCCCACAGTAGCCTGGGGCACATCTCATCTGATCCCGGCGACTTATCCAACTTGATGCTTTCCAAAAGCTCCAGCACATCCTCTTTCTTAATGTCTGTATGCTCAAGCTTTTCAATCCACTGTAAGTCATCCCTACAATTGCCAAGATCCTTTTCCGTAGTGAATACTGAAGCAAAGTATTCATTAAGTATGAACAAAAAACATAAGAACAGAAGAAATAGGAGCAGGAGGAGGTCATCTGGCCCATCGGGCCTGCCCTGCCATTCAATAAGATCATGGCTGATCTGTCCATAAACTCAGCTCCATCTTCCTGCCTTTTCCCCATAACCCTTAATTCCCCTACTATGTAGAAATCTATCTAACTGTATCTTAAATATATTTAGTGAACAAGCCTCAACTGCTTCCCTGGGCAGAGAATTCCACAGATTCACCATTCTCTGGGAAAAACAGTTTCTCCTCATCTCCATCCTAAATCTTCTCCCCTGAATCTTGAGGCAATGTCCCCTAGTTCTAGTCTCACCTACCAATGTAAACAACTTTTCTACTTCTATTTTATCTATCCCTTTCAAAATTTTGTATGTTTCTATAAGATCCCCTCTCATTCTTCTGAATTCCAGAGAGTATAGTCCCAGGTGACTCAATCCCTCCTTGTAGGTTAACCCCTTCATTCCTGAAATCAACCTGATGAACCTCCTCTGCACTGCCTCCAAAGCCAGTATATCCTTCCTGAAGTATGAAGACCAGAACTGCACACGGTACTCCAGGTGCGACCTCACCAGTACCCTGTATAGTTGCAGCATGACCTCCCTGCTCTTGTATTCAATCCCTCTAGCAATGAAGGCCAACATTCCGTTTGCCTTCTTAATAACCTGTTGTACCTGCAAGCCAACTTTTTGCAATTCATGAACAAGCACTCCCAAGTCCCTCTGCACAACAGCATGCTGCAATCTTCCACAATTTAAATAATAATCTGCTTTTCTATTATTCCTTCCAAAGTGGATGATCTTGCATTTACCAATGTTGTATTCCATCTGCCAGACCTTGGCCCACTCACTTAACCTATCTATATCCCTCTGCAGATTCTCCACATCCTTTGCTTAGAAAGGACTGGTTCCATTAGACAGACGCAGTACTCAGTTTAGTGTCATCAGCAAATTTTGCTACACTACACTCGGTCCGCTCTTCCAAATCTTCAATGTAAATGGTAAACAGCTGCACCGACCCCTGCGGCACCCACTCACCACTGACTGGAGAACCGGAGAAACACCCACTTATACCAACTCTCTGCCTTCTATTGGTTAACCAATCCACTATTCATGCCAATACACTTCCTCCAACTCCATGCATCCATATCTTATTTAAAAGTCTCTTGTGCAGCACCTTATCGAACGCCTTCTGGAAATCCAAGAATATGACATCCACCTATTTCCCTCTATCCCCTGCACTCATTATGTCCTCAAAGAACTCCAGTAATTTTGTCAAGCCGGACCTGCCCTTTCTGAATCCATGCTGCGTCTGTCTAATGGAACCAGTCCTTTCTAAACGTTTCATTATTTCTTTCTTAATGACAGCTTCAAGCGTTTTCCCGACGACAGATGTTAAGCTAACTGCCCGTCTTTTGCCTACAAACTTTTTTAAAAAGTGGCGTGACATTTGCTGTCTTTCAATCCGCCAGGACCTGCCCAGAGTCTAGAAAGTTTTGATAAATGATTACCAATGCATCTGTTATAACCTCTGCCAATTCCTTCAGCACCCTGGGATGCATCCCACCAGGACCAGGGGACTTATCTACCTTTAGGCCATCTAGTTTGCTCATTACTCTCTCTTTAGTGATAGTGATTTTATCGAGGTCCTCACCTCCCATTTCATCCATAGCATCCTTCCTTGGCATATTAGATGTGTCCTTCACCGTGAAGACTGACACAAAATAGTTGTTCAATGCCTCAGCCATTTCCTTGTCACCCAATATCAATTTCCACTTCTCGTCTTCCAAGGGACCCACGTTGACTTTAGCCACCCTCTTCCGCTTCATATATATTTATAAAAACTTCTGCTGTTTTTATATTTTGTGCTAATTTACTTTCATACTCTATCTTCCCTTTCCTTATTTCTTGTTTAGTTTTTCTTTGTTGCTTTTTAAAGTTTTCCCAATCCTTCAGTCTCCCACTACTCTTTGCAACTTTGTACACGAGCTTTTAATTTGATACTATTTTTTATTTCCTTAGTTATCCAAGGCTGGCTGTCCCCACACTTACTGTCCTTACTTTTGACTGAATATACTTTTGTTCATAGATGCATTCTATGAAATCCTCCTCAAGACTTCCTTGACCAACCTGATTAACCCAATCTATGTGGAAGTTAAAATCCCATAACAACTGCCGTTCCGTTCTTACAAGCCTCAGTTATTTCTTGATAATCACTTCTGCCACTGCAATATTTTTATTAGGTGGCCCATAGACAACTCCCACCAGTGATTTTTTCTCTTTACTATTCTTAGTCTCTACCCAGATCGACTCAACATTCTGCTCCATAGATCTTATATCGTCTCTCACAATCGCCCTGATCTCATCCTTAATTAAGAGTGCCATCCCACCTCCTTTGCCTTCCTGCCTATCTTTTCGTATTACCTGATACCCTTGGATATTTAATTCCCAGTCATCTCCACCTTGCAACCAGGTTTCTGTAATGGACACTAAATCATATGCCTTGGTACTGATCTGTGCCACAAGTTCACTAACCTTGTTTCTAATACTACGGGCATTTAGATAAGGTGCCCTCATACTCATTGTCCTTTTAGAATCTAGTGACCTAGCGATTTTTGCTTTTTACTTTTATGCACTCTAATCTTACTTTTTTCTTCACTAACTCTAGCTTTGGTCTCTGCATCACTTCCCTAAATAGGACTAGTGTGAATGAGTGCTTAATGGTCAATGTGAACTTGATAGGTTGAAAAGCCTTGTTCTGTGCTGTCACACTCTATTATTATATATCACAGATACAGATTGTATTCTGATTGAATTTAGAAATGTTGCAGTGTGTTACAATGAATGTTGGTCTTGACATTAATATTTTGCAAGTAAATGAAACAGATTACACTCATAGTCATTTGAATTTCATGCATTATGATACTTGTACTGCAATTACCCGCCCTCATTACAATAACAGCATCTCCTAAATTTGTTGTCTCTACAGAAAGCACAAACTGTACAAGTCACATAAGGAAAAAGGTAACAGCAGAAGGAATTAAAATTGAGGAAATCTCAAGTTTTGCATTGCGGAGGATGGAAGAAATGAGGCAAAAGGATACACAATAAATGGTTGACTACTGAGAGATGTTGAGAACAGACGGGCATTGGAATCCATTTATCCCTTGACAGATGGATAATGTAGTTAAGAAGGCACATGCATGACTTGCCTTCATTAGCTGAGGCATGTACTGTAAGAGGAGGGAGCTCATGTTGGAACTGTAGGAGGATACAAATGGAGTGCAGTCTACAGTTCTGGTCACCACACTACTGGAAGAATCTGGTTACACTACAGAGAATGGAGAAGTGATTTAGAAAAACATAACCAGGACTGGAGGTTTACTTACAAAGAAAGATGAAATTAATTGGATTTATTTACACCCTGAGGAAATTGAATTAATGGTTATAAAAAAGATGCAATTTTATTTATTCTTTCCCTTGTCCATCTAAATTATACTCACAAGTTCAGAGTTCAAAAAGAGCAGGAAAGTTCTATCACCATATGGAATGGGTCATATTCTGCATGGAGGTCAGTGACAAGTGGTGTGCCTCAGGGATCTGTTCTGGGACCCCTACTCTTTGTGATTTTTATAAATGACCTGGATGAGGAAGTGGAGGGATGGGTTAGTAAATTTGCTGATGACACAAAAGTTAGTGGTGTTCAGCGGTACATTGATAGGATGCAAAACTGGGCTGGGAAGTGGCAGATGGATTTCAACCCAGATAAGTGTGAAGTGGTTCATTTTAGTAGGTCAAATATGATGGCAGAATATAGTATTAATGGTAAGACTCTTGGCAGTGTGGAGGATCAGAGGGATCTTGGGGTCCGAGTCCATAGAGACACTCAAAGCTGCTGCACAGGTTGACTCTGTGTTTAAGAAAGCATTTGGTGCATTGGCCTTCATGAATCATGGGATTGAGTTTAAGAGCAGAGAGGTAATGTTGCAGCTATATAGGTCCCTGGTCAGACCCCACTTGGAGTACCGTGCTCAATTCTGGTCATCTCACTACAGGAAGGATGTGGAAACCATAGAAAAGGTGCAAGGGAGATTTACAAGGATGTTGCCTGGATTGGTGAGCATGCCTTATGAGAATAGGTTGAGTGAACTTGGCCTTTTCTCTTTGGAGCGACGGAGGATGAGAGGTGACCTGATAGAGGTGTATAAGATGACGAGAGGCATTGATCGTGTGGATAGTCAGAGGCTTTTTCCCAGGGCTGAAATGGCTAACATGAGAGGGCACAGTTTTAAGGTGCTTGGAAGTAGGTACAGAGGAGATGTCAGGGGTAATATTTTTTATGTGGAACAGTGAGTGCGTGGAATGGGCTGCTGGCAACAGTGGTGGAGGCGGATACAATAGGGTCTTTTAAGAAACTCCAGAATAGGTTACATGCACAACACGCTGGTGGAACTCAGCAGGTCGGGCAGCATTCATGGAAACGAACAGTCAACGTTTCGGGCTGAGACTCTTAGTCAGGACTGAAGAGGGAGGGGGCAGGGGGCCTATAAAGAAGGTGGGGGGAGGGTGGGAAGGAGAAGGCTGGTAGGTGCCAGGTGAAAAACCAGTAAGGGGAAAGATCAAGGGGTGGGGGAGGGGATAGGCAGGAAAGGTGAAGAAGGAATAGGAGAAAGCACAATGGGTAGTAGAAGGAGGCGGAACCATGAGGGAGGTGATAGGCAGCTGGAGAAGGGGGCAGAGTGAAACTGGGATGGGGGGCGGGAGGGGGAGGGAATTACCGAAGTTGGGGAATTCAGTGTTCATGCCAAGGGGCTGGAGACTACCCAGACAGTATATGAGGTGTTGCTCCTCCAACCTGAGTTTGGCCTCATCATGGCAGTAGAGGAGGCCATGTATGGACATATCCGAATGGGAATGTGAAGCAGAGTTGAAGTGGGTTGCAACCGGGAGATCCTGTCTGTTGTGGCGGACGGAGCAGAGGTGCTGAGCTTAGAAAAAATAGAGGACTTTGGGTAACCTAGGTAATTTCTAAGGTAAGGACATGTTCAGCAGAGCTTTGTGGGCCAAAGGGCCTGTATTGTGCTGTAGATTTTCTATGTTTCTATATGGAATGGTAACTGATTAACAATTAAAGACACTTGATGAGCTCACCTACAAGGTCTCAGCACTGGTTAACCCTTTCAACTTGCTTTGATACAGTGAGCTGAATTGTCACCTTTTAGATTATAAATTCAATAAAAGAGTAGGGAATAACACTCAAACCTATATGTGCAGTTCTCCTTGTGTTTTTAGAAGTGTTCCATTGGTCTTTACTGAACTATCATAAGGACAGGGATCTTACACCAGAGGCCATTCAGTCTGTCTGTACCAGAGTTTTGAAAGTTGCACAATTAGTCTCAATTTCCAATTTTTTCCATTGATTTTAAATTCTGAAAGTCCTTATTGACTCAGTTCCATCACTCATCCAGGATCAGAACAAAATGATCAGATCATAAAATACTTTCTCTCTCTTGTTCTTTTGTTACTATTTTAATCTATTTAAAATGTATTTAAATATATTTTTAAACCTTACCCCTGATAGGAGACATTTCTTCCTGTCATCTGGTATACTTTTTATGGACAATAGACTATTCAATCCCTTGAGCCTGTTCTGCTACAAAAATGAAAAATTTAAATTCTATATGTTAACTTCAACTTGCCAGCTTTCCCAATTTCCCTTGAAATCATTACTTAACATTGATTATCAGCAACAATTGTAAAATTTTCAGTTCAGGGCCCTACCTCTTGTCTTAACCTAGTTTAATCTAGATTTGCACTCTCTGGGCTTGGCCCACTAGAGGAACAGATTTCACTTCTATCTGAGACACGAGATCACAGATGCAGGAATCTGGAGCAAACAACAAACTTGGAGGATCTGAGCAAGTCCAGCAGCATCTATGCAGGCAAAGTCATAGTCAGCATTTCAGGTCATGTCCTATAGCAGGGTCTCCATCCAAAACTCTGACTATACCTTTGCCTCCATAGATGCTACCTGAGCTGGTGAGTTCCTCCAGCAGTTTAGCGTTTTCACACTGTCTGCCCTCGCAACTCCTTGAGCCATTTTAAATATGTCCATTAGATCACCCCATACCTTCCTATGCTTTAAAAATGGCAACTATCTTGTCCTCTTATATGATCTATGTGCAGAACATTGCTAATGAAGGTATCTGAGCCAAACAACTGCATCAGACTCGGTTGCTTCTACAACCTCTCTAATTAAGATTTCTTGAGTATAAAAATGCATGTCTTACCTGTCTTATTTAAACTCTTCCCCTCTTACTTTAAACCTATTTGATGTTTTTATCCAAGGAAAGAGACTCTGGCAATCTACCCCAGTTATGTGTATCATAACTGTACATACTTTATCTGCTTGTCCCTCGGTCTGATACTCCAGAGAACACAATCCAAGTTTGTTCAACCTCCCCTTTTAGTTAATACACTCCAATTCAAGCATCATGGCAAACTTCTGCTGCACCTTCTCCAAAGCCTCCACATTCTTCTATGATGTGATTCCAACCAAATACGATACTCCAAATGTGGCCTAACTGAAGTTTTATACAGCTACAATGTGATTTCTCAACTTTTATATTCAATGCCCTGACCAATGCACGCCTTGACTATTCTGTCCACTTTAGCTGACATTTCCAGAGAGCTACAGACTTGCACCCCAAGATCCCTCTCTACATCAATGCTCCCAAGGGTCCTGCCGTTTAATATTTAAAAAATTCTCTTGCATGTGAGCTCCCAAAATGCAAGACCTCAGTTTCTGTGTTGTCTGCAATTATACTAATCAGACCACTGACATTTTAATCCAGATTTATATTAGAGACCACAGAGGTCCCTGCACTGATTCTTGCAAATTTCCAGTCAAAGAATCACCCTCCACCATTACCATGTCTCTGTGACCAGGCCAAAAGGCTTGCCTTCTAAACAATGAATTTATGTAATAGCTTCACAATATCAGGTTATCCCAAGGTACTGTGATCCACTAACCAATTAAATACCTCTGTAAAGAAGTTGCTATGGAACTTAGAAAACACAACATAATTTATGTGTGGCAAGCTCCCACCACCACTATTTAGTCTTAGCTATAGTCATTTAATAGTGATAATGAAATGGATAAGATTGGAAACACTCAGCAGGCCGGGCCACATTTGTGGAAAGAAAACCAGTTTTACTCAAACCAGGAAATTAGAAATCTAGAACATTTCATGTAATAGGCAAGAGAAAGGCTAAAAGTGTCAGCATTTGACTGAAGACAGGCAAATAGAGATGAAGATAGTGAAAGTACTGTGCCTTCAGAGGTGATTAACAATTAGCAAGCTTTCCCCATCCTCTCGGCCAGCACCATCATCACCCGTGTCTTTCAGTTTGTCTGGAAAAGAGACAAGATAGAAGCAAAGTAGAAGAGGAGAGGCAAATTGTCTATAGGTATTGTGAGTTAATGAACAGATTACTAAAACTGAGAAATTAACAGCAGAAATAAATGGCTATGATTTTGCTGCTATTATGAAGTAAACATACCTGTTCTGTATCCCACTAACATTTTAAACTTACTCGGTTCGCTGAAATGATACTGTGTAACACTATTTTAAAAATGTGAATTACAAGTGTATTGAAATACCAGTAGCTCAGAAAATCTGTTGGTCTGGAACCAAAACCCACAGCAATCTGGTTTAATGGAAATTTACTGTTGTTCAAATACATGTCATTTTCCATGTTGTATATTTATTGATTTCAACTCCAAGGTGCGCTGGGACAGAGAATTTCAAAAAAAAATCACAGCTTATGAGAGAAGAAACTCTTCCTCATCTCCATCTTGAATGGATAATTTATTCTGAACTATAACCCAAATTTCAAATGTTCCCACAAGAGAAACCATCCTCTCAGCATTCACCCTGTCAGTACTATGTAGAATCTGATATGTTTCCATAAGACCACCTCTCATCCTTCCAAACCAAATAAGAAAATCTTTCAGTCACCCTTAAACTGGAAATCAACCTGGTGAATCTTCTCTGCACGGTTTTAAATGGAAGTTAATGGTTTCTTAAATATGGAGATCACAACTGCATACAGTCTCACTAAGTTACAAAATAGTCACATCAAAGTTTTACACTTTTATCTTCATAACTCTTGGAATAAAGAACCACTCAGCATCCTTCAGCCTTCCCAATTACTGCTATACCTTCACATAGATCCCACTTGAAGTACTGTGTTCAGTTCTGGTCGCCTCATTACAGGAAGAATGTGGGTACTATAGGGAGAGTGCAGAGGAGATTTACAAGGATGTTGCCTGGATTGGAGAGTGTGCCTTATGAGAATAGGTTGAGTGAACTTGGCCTTTTCTCCTTGGAGTGACTGAGGACAAGAGGCGACCCGATAGAGGTGTATAAGATGATGAGAGGCATTGATCATGTGGATAACCAGAGGCTCTTTCCCAGGGCTGAAATGGCTAACACGAGGGGGCACAGGTTTAAGACGCTTGGAGTATGCACAAGGGGGATGTCAGAGGTAAGTGTTTCCACACAGGGAGTGGTAGGTGTGTGGAATGCACTGCCAGCAAAGGTGGTAAAGGCAGATACAATAGGGTCTTTTAAAAGACTCTTAGATAGGTACATAGAGCTTAGAAAAATAGAGAGCTATGTGATAGGGAAATTCTATGCAGTTTCTAGAGAAGGTTACATGGTCAGTACAACATTGTGGGCTGAAGGGCCTGTAATGTACTGTAGATTTTCTATGTTTCTATGATTCATATTAACTTTCTGGATATCTCATGCATTAAGGTTTGTACTTTTGTTCCTTCTATAACCTCATGTTTTTTTTTACATTTTATCCCATTGCCAGTTTTTTGTCCATCTATTTACCCCATCTATAATTTTTATCGTTTCTGTATCTTACCAATTTTAAATGATCTATTTATCTGTTGCCTTTTAGTTAGTCAATCCTTCATGCATGACAAACTTCTATGTCCTGCTGAAGGATTTTGGCCCGGAACGTTGACTGTACTCTTTTCCTAGATGCTGCCTGGGGCCTAACCTGCTGAATTCCTCCAGCATTTTGTGTGCTGCACCATGCCAACATATTACCTCCAGTATAATAACCTTTTCTTTGAAATTTGCAGAGTGTCTTCTCAAAGTATAAATGCACTACACCTGCTGGTTCCGTTATATCTGCACTCGTTACATCCTCACACATTCCCTAATATAAAACACAGTGACCCCTTGATTCTCTCTAAATGCCTTTTTGTTACTCCTGCAGTGGTTACTTTAAAACAAACTAAGACCACTGACAGACTAAGCCGGGAGAATGACATGTATGATGTTCTTCCAAAATAATGAAGTTCCAAAATCCAAAAAGGTATGTTCAATCCTTCATTGTGAAATCAGCAGAGGCGAACAATATTGTAGCGATAAAAAACTAACAAAGCTAAATTAGTGATGTACCAGTCTAACTTACGGTCTAATAACAATATTAACATTTGAATAGTGTAACTAAGCCTGCCAATAGTCAACAAAAAAATCACCGCGAGGCTTAACCCCTCTCAACTAAACTATACTCATTTCCTTCTATCGCCCCCAACCCACATGATAGATTAACATAATAAACATATTACAAAATACAATACAGACGGAGAGTAGATACATGGCACCAACGGACAGAAAATATATAAATGGCTCCTTCAGAAGGATAGGTCTGGACCCAGGGTTGAGATTTTTGATTGGAGAAAGGCTAACTTTGAGGAGATGCAAAAGGATTTAGAAGGAGTGGATTGGGACAACTTGTTTTATGGGAAGGGTGTAGTAGAGAAATGGAGGTCATTTAAAGGTGAAATTTTGAGGGTACAGAATCTTTATGTTCCTGTTAGATTGAAAAGAAAGGTTAAAAGTTTGAGAGAGCCATGGTTTTCAAGGGATATTGGAAACTTGGTTTGGAAAAAGAGAGAGATCTACAATAAATACAGGCAGCATGGAGTAAATGAGGTGCTCAAGGAATATAATGAATGTAAAAAGAATCTTAGGAAAGAAATTAGAAAAGCTAAAAGAAGATACGAGGTTGCTTTGGCAAGTAAGGTGAAAACAAATCCAAAGGGCTTCTACCGTTATATTAATAGCAAAAGGATAGTGAGGGATAAAATTAGTCCCTTAGAGAATCAGAGTGGACAGCTATGTGTGGAGCTAAAAGAGAAGGGGGAGATTTTGAATAATTTCTTTTCTTCGGTATTCACTAAGGAGAAGGATATTGAATTGTGTAAGGTAAGGGAAACAATTAGGGAAGTTTTGGAAACTATGATGATTAAAAAAGAGGAAGTACTGGCGCTTTTAAGGAATATAAAAGTGGATAAGTCTCCGGGTCCTGACAGGATATTCCCTAGGACCTTAAGAGAAGTTAGTGTAGAAATAGCAGGGGCTCTGACAGAAATATTTCAAATGTCATTAGAAACGGGGATGGTGCCAGAGGATTGGCATATTGCTCATGTTGTTCCATTGTTTAAAAAGGGTTCTAAGAGTAAACCTAGCAATTATCGGCCTGTAAGTTTAACGTCAGTGGTGGGTAAATTAATGGAAAGTGTTCTTAGAGATGGTATATATAATTATCTGGATAGACAGGGTTTGATTAGGAACAGTCAACATAGATTTGTGCGTGGAAGGTCATGTTTGACAAATCTTATTTAATTTTTTGAAGAGTTACTAGGAAAGTTGACGAGGGTAAAGCAGTGGATGTTGTCTATATGGACTTCAGTAAGGCCTTTGACAAGGTTCCACACGGAAGGTTATTTAGGAAGGATCAATCGTTAGGCATTAATATTGAAGTAGTAAAATGGATTCGACAGTGACTGGATGGGAGATGCCAGAGAGTAGTGGTGGATAACTGTTTGTCAGGTTGGAGGCCGGTGACTAGTGGTGTGCCTCAGGGATCTGTACTGGGTCCAATGTTGTTTGTCATATACATTAATGATCTGGCTGATGGGGTGGTAAATTGGATTAATAAGTATGCAGATGATACTAAGATAGGTGGCGTTGTGGATAATGAAGCAGGTTTTCAAAGCTTGAAGAGAGATTTAGGCCAGTTAGAAGAGTGGGCTGAAAGATGGCAGCTGGAGTTTAATGCTGAAAGATGTGAGGTGCTACATTTTGGTAGGACTAATCAAAATAGGACATACATGGTAAATGGTAGGGCATTGAGGAATGCAGTAGAACAGAGTGATCTAGGAATAATAGTGCATAGTTCCCTGAAGGTGGAATCTCATGTGGATAGGGTAGTGAAGAAAGCTTTTGGTATGCTGGCCTTTATAAATCAGAGCATTGAGTATAGGAGTTGGGATATAATGTTGAAATTGTACAAGGCATTGGTGAGGCCAAATTTGGAGTATTGTGTACAGTTCTGGTCACTGAATTATAGAAAGACGTCAACAAAATAGAGAGAGTACAGAGAAGATTTACTAGAATGTTACCTGGGTTTCAGCACCTGAGTTACAGAGAAAGGTTGAACAAGTTAGGTCTTTATTCTTTGGAGCGTAGAAGGTTGAGGGGGGGCTTGATAGAGGTATTTAAAATTATGAGGGGGATAGATAGAGTTGATGTGGATAGGCTTTTTCCATTGAGAGTAGGGGAGGTTCAAACAAGAGGACATGAGTTGAGAGTTAGGGAGAAGAAGTTTAGGGGTAACATGAGGGGGAACTTCTTTACTCAGAGAGTGGTGGCTGTGTGGAACGGGCTTCCAGCAGAAGTGGTAGAGGCAGGTTCGATATTGTCATTTAAAGAAAAATTGGATAGGTATATGGACAGGAAAGGAATGGAGGGTTATGGGCTGAGTGCAAGTCGGTGCGACTAGGTGAGAGTAAGCATTCGGCACGGATTAGAAGGGCCGAGATGGCCTGTTTCCGTGCTGTGATTGTTATATGGTTACAAAACAATCCTTAATTATAAGCAACACACACAAAATGCTGGTGGAACACAGCAGGCCAGGCTGCATCTATAGGAAGAAGTACAGTACACTTCACCTGTGAGTCAGCTGGTGTGATATACTGCGTCTGGTACTCCCAGTGTGGCCTTCTATATATTGGTCAGACCCGACACAGACTGGGAGATCGTTTCGCTGACACCTACGCTCTGTCCGCCTGAGAAAGCAGGATTTCCCAGTGGCCAAACATTTAAATTCCACGCACTATTCCCATTCTGATATGTCAATCCATGGCCTCCTCTACTGTCAAGATGAAGCCACACTCAGGTTGGAGGAACAACACCTTATGTTCCGTCTGGGTAGCCTCCAACCTAATGGCATGAACATTGATTTCTCTAACTTCCGTTAATGCCCCTCCTCCCCTTCTTACCCCATCCCTTATTTATTTATTATTTTCCCCTTTTTTTTCTTCTTTTTTCTCTCTCTGTCCCTCTCACAATAACTCCTTGCCTGCTCTCCATCTTCCTGTGGTGCTCCCCTCCCCCTTTCTTTCTCCCTGGGCCTCCCGTCCGATGATGCTCTCCCTTCTCCAGCCTTGTATCCCTTTTGCCAATCAACTTTCCAGCTCTTAGCTCCATCCCTCCCCCTCCTGTCTTCTCCTATCATTTCGGATCTCCCCCTCCCCCTCCCACTTTTTAATCTCTTACTGTCTCTTCTTTCAGTTAGCCCTGATGAAGGGTCTTGGCCCGAAACGTCGACTGTACTTCTTCCTATAGATGCTGCCTGGCCTGCTGCGTTCCACCAGCATTTTGTGTGTGTTGCTTGAATTTCCAGCATCTGCAGATTTCTTCGTGATTGCGTCCTGAATTATAACACTACATAAAATAGGAAACATGGAATCTTCGGGAACAAACATCTTAACATTTATACAAAAGTCCTCTTTCTTCTTCCAGACAAGTCATGGAGCAGTCGTCTAGGCTAGAGATTACCTGCACTTACCCAGTAGAGTGATGTTTAGCACCACTCTCTGTCAAGTCAATCTGAAGCTTCTAGAACTTTAGCTCCTCAAACCTTGCTTCCTGTAAAAGACAAGTCTTGGTCGTAGACCTGTCCAGACTTGCTGCACAAATCTTCTTCTGTCTGGAAAGACAATAGTGTAGAGTTTCTGGTATGCCTTCTTCATGATTGCATCAATGTACTGCACCCAGGATAAATCCTCTGGGATGTTGACACCTGGACACCTGGGAATTTGAAGCTGCTCACCTTTTCCACTGCTAACCCCTCAATGAGAACAGGTGTGTGTTATCCTGACTTCCCTTCCTGAAGTCCACATTCAATTCCTTGCTCTTGCTGACATTGTGTGATTATTGTTGCGAAACCACTCAACCAGCTGATCTATCTCATTCCTATACACCTTGTCACCAGCTGAGATTTTACCGTGTGTCATCTGCAAAGTTATAAATGGTATTTAACCTGTGCTTAGCCGCACAGTCATGAGGAGAGGGGGAGGGGGCAAAGCAGTCATCCTCAAAGTGCACTTTGTTGACTGTCAGGATATGTTATGACTCATTAATACTGACTGCAGCCTTTCAATGAGGAATTTGAGGACGCAGTTGCAGAGGGAGGTAGAGAGGCCCCAAATTTACAAGGAAGGTGATTAACATTGGAGGAATGATGGTACAGTGCTTAACATCAAGCTGTCATTGACAAACAGCGTAATATGTGTTTTTCTGTTCTGTTGATGCTCTAAAGCAGATTGGGGAGCCAGTGAGATTGAGTCCACTGTAGGTCTATTGTGGCAGTAGGAGAATTGCATCTGGTCCAGTTCCGTGCTCAGGCAGGAGTTAATTATAGCCATAACAACCCTGTAGGTTTCTATAGATTATACCTGGATCTCTTGAAGAATTCTAGACTGGCAGTGGTGAACGGCACAGATCTAGTCCTCACCAGGCTGCAAATCTTCTGGTTTAGCCAAGGCTTCTGGTTTGGGAAACTTTGTGTGTTCTCCAAAGAACATACTGTGGCGAGCATTTGGTCCATAATGACAGACAAGGAAGCTCATTGAACTCAACAAATGTTTTGTTGTGATAGACACAAAACTGACCGGATACAGTTAGGGTGACCCACAGATACACAAGTGAATAACTGTATAACCCAAACTAAAATGTGACAATAAACGAACTGGAACTTCCCATCATAATCCCACAAAAGCATTTTAACACAAGAACAATAAACAGTGCTAACCATTAGAAATGCAGGGGGGAGGCTGTGGACTACACCCCCCCTCCACGTGTCACACTGCCCCCACCCAGGGGGTCAGCCGTCCTCAGCAACCCCAAAGTTTATAACAAAATCCAAAAGTCCCAGTGGGCGTGGACACTGCCGGCTGTTTGTGTGAGGCAAGAGACAGAACACCCGGACTGTCACTTCCTTCCTTCAGCCTCACTGGGTTAGTGGTGTCCAGGGGCTGACACGGAGCCAGCCGGTCCTGGTGCAGCACAACTGCCTTCCGTCGCTTCGCAACTGCACCCGATATACCACATCGGAAATGCGGTCCAGCACCTCTCCCGGTCCCTTCCAGTGCTTCCAAGCCTGGGGGATAGTCTCTTCTTCCTGGAGGGGCAGTAGACACTTACTGAGGCCCCCACCATGTACTGCTGCATTGGCACGCTAGACTGGCAGCCTAGTCCCTTTTGGGACATGCAAACATTGCAGCAGCACATGAACAGCTCCACGTCCTGCCTGTAGCCAGACCAGTAGAAGCGTTCACGCAGCCTGCCCAAAGTCTTTGCAGCTCCGAGATGGCCGGCTCCCACCAGCCCGTGCACTGACTGCAGCGCTGTGGTGTGGAGCCCCTGGGGGACCACCAGCTGCAAGAGGTGTCTGTCACTGTCGGACAACTGCCACTGCCGAAACAGATCCCGTTGTGCCCCTCCAGCGTTCCCCACTGCGAGTGTAAGGCTTTGGTCTCTGGGTCCAGGGCGGAGAGCTCTGCCCATTTCGGCCATCGTCCCACACTCAGCCATTCCCTCACCCCGGCTGACATGGGGTTGCTCACCTGTTCGCTGCTCGTGGTCCTTAGTGGGGAGGTAGTCACTGACTTGTCACCTGAAGCGCTGTCACCGTCACTTGCCTCTGGTTCAGCTATGTTGCGTTGGGCCACTACTGGGTGTGCTGCACTGCCGTGGGCCGCTGTGAAACCGGTGGTGGCAGCTGCCCCCGCTGGGACCGCTTCCAGGGGCTGCTGAAGCACCTTCAATAACTCCAAAAGACTGAGGTTAGGTAAAATACTGGAAGGCTTTTATTCGCTATATAATACAACATCCACGGTGAGTGTCTGCCCCCGGACTGAGGGGGAGGGGCAAGGCGAAACACCTTTATACAGGACTCTGTGGGAGGAGCCACAGGGGCAGTCAGCAGAGGGGTGTGTCCAGACAGGTAACCCAGTTACAACACATATATATGGTTTACCACAGCTGCCCTGCCGGACAGCCATGGCTTCAGCACCAAGGTAGAGTGTTGCTCCCAACACTCCACACGGGCCACCCAGCGGGACAGCAGGTCCAGGCCAAGGATGCAGGACTCTCGGATGTCGGTGAGCCACACCTCGTGCACCACTGTGTTTTCCCCCGCAGCCTCCTCTTCCCTCACATTGCCGCACAGTTACCAGTGACCATTGCCAGCTGGAGCGCCATCGTTGTCTACCCAGGCAGGGATGGCTGGTCCGTGTTGGGGAGAACACCGGGACGGATGATAGTGTTGGTTGACCACCACCACGTAGTCCATGTTCAGCTGAAACGCATGTATATCAGCCTTAAGCCTTGCTCTTCGCCCAAACGGCCCACCCGGAGGGTCGGCAATGGAGAGATCCTGCTGGAGGTCTCGGGCGGCGCTGTTCGTTCAGCATTTCCCAATGGCTGCTCTGAGCTGTGGCGTGGTGCCGGTGCGCATTCCCGGGCCAAATGACCTGTCTCACCGCACTGGTAGCAGGGATCATTTCATGGGCCATGGCGCTGGTCGGCCCTGTCTCACAGGCTTCTCCTCGTCAGTTTCCTCCTCCGCCTCGGTGACACAAGCCCCAGCTCGTGGTGTGCAGGGACACCTGGGACACCTTGGGTTCTAAAATTGCTTCTGCCCTCTCTGCCTCATCTAGCGATGATGGTGATGTCCGGCGAACATGCTGCCGAAGGCACTCTGGCATCAGCACCTTTACAAAGGTTTGGAGGGCAAGCTCTTCCTGGGTCGCAGGAGGGACCTGGGGGTAGCCATGCCCAGCACAGTGACGGAGATCAGCTGCTAATGCCCCCATACGGCGCCATCTTCCCTCATTGCTTCCACCAATGGCCTCTGCTCGAAACACCACTACGAGGGCCTGTAGTTGCACTGCTCTGCCAGCGTTAGGTTGAGGAAAGCCCGCAGGGAATCTCCCTCTAGTGCCAAGACAAGGTACCGTCGTCTTGGTGGCGCTCCATCTGTTGTGCTCTTTAACTCAACAACCATTTTATTGTGATAAACACAAAACAGACCGGGCACCCTGACCTGGAGAGTGAACCCAGCTAATCTCACACAGGCGGGGTCACCTCCACCATCGCACACCCCCGATACATTTAGGGTGACCCACAAATGCACAAGCAAATATAACCTAAGCTAAAATATAGCAATAAATGAACTGGAACTTCCCACCATAATGGCAGGAAAGCATTTAAACACAGGAACAATAAACAGTGCTGGTGATTAACAATGCAGGGCCGGGCTGTCGACGCCCCCAAAGCGTCGAATACTCATCCACACCGCTCTTAATGAAGTCAGTGATGGCTACAGCATACTCATTCGGATTATTTTTATGTTCATTTTATAAACTCATTTCATAACGTTAAGCACTAAAATTTAAACAAATACTTCCAAAACCCCTATAATCACGGGACCGCTAAACATAAAATGATGGCGTCGCGGAGTCCACGTGGGGCGCTTTATCAATGGGATGATGTCAGCGGCAGAGAGCGAGGGCGGGATCTGAAGTAATGACGACTGATCACCCCACACCACAATCTGCGCGGTGATTGGTTGATTTCCTCTGGTTCTAGCCGCATGCGGACCCGCCCCTCCCCCGCGCGCACAGCTGTCCGCTCAACCGAACATGGAAAAACCTGATGGCTGATTGGGGGAATCGGGCAACCCGCGCGCGCCGAGCCCTCCACCGTTCTGATTGTCAACTGGTCCAATGGACCGTCAATCATGCGCCTTGGGGGGCGGGCCCGCAGTCGTATTGGCCGCTTGTGGTCGTGGTAGGGAGTTGGGTTTCTCCTGCAGTTTATTGACATGGTGCCGCGGCGTGTGAGGCGGCGGTAAACAAGGAATCCCCCGACTCCCCTCCCTTCCCGAGCCCGGCGCAGTTAGCATGGACAACGGGGGCCAGCAGCACGCACTCCCCGACGCAGGCATGATGTTTGAGGACTCGTCCCTGGACAGTCTGCACCCGTCTCTGACCGAGGGCCAGGGCGGTGAGATCGATAACGCGCTGCTCAGTGACATTGATGGTGAGTGATGGACGGGGCTCGGCGCTTGGGGTCCGGGGCAGGTCGCAACGGGAGTCAGCGTGCCCGCTTCTGGATTGCGATGGCTAGCAGCAAATTGGAAAACAATTGTATTTCGTTTAATGTTTGAAAGTACCTGTGCACTTTCTAAGATGTGAGTTAAATGTTACGTTGTTGATTCTTTCATTAATTATCACGAATGTATTTATTTCTTTACAAGATTTTATATTTTTGTGTAATTTTAAACAGACGAAGTTTGTGTTTGAATTGCATTTGCAACTAACTCCAAATGCAGTCCGTGTGGCTAGACGTTCATTATTATAAGTTAGCTTGTAAGTCTGTGTTTTAGAAACGACCTGTATTTTAAACAATAGCATAAAACACAGAGTTTTTCAATTACAGAAATCATTTTATAGTAAATTATATTTGCTCTGGATTTTGCTAAAATAACACATTTGTAGATTTATTTAAAATATTGATCATGCCAAAAGTTTTGACCGGCTGATTTTTTTTAACGTGGAAGACAGCTATGCTTTAACCCTCGTGCTGCAGCTTTGGCAAGATCATACTTGCTGAGTCGTGTGTTCGCTTGAACCAAGCCCCTTTCACCCTCTCAGGCAGTGACATCATGCCAGGGTTACTAGCGGTTATTGCCTTATGCTGCAGGGGACTTCTCAAGTTCATCTCCTCGCAGTCACGTACAGCAGCCTGGAAACCAAGTAACCAAATCGGTATCTTTGATGCCTACGTTTTTTTAAAGATAAAACGCGAATTTCCGTAATTCCTCCTGATGCATTTTAAAACAAAATATCTGAATTGACACTGAATTTTCACGATATTAGAATGCAGTCTTTTTGAGGATTCTGAAAAGGAGCAAACCTTTCTCTTTCTGAAAGTGGAATCGTGTCAAAATGCTAGACCTATAGCTTTTAAATGCTGCAAGTGCATTACAGATGCGGTGGAATGAGCTTGCCCGATAGTAACCTTCGATTATTCACTTTTCTGAATTAATCAATGTTCCTGCCAATGTACACTGTTGAACAAATTCTTTCTGTCTTGTCTGCGAGCTAAGCCAAACATAGCAAGCGACTGGAACTTGCAGTGATTGGTTCAACCGGATCACCTCATGGAAAAAAAATGATACCAATATCCGCCCCTAAATTTGAATACAGTCACTGTATTTTTTCTTGGAAGGTGGCGGTGTAGGCAAGAAGTAAAGCAGCTCTATATCCTTACTGCTTTGCAAATACGTTTGCATGCTCTGATCTGAAACGCTTAGTAGATAATATCTTAAATATGTGCATGAATGAAGATCTGCCTCAGACCAATAAACCCATGAAGTTCTGATCACTGGTTGCAGTAATGGATTGCACTTTTGAAGGTGAAGCTGTTACATTGTGGATTTATTGTAAAGATTGACATGAGAATGCCATAGGAAGTTATCTCCGTTATGGTAATGCTACTGTGGGAAAAGTAATGTTTGAAAACTTTGAGAATATATGATTACCGTACATTACCAATATATTGTGTAAGTTTTTTAAAAAAAAAATGTAGTATTTTAATATGTACAATTGAATGCATCAGAAACGTTAACTACTTTCAAAATACAGGACTTTAAGAAATGTCTTTGTGAAAATGCACTGAATGGTATCAATAAAAAGTACTTATACTTACCAAATACTCACAATTTGAAACAACCCGAAGAATAATGATTAATGAGAGTGGCACGCTCTGACAATAGGTGAATAATTTGAACCTCCTTGAGTTTTAATTCTTAATTTTAAATAACATCTTTGGTTTTTATTTTGCAAATTTGAATTAACAGAAGGCACCAGTTCTCATAGTACTTCATGCACTTGGTAAAGTTCTAAATTGGTGCCGTCAAGTTTTCTAATTGAACAAAAGAGGTGCAGAGCATATGCTGTTTAAGTTTACAAAAACTATTTCATAAGCCACCTTTGTTGCCACATGCAAAGACAGCAACTTGCTTAACCTTAGTTGTTTGTGTTTTACTATCTTTACAGATATGTTGCAGCTGATTAACAACCAGGATGGAGGATTCCCTGGGCTGTTTGACAACCACTTTGGCACTAGCACCCCACTGCAAGATAGTAGTTCTTCAGTCCTGCCTAACCAAGGCTTATTGAACATGTCCCTTGATAGCCTCTTGGGCAATAGTGGGAAGGCTCAACCCCCTGTGAAGATGTACCAGAGCCCTCCGCTCCAACAACAGCTTCAGCATTCGCAGCAGTCACAGCTCCTTCAGGCCTCTTCAGCACAACAGGTCAAACAAGAGGCTGTTCAGTTGCCACAGGGCCAACAGCAGCCTCTCATGATGGCACAGAATTTTACAGGTTCTCCACAATCGCAGCCACAGTTTGTGCAGCAGCAACAGCAGCCTTTGCTGGGATATCAGAACTCCAATGGGTTTACAGGTAATTGATAATTATTAGAATAGAATTGAACAAAATAATAGGATTTTAATGATTTCCTGCATGAGGATGATTAATTACAAATTGTATTAATTGAAATGTAATTCTCTTGCATGTTTATAATTGTTTGTTTGTCCTAACCATGATAATCTGTGAGTAAACTAGAGAGGGCACCTTTGATACTTTAAAGTGTGGCTTACATTGGCGTTTGTTATTCCTATCCTTACGTACAGTTAGAGCCAATTAAAATGCTTCAGATTGATCATAAGACATGGGAGCAGAATTAGGCCATTTGGCCCGTCAAGTCTGCTTTGTCATCTGATCATAGGTGATTTATTATCCCTCTCAACCCAATTCTCCTGCCTTCTCCCCATAACCTTTGGTAATTTTGTCTTTGGTTGGTTCCTCCCCCTTCCTTCAAACGAAAGGTGCAGCCATAGGCACTTCCTTGAGTCCTAGCTATGCCTGCCTTTTTGTCAGCTATGTGGAACAGTCTATGTTCCATGCCTACGCTGGTGACCGTCCTGCACTTTTCCTGCGCTACATCGATAGCAGCATCGGTGCTGTTTCCTGCAGAGCTCGTCGACTTCATCCACTATGGCTCCACCCTGCCCTCAAATTTACCTGATCCATTTCTAACACCTCCCTCCCCTTTCTCCAACACTCTGTCTCTATCTCTGGAGACAGCTTATCGACTGATGTCTATTGCAAACCCAAGGACTCTCACAACTACCTGAACTATACCTCCTCCAATCCTGTTACCTGTAAAAATACCTCATCTTCGCTGAGAACCTATGCACCGTCTGCCAGAAAAGGCGGAATCTCCTAGTGGCCACCCATTTTAATTCTATTTCCCATTCCTATTCCAATATGTCCATCCTGCCCACACTGAGGTTGGAGGAACAACACTTTATATTACGTCTGGGTAGCCTCCAACCTGAGAGTTCTCGAACTTCCGGTAATGCCCCCCCCCCCCACCATTCCCCATCCCTTTTTTTGTCTCTAACCTTATCCCCTTGCCCACCCATCGCCTCCCTTGGGTGCTCATTCCCCCTCCCCCTTTCTTCATGGTCTTGGCCCAAAATGTCAACTGTACTTTTTTTCACAGATGCTGCTTAGCCTGCTGAGTTCCTCCAGCATTGTGTGTGTGTTCCTTTGGTACCCTTACTAATCAAGAACCCATCAATCTCTGCTGTAAATATACCTATTGATTCACCACAGGTGTCAAAGGGGAAGATGCTTTAGATATTGGAGGTAGTGTATAGTTTGCATAGTCAACTTGTATTTTACATCTTCCTTTTTCTATCTTTCTATCTTTCTATCCTTTTTCTATCACTGATGAGGGAGACGGGGAAGTGGAGAGTCCGTCATCGTGCCCGACGCCGGCCCCTTAGGCCTGAGTTGAGGTAGTAGTAGTAGTAGTTTTCTATCTTCCCTCCTTCCTTCGGAGGAATGTTTCCATGGGAGCCATTGTCTAGTCTGGACTCTAATTGATTATTCTTTATCTGAGGTTTTATTAGAATGTTTGAATACAGGGGACCATTCGAGCTGAGTCCGATGTTTCTTGGTCTGACATTTCCTTTTTGTAAATTCTCAAGCATTGGGAAATGTGAGACCGTGCCATAAAGCTGTTAATACCATTCTCTGATCCCATTTAATTCAGTGCGGCCCAGAACTGTACCTGAACTTCCATGTCTGCAAAGTTGGTGACAAAAGTGTGCATTTTAAAGGGTAAGATTAAAGCTACATAGATCATTAGTATACAGCTAGAAAACGGTATCTAGTTTTAGGTAAAATTTTAAGGTCATAATTATAGTAAGTACTTTATTGATCCCGAGTGGGAAATTATTTTGTTACAGTAGCAACGCTTAAAAAAAACTTCGCAATAATAATAAGAGTTCGGGTTGTAGTCAAGGACGGATCCAGCCTTTTTGATGAGTTTATTTAGTCTTTTTGCATCACCTGCACCAATGTAGTATAAAGCTGCAAAAAAAGACTGCACTCGCTACAACAGACTGGTAAAAGATTTCCAACATCCTGTTACACACGTTGAAGGATCTCATCTTCCTTAGAAAATAAAATCTGCTCATCCCCTTCTTGTAAACAGCCTTGGTGTTGGTTTTCATGCAAAAACACAGAAGGTATTCAATAGTTTCTTACCAGGACTGCAGAGATAGTTGTGACGAGACCAGTAAAGTCATTGTATGTCAGAACAAAGGTGGTTGAGAGTGCATTGAGGATGTCAGGAAATTTTGTAACTTGTTTTGATTTTGTTACGTTCTTTGTTTTAGTTGAAAAGTATGAAGAATCAGAAAATAGAAGAAAGTTTTCACAAATAGTCTTTAGAACAAAACAGGATTAGAATCCATAGAGATAGATGTTGTTATGTAATAAGAACTTCATAAAGATAAGGAATGGACAGCGGTTTAGAACCAAGTGAGAGCTGCACAAAGGGTTGGACTAACTGGCCTCATGTAAAGTATCATTTTAAACTCCAGGATTAAGGTATCTTCATAGATTGAGATAATTTATTCAACTCAATAGGTTGAAAAAAAATCATGGGTGTTGGAATTAGAAATATAATTTTTTGCAGTACTGTTATTCTGCTATTTTATCTGTAGCTCCAAAGTAATAAACTCAGATTTGCACTCTGCACCAAAGGTCTTTGACTGTCCATCAAAGGCTGCTTGATACAGCTGGGACTTGGTTGGTTTACACATTGCTACCTTTCTAACAGGAGTACAGTCCTGTTGTATTCTTCACATTGTGTGGCACTCCTTACCCAGGACAGTCAAGACCTAGGTTTTGCTATACTTGAGATGGATGAAATCAAGAATCCATCAATCTCTGCTGAATCTGGGGGGGCGTCACGTGATGACGTGGGATTGAGATGTGTAAATCCAGCTGTCCCGTAAAAAAATCAGCAAAGTACCGATTAAACAAAGCAAAGTTAATAAATACTTCCCGAAAACTATTTATAAACTTTGCAAGACTACTTTACGGTATGCCTCCTAAACCACAACAAAAGAAGTCTGCTGTTGCGAAGCAGTCACGAGATGGGAAGAAAAAAGGGTCTACTGCAACGATGGAGCCTCAGACTCAGGTTGGACCTCCTTCGGTAGAACAGGGAGCAATGGCGGCGGTAGCGGTTTCTCCGAAGAAGATGCCGGAAATGCGCATGCGCAAAGAAGAGCACATGCGCAAATCGACACAACTTAAACTACAAGAACCGACAGCCACTGCAATTGAAAAGGACTCGGAGTCAGAATTGGATTCCGCAGAGAACACAGATGAAGAAGAGGAGGAAGAATTGGAAGCGATTGGAAGTAAAGGAGATGATGGAAACATAAGAGAGGCTATATTACAATTAACGACTGAACTAAGAAAAGTAAGAGAAGAACTTAGAGATATGAAGATGTGCTATAATAAAGCTATGGAAAGACATGATAAAATGGATAAGAAGCTTCAGAAGATGGAAAGAGCAATGGGGCATATGAATGATAGAGTGGAAAAAACAGAAAATGATCTGCTTGTCTGGAACTCGGAAAGAAATCGACTTGGAGAAAGTGGACATGTTGGAAAATTTCAGTAGATGTAATAATATTAAAATTGTTGGTCTTAAAGAAGGTATGGAGGGAGAAAAACCAATAGCATTTTTTCAAAGATGGATCCCGGAAGTTTTGCAAATGGAAGAGGAGGTTCGACCAATTGAAATTGAGCGGGCACATAGAGCTCTAAGACCAAAACCAAAAGGTGACCAATATCCACGATCGATTTTAATAAAATTCTTAAGATTTCAAGACAAGGAAAGTATTCTACAAGCTGCCAAGGATAGAAAAGGGCCATTGATGATTCAAGGGAACAAAGTTTTTTTCTACCCTGATATAAGTTATAAACTTTTGAAGAGAAGGAAGAAATTTAATCCAGTGAAAAAAAACCCTATGGGATCACGGTTATCAATTTATATTGCGTTATCCTGCAACCTTGAAGATTTTTTTGCCTGGTGGAGAAAAAAGATTTTTTGATGACTACCGGAAAGCAGAGCAGTTTGTGCAAGACTCTCTGAATATTCACCAGATACAAGAACAAATCCAGGGGAGCGAGATAGATTGAAGATGAAGATTGGGTTAAAGAATGGACTTGTTGGATTTTTGAAGCTGGATGAATGTATAAATATATTATTAATTATACGAGGGGGGTTAAGAAAGGTTAAAATTGGAGGAATATTAGTTGGGAATAGTAACATTAATTTTGTCTATATATATATAATTTTTTGTTGTTGCGGGGGAGCTGGAAGAAGCACTGATCAATTGCTACGCTAATCATGTGTGCAAGTGTGGCTTTAGCCACGACCCGTAAAATGGAGGGGGGTAATGTTGTGTATCCTTTCATTCACAACATTAGTGGGGGGGGTATTTTGTTTTTTCTTTTTTTGTATCCTTTCTATCTTTTTTTTTCTTTTTGCCTGGAGGGTTGGGAGGGAAACACATAGCAACATGGTGAAGTTCAAAGAGATTCCCCAAGGAACTATGAGAGTTGAGAAGATAAGTAATGTTTTAGATTGGAGTAACTTTGTTAAGAATAATGACTAATTTATTGAATTTTTTGAGTTTTAATGTTAACGGGCTTAATGGACCAATGAAAAGAAAAAGAATCTTAACACATATTAAAAAAATGAAGATAGATTTAGCTTTTTTACAGGAAGCGCACCTAACAGAAACAGAACTTCTGAAACTAAAGAGAGATTGGGTGGGTAGTGTTGTTGCGGCTTCATTTAATTCAAAAGCGAGGGGAGTAGCAATTTTGATCAATAAAACGTTACCAATTAGAATACAAAATGTAATAACTGAGTCTGCGGGGAGATATGTGATTATACATTGTCAACTTTTCTCTGAACTATGGACTTTTATGAATATTTATGCACCAAACGAAAATGATGCAAAATTCATACAAGAAGCTTTTTTGAATTTGGCGGATGCACATGAAAAAATATTAATTGGAGGAGACTTTAACTTTTGCTTAGACCCAGTCTTAGATAGATCAACCAAGGCTGTTATAAAATCGAAGGTAGTAAATTTTACTTTATCATTGATGAAAGATTTAAATTTGATTGATATATGGAGAAGAATCAATCCTAAAGAAAGTGACTATTCGTTCTATTCTCATAGACATAAAACTTAAGGATAGATTTTTTCCTATTATCAATGCATATTCAACACAGAGTGAAAAATATGGAATATAAAGCAAGAATATTATCAGATCATTCTCCTTTATTGATGACAATAATAATGGCTGATAAGGAAGAAGTGGCTTATAGATGGAGATTTAATTCAACATTATTAAAATGTCAAGATTTTTGTGATTTTATGAAAAAGCAGATTCAATTTTTTTTGGATACAAATTTTCATTCAGTGGATGATAAATTTATATTATGGGATGCGATGAAAGCATATCTTAGGGGCCAGATAATAAGTTATACGTCTAAAATTAAGAAAGAATATATGGCAGAACTAGATCAAATGGAAAAAGAGATTACAAAATTAGAAAAAGAATCTCAAAGATATGTCAGAAGAAAAAACAAGGCAACTTGTCAATAAGAAGTTACAATATAATACGCTTCAGACATATAGAATGGAAAAAGCAATTATAAGAACTAAACAAAGGTATTATGAGTTAGGTGAGAGAGCACATAAAATTCTTGCCTGGCAGTTGAAAACAGAACAAGCTTCCAAAACAATAAATGCAATTAGAACAAAGGCAAATAAAATATCTTATAAACCTCTTGAAATAAATGAAACCTTTAAAAGTTTCTATTCTGAATTATATCAATAAGAATCACAAAATGATGTTAATGAGATAGAAAGGTTTTTATCACAAGTATCTCTTCCAAAATTGAATTTGGAAGAACAGAAGGGATTAGATATGCCTTTTACATTAAAAGAAGTTGAAGAAGCTTTAGGATCACTCCAAAGTAATAAATCAACAGGAGAAGATGGTTTTCCACCTGAATTTTATAAAAGATTTAAAGATTTATTATTTCCTCTCTTTATGGAACTAAGACGTCAAGCAGAAAAAACACATAAACTCCCAGAATCTTTTTCAACAGCGATTGTAATAGTATTGCCAAAAAAAAGACAGAGACCCTATGAAACCAACATCATACAGGCCTATTTCTCTATTGAATATGGATTATAAAATAATAGCAAAAATTTTATCGAATAGATTATCTAAATATTTACCAAAATTAATACATATGGATCAAACAGGATTTATTAAAAATAGACAATTGGCAGATAATGTAACCCGGCTACTCAGTATAATTCATTTGGCACAAAAAAGGGACGAGAAGAGTATAGTAGTAGCCTTGGATGCAGAAAAAGCATTTGATAGATTAGAATGGGATTTTTTATTTAAAGTATTAGAAAAATATGGGTTAGGAACATCTTTTATAAATTGGATTAAAACTTTAAATTCTAACCCTAAGGCTAAAGTAGTGACAAACTCTCAAATTTCAACACCATTCCAGTTAAAAAGGTCAACTAGACAAGGTTGTCCATTATCACCTGCTTTATTTGTACTGGCGATAGAGCCATTAGCAGAACTAATCAGAATTGATCCAGATATTATGGGTTTTAGAGTTAATCAGGAGGAATATAAAGTTAATCTTTTTGCCGATGATGTTTTGATCTACTTAACAAACCCACAACATTCGTTAGATAAATTATCTTCTAGATTGGATGAATATGGGAAGGTATCAGGTTACAAAATAAATTGGGATAAAAGTGAAATTTTACCTCTTACTAAAGGAGATTATAGTCAATGTCGATTAGTAACCCAATTTAGATGGCCGGTAAATGGTATAAAGTATTTAGGTATAAAACTTGATAATGATGTAAAGAATTTATATAAATTTAATTATTTTCCACTATTGAAAAAAATTCAAGAAGATTTTGACAAATGGATGATACTACCAATAACATTAGTAGGTAGAGTCAATGTTGTAAAAATGAATATATTTCCTAGATTACAGTATTTGTTTCAAACATTACCAATACAATTGCCACAGAAATTTTTTCAAGAGTTAAATAAATGTGTGAGAAAATTTCTTTGGAAAGGAAAAATGTCAAGAATATCATTGGAAAAATTGACATGTAAATTTGGGTTAGGAGGGTTACAACTTCCAAACTTTAAAAATTATTATAAAGCACATCAACTTAGATTTATTGCATTTTTCTTCGATGATCGAAAACCTGCATGGATTAAAATAGAATTAGACAAGATAGGAGAAAATAGACCTGAAGATTTTATATATAAATGGGAATCTAAATGGATATGGGAAAAGAAAGAATCTCCTATATTAATACATTTGATTGATCTATGGAATAAGATAAATGTTGATAATGAAACACAGAAATCTTTATTAGCAAGGAGACCTTTGTTCCAAAACAGACTTATTCCTTTTACAGTGGACAATCAACTTTTATATAATTGGTACCAAAAAGGGATTAAATTTATAGGAGATTGTTATGAACGAGGTATATTGATGTCATTTGAACAATTAAAGGATAAATATAAAATATCAAATAATACTTACTTTTGTTACCTTCAATTAAGGGCTTACTTAAAAGGTAAGCTGGGTCAAACAATGTTTTTGCCAAAACCTAATGAAATTGAAGCTTTAATTCAAAAAGAGAAAATTAAAAAATTTATTTTTTGTATGTATAATTTGATTCAAGAACAGACAATTAAACAAGGAATCCATAAGTCAAAGCAAAAATGGGAAACAGATCTGAATATTAATATTGATGAAACAAATTGGTCAAGACTCTGTCTTGACAGTATGATAAATACAATAAATGTTGGACTTAGATTAGTACAATGTAATTTTTTACACCAATTATATATTACACCACAAAAAATAAATAGATTAAATTCAAATCTATCTGATAAATGCTTTCGTTGTAATCAAGAAATTGGTACTTTTTTACATTCTACTTGGTCTTGTTTTAAAATTCAACCCTTTTGGATAAATTTAAGAGTCTTATTGGAATAAATTACTGGAACGCACCTTCCACATAACCCTGTATTATTTCTATTAGGTGATATTGAAGGGATAAAGCCGAAACTTAAATTGAATAAATATCAGAAAGAATTTATAAAAATTGCATTGGCAGTAGCTAAGAAGACTATAGCAGTTACTTGGAAATCTGATTCGTATTTAAGTATGGATCGTTGGAATAATGAAATGGCTAGTTCTATGCCACTCGAAAAAATTACTTATAATTTAAGAGACAAATATGTAACATTTTTGAATATTTGGCGCCCTTATTTACAAAAGATAGGATGGCATATTTAAGTGCTCCGATAAAGATCTTGGTCCCTTGGGGAAAGTAACGAATAATTATACCAAATTTATTTTGAATCCCATGGAGCATGTGGAAACTTTCCAACACCCAGGCGGCTCTTCCTTTTTTCTTTTCTTTCTTTTT
The DNA here is from genome assembly GCF_030028105.1 of Mobula birostris. NCBI lineage: Eukaryota > Metazoa > Chordata > Chondrichthyes > Myliobatiformes > Myliobatidae > Mobula > Mobula birostris. The sequence continues at coordinate 87,388,424 of NC_092378.1, forward strand.
AGGTAGGACTATAAATGGGGGGGGAGGGTAGATTTTATCTTTTCATGTATTCTTTTTGAAAACTCAATAAAAATTATATTATAAAAATAAAATCTCTGCTGAATGTGATGCATTCCTGTTTAGCCAGGTTCCATTTCATAGTAAGCTAAACCAGCTTCCAGATGAGTTTGACTGACAATACTTGATTTGTTGCTTAGGCTGCTCTACCTGAATTTTCTTGAAAGCTGTTTTGCTTGCAAGAATAGTTCCTGATAGGTTGATTTATGAATAGCAGAGATTGCTCTGTGACTTGCTGACAAAGTGGCACTGAATTTCAAGTTTACACCAGTTCCCATGACACGTGCAAGCCCAGTACAAAAACCATCAGTAAAAGCTACTTTCTAAGTGCAAAGGAAACAGTTAAAAATAGGATTGAAAAATTAAGGCTAAATATTAATTACCAATTTTCTGTGTGAGGTACATCCCAGTGAGTTTAAGATCACTGTTTTAATAAACTCAGCATGCATTAATTGTAGATTAGTGAGTCATCTCAGATATTAGTTGCAGTGTTACAAAACAAAATTCATGAACAGAGATTATTTCTTGGTGAGTCCTCCCACATTGGAACTATTTCTATTATAACTTTTTCATATCAGTACTATGGGCTGTAATAATATTTTGAATTTTTGTTTACTTGAGCAGGATAATTTTGGAAACGTGCATAACACAGTTGTATGAAATTTAAAAAGCAAGAAAGAAATAAGATAAGAATCGTTTTACATTACCTTTACCCTGGCAAACATTCCAAAGTGTTTCACTTAAGTAATAACAAACAAAAATTGGTACTGAGTTTCAAATTAGGACATAGTTTAAATCTTTGTTTGAAAATGGGGGACAGCTTACAGAAGGAAAAGTCCTAGTCTTCAGGGGGATAGAGTGGATTTGAAGGTCTGGTTTGTGAAGGTTATTTCTGTGTTTCAATTGCACCTTGCTCTTCAAAATGAAATAGGAGATCCTGTCAGTGTATTTTTTTCCCACAAACTAAGGGCACTTTTTAAGAATTTCTGTTTTTGCACTGCTTATCTTAATTAAACTATTTAATATACATATACTTACAGTAATTTTTTCCCTATGTTTATCATGTATTGCATTGCACTGCTGCCACAAAGTTAACAAATTTTACGACATATGCCGGTGATATTAAACCTAATTCTGATTCACAGACAGATGAGGTGGGGTGTGAAAGCGGTCTGTGGAGCACATTTAAATTGATCTGTTTCACTGGGGCTTGGCACAAAGTTAATATGGGTTGGTTTCCTCTAATTTACAATAAGGTGCTTAACCTGGGGTAGGTGTTGTGCACTTTAAAATGTGCTAAATTGTTCTATTTTAGTTGGTGCTTAGCTAGAAGCAGTGTTTGCTGTTGGGCATTGATTTGAAGAGATTGTGTTGCTCCACGAATCTTTGAATAATACTGAGTTATCTGTCAAAGCTACCTTGAATACATACACAATCTTTGCCTAATATCTTGTATGGAGACATAACCTTCAGTACTATAACATTCCCTCATTATTCCACTAACAGAATATTTGGGTTTGCACGCACATTTTCTGATTCACCGAGAGTGTTACTATTGACCCAAAACTGAGACTCAATATTTTATATTGAAATTTAATTTTCCTCTGATTTTAATTTATATAGCTCTGCAGCAGGGGATGCCTACCCAACAGCTCCAGGGTCTTGCAGTTCCTCAGCAGCTGCAGCCCATGACCATTCAGGCCCAGGTACAGAATATTCCTGCCCAGCATCTTCTAACGACTGCCACAGCCAGCTCTACACCAACTGTTTCGACACAGCTCCAACAAGTTCCAGTAAGTAAATTTATTTGCTGAAAAGGGCAGCCTTGAGAGAGAGAGAGAGAGAGAAATGGAAAAAAAACTAGCAAGTGAATGAAATATACTGTGGATGAATGGTATTGAATCTAGGAGTAAAATTTGTTGTTTGGGTGCAGTTCACATTTTCATCACCAATTGAATGATTGCATTGCAGCAACTTTAGAAAGAATTTTTCACAATGCCATTTAGATAAGAAGGTACTTTGTGCAACTGATCAGTAAATTATTTGTTGAACACTTTGTCTAATGTCAATCCAAATTGAAGACTTGTTTAATATTGGTCTTTTGTTTGCCATTGGAAATGTGATCAAATTGAACAGTAAGATATGAAGTAATATTCCCTTGTCAGGTCTGTAATAGTATGTAGCAAAATAAATAAGATGTTACAATTGCCCAGGGTACCCTGGTTGAGAGAAAGATGGACAATAGTCAACATTACCCATAGACCGTCTTGCTCTAAGGATGGGATTAGTTCATGCTGCCATAGGTTGTCTAGCAAAGCATGTGCTACCGGGCCGCGAGGAAACGATATGAGTCATCTGCACCTTTCCACGTTCCCTGTCACGCACTGAACATAGGGTTGCCAACTGTCCGGTATTAGCTGGGACATCCCGTATATTGGGTTAAATTGGTTTGTCCCATACGGGACTGCCCTTCTCCCGTATTTCCCTCACTAAGGTAGAGCGTTTCTATGGAACCGTTCGTAAGCCGAAATGGCGTAAAGCGAAGAAGCAATTACCATTAATTTATGTGGGAAAAATTTTTGAGCTTTCCCAGACCCAAAAAATAACCTACCAAATATGATATTTTATATATATATATATGTAGAGAGAGAGAGATATGATTATGAGGACACGCAGTCCCCTTTTATCGTCACTTAGTAATGCATGCATTAAGAAATGATAAAAATGTTTTTCCAGAATTATATCACGAAAACACATGACAAACCGACTTAAAAACTAACAAAAACCACATAATTATAACATTTAGTTACAACAGTGCAAAGCAATACCGTAATTTGATAAGAACAGACCATGGCATGGTAAAAGTCTCAGAGTCTTTCGAAAGTCCCATCATCTCACGCAGATGGTGAACCTCCAGCGCCGCCAACTTGCCGATGCAGCATCCTGGAAGCATCCGACCACAGTCCGAGTCCGAAAAACTCCGAGCCTCCGACCACCTATTCGACACCGAGCACCACCTCTGCCGAGCATTTCAACCCCGGCCCCGGCAACAGGCAATATGCAAAGCCGAGGATTTGGGGCCTTTGTCTCCGGAGATTCTCGATCGTACAATAGCAGCGGCAGCGAAGCAGGAATTTCAGAAGTTAATCCAGATGTCCCTCTGCGCTTTCTCACGGCTGTCCCCATCAAATCCAGATTGTGCACGGCACCCCTAGTTACACATATCGATATTCATTCAGAACGGCCGCGCGTGCTGCGTCACGCCGCCATCTTCTCCTCCCTCCCTCCCAAATAACACATAAAACTAAAATATAGTAAAAGCAGGAATGATATGATAAATACACAGCCTATATAAAGTAGAAATAACGTATGTACAGTGTAGTTTCACTTAACAGAATCAGGAAGATTAACCCAAAACCGATTTGTAGAGAAAAAAAATCAGCATGTTACGTGCATGCGCACACGGGTGCCCACGCAAGGCTTCATGGTCATGGTAATCTTTCTCGGGGTAAACACGTGTCCCGTATTTGACTGCTACTTTTGTCCCTTATTTGGGAGTGAGAAAGTTGGCAACCCTACTTGAACACCCCCCCCCCCCCCCCCCCCCCAGGTTGGCCAGTCCGCAAGAATATTGTCAATATTAAACGGGTCCGCGGTGCAAAACAGGTTGGGGACCCCTGGTCTAGATCAGAAGTAAAATTTGCAAGTGTGTTTCTGAAGAACATGGTGCTTTTGTTTTCATTATTTACTCTCAAAATATGTTTGACAGATGGGTGTGCAGTGATGAAAGTCCAGATAGAATGTTGCAATGGAAGGGAGTATTTACTGGATCAAATAAAAATATTAAAATGTATCTTTAATTCTCTAGGTACTTTTTCAGCCTCAGTTCATTAAAGCTGACTCTTTGCTTCTGACGGCTTTGAAGCCAGATGGATGTACTGTTGTGACATCAGTAAAGTCATCTACCATACCAACTTTGTCAACAACCACTACTCCCATTCAAACTACATCCCTGCAAATGCCGGTAGGTATAACGATTGATAATCATTGGTTAGATTAGATTCTGAGGACACGCAGTCCTCTTTTATTGTCATTTAGTAATGCATGCATTAAGAAATGATACAATGTTCGTCTAGAATGATGTCACAGAAACACAAGACAAACAAGACTGAAAAACTGACAAAGACCACAGAATTATAACATATAGTTACAACAGTGCAAAGCAATACCATAACTTGATAAGAGCAGACCATGGGCACGGTAAAAAAAAAAGTCTCTCGAAAGTCCCAACATCTCAGGCAGACGGTAGAAGGAAGAAAACTCTCCCTGCCATGAGCTTCCAGCGCCACAAACTTGCCGATGCAGCACCCTGGAAGCAGCCGACTCTTGAGTCTGTCCGAAAATTTCGAGCCTCCGACCAGCCCTCCGACACTGAGCACCGAGTACCATCTCTGCCGAGCACTTCAACTCCAGCGACAGGCAGTAGGCAAAGCGAGGATTTGGGGCCTTCCCCTCCGGAGATTCTTGATTGCACAGTAGCAGCGGCAGCGAAGCGGGCATTTCAGAAGTTTCTCCAGATGTTCCTCCATACTCTCACGTCTGTCTCCATCAAATCAGGATTGTGCACGGCCCCCTATTTAACAAATACGATATCATTTCGGAGCAGCCGCGCGTGCTGCGTTGCGCCGCCATCTTCTCCTCCCCTCCTTTGTATTACATTGATTGAGAGAGAATTGATAATGGTTTTGATTTAGTATATCTTGCCAAGATAAAGGATAATGAAATTACTCTTCTGAATTCTATTGCTTCAGGAGATCTCTTAACCTAGAAGGAATTACACATTTTATTCTTTGATACCTAATTGGGGAAAAGAGTATTTATTCTCCCTCACCAATCGTTGTTGAACATTGTCTTGTTGGGGCTTTTTACGGTGAAGTTAGAGTTCCATGCATAAATGTCTATCTGATGTCAGTATAGACTAGCTAGACCCAATAAAACTGGATTTAATTTCTCAAGTATATTTGTGTATCAGATGGATTCGTATGACAATTCATGGCCACTATTGCCAATTACTTTTCATGTCAGATTTCAGCTGTTTTAGGATTTGGTGCTGTGAATCAGGATTATAGTTCTGATTACTAGACCCAGAACACAACTCCTATTTCACCATACCACAAAATCAAAGCATTTTGAATTACTGTTATTTTAAGCATATGAAGTTTAAGTCAATTAGATTCAGGTATGACCCAAATTTAAATATAATGTTGATGGTTTTAAATGTGTTTCAATAGTATTTATTCCATCTTGCCAACAAGTTATAACTGATTATTATGTTAAAAAAATACACAAATTTGGAAAACAGGCCAGCCACTTCCTGCCACTTCTGAGGTAGTTTGGCCTCACCTCAAGAAAAGTAGCATTGAAGATACTATGAGAACTGAAATTAAACGGACAGGTTATGTTAGTCATCAGTTGTCACTACGAGTTGGTAGAAGTTATTAATCAACATTGTCACAAAAGAGTCATTGGAATCTTCTTTAAATTGAGGGGGGGAAGACTTGGAGGAGGTGGGTACTTACATTGTAGTTATTTTTCTACAACTTTTGCTAGCTCTTCAATTCAATTGCTTTACAGACAATCTTATACTATCCTGACCCCAAGTCCATTGTCAGCAAGTAGTTGTAGATCACAGTTAAGGAATGGTACCTTGATGCACCTTTTCCTCTTTCAATGAATTAAAGCTGCCTAAACAGATACAATAGGTGCTTTAACTGTGATAGTGTGACTCTCTGAAGATCATAAACTAAGCTTCGGCCTTGCATTTTTGTTCGAATGCTGCAACTGCATACACTTACCAAGTTATCAGGGACTTTGAAAAACTGGGAGTATAATGATTATAAAGTAAAAATAGACAATGCTGAAAATACTCAGCAGGTTAGGCTGCTTCTGTGGGAAGAGAAATGGAGTTAATGTTTCAGAACAGAGACCCTTCAGGAGACAAGTTTATCAATCTACAAGAAGATTTTGCGGGGGGGGGGGGTGTCTCTTGATAGTCGAAAGGTGACTATGGAGATAATCTGTAAACTAGGTTATATAGTCTACCTAAGAGATTGAAGATGCTGGAATTGAGCAGTAAGCAAGGTGTGGAAGAACTCAGCAAGTTAAGCAGCATCTGTGGGAGGAAAATAATTGTCGATGTTTCAGTCCGAAACTGGTATTAGGACTGAGAGTGAAGAAGCAAGATGGCCAATATAAAGAGGAAACGGGGAGTAACAAGAAACGAATATAAGGTGATTGGTGGACTGAAGAGATGGAGTTGGAAGACAGGCAGGTGAATGACAAATAGCAAACAGGGAGAAAGAGAAAAACAAATGGAGTAAGGGGGGGAGGGAATGTGAAGATAGAAGATAGCTGCTGGAGGGAGATAAGCAGGAAGATGCTACCAGTGTTGTATTTGTTTATGTAAAGGAGGTGAGAATGGGAACCATTAAGGGAGAGGTGAATAACATTTGGTACAAGATAGGTGGAGTGGTATGTGATCAAGCTAGAGGGGAAATGCGACTAAGATGGATGAGTGGGTTTTGGAAATGGGTTGGGGGAAGGCTTCGACATGAAATGTCAACAGTTTCCTCCCACAGATGTTGAACTCCTGTAGCACCATGTAGGTCATCTGGTCAGTGAGCAAATGGGAACAGTTAAAGAGTGATTACAGCAGTGAAACAGTATGAGAGTTGTGAGATGCAAAGCATGAAGACATGCTGGTTATCAAAACTGTGTGTCTTTCAGTTAAAGAGAGAAAAAAGGAAGAAAAGGTAGAGACTGAGTTGGTGTCACAGATGAAAGACTGATAGGGAGAGAGTTGTTGAGAAAGCTGAAGCATGCTCAGTTAGAATGAGGTATTGTTCCTCAAACTTTCCCTGGGCAGGAGGTCAGAATGGGAGTGGAATGGCAAATGAAAGTGTCAGGTAACACACTCTGTGGACTGAATGTGCAGGTAAGTGCTTTGCAAAGCGTTCACTCAGTTTGCATTTGGTTTCTCCAGTGCAGAGGAGACCACGCAGTGAACATTGAATACAAGTGAATCACTGTTTCATCTGGAAAGACTGGCTGGTGGGAAGGGGAGTGGTGAAGGCACATGTTACATTTTCTACGGTTGCATGGGGAAGTACTACAAGAAGAGGATGATTGGTGAGAATGAAGAGTGGATCAAGGAGTGGCAAAGGGGAATGGTGCCTATAAGATGCTAAAATGGGAGGAACAGAAAAGATGTCTGGTGGTGGAATCTCTTTAAAACTGGCAGTTATTGTGGATTTATTTATTGAATGTGGAGGCTGGAGACGTGAAGTGTGCTGATCCCTTTGTTGTGGAGAAGGGGGTGAGAGCAGAGACGGGGGAAATTGATGAGTTGTACTCAAGGGTTTTGTTAATAGGGTGGAGGGGAGGCCCTGCTTCAGGAAGGAGGAAACCATTTCAGTGGCACCTGTACTGAAAGTTTCATCAACTACAGTGGGTTCCATAATGACCTAAAAGCTTTGTAGTGGTTTATAGCCTGATACAGTTAATATATTGATTTTACATATTTTTTATAAATTTGTTACTGTGAGAATGCAAACTGATTTAGATTATAAACTTGCATTCTTCAGGCTCTGGTCAGTGGGAACACAATACTGACCACAGTCCCTCTGATGGTAGATGCAGACAAGCTTCCCATCAATCGTATGCCTGCAAGTGGCAGAACTTGTAATGCATCAAACAAAGGGGAAAAACGCACAGCGCATAATGCTATTGAGAAGCGTTACAGGTCATCTATTAATGACAAAATTGGGGAGCTGAAAGACCTTGTTGTTGGTACTGAAGGAAAGGTAAGAGTCTAATTTGCATTTGTCAGTAATCTAAAATTAAATGCTCTGATCAGATTTTCATGTGAGCAAATGGTTGTTTTATTCTTCAATAAAGTAGTTTCTTTAAAAACAAAATGTATATTTGTATCTTACCAGATAATTGTTACCAGTGGCAGGTTTGAAGTTATAACGTGGTGGTTAGTCTGGTTAAATCAGAACTTAGGTCAATACGGAGTTAGTTGTTTAGAAAGGAAAGACAAGCCAATGTATCCAACACTTAACTGATATTTACTCCAGCTACGCACATGTGGGTGCCACTTGAGGCTCCTGATATCTGACTTACTCTCAAACCAAAATAGTGTCATAACTTTAGTTCACTTTTTTTCCCTTCCTATACTGTACATACACCAAGCCCTGACTGAAGGAGGCACGTAAAGCAGCCTCTGTAAATCAGAATCAGATTTAATATCACCGACATCATGACATTTGTCAACTTTATGGCAGCAGTACAATGAAATACATGATGAATAAATATAGAGAAATAAAACTGAGTTACATTAAGTATATTTGTCTGTTAAATAATTATGTTAAAATAAGTAGTGCAAAAAAAAAAGAAATAAAAAAGTAGTGAGGTAGTGCAACGTCTATTTAGAAATTGGATGGCAGAAGGGAAGAAGCTGTTCCTGAATCGCTGAGTGTGTGCCTTCAGACTTCTGTACCTCCTTCCTGACAGTAACAATGTGTAGAAGGCATGTCCTGGGTGGTGGGGAGCCTTAGTAGTGGATGCCACCTTCCTAAGGCACCGCTCCTTGAAGATGTTTTGGATACGATGGAGACTAGTACTGAGCTGACTAACTTTTACAAGTTTCTGCAACCTATTTCTGTCTTGTACAGCAACCCCACACCTCATACCAGACGGTGATGCAGTCAGTCAGAATGCTTTCCGCTGTACGTTTGTAGAAGTTTTTGAGTATTGTAGTTGACAAACCAAATGTCCTCAAACTCCTAATAAAATATAGTCGCTCTCTTGCATTTATAGCTGCATCGATATGTTGTGTCCATGTTAGGTCCTCAGAGAAATTGACGCCCAGGAACTTGAAATAGCTCACTCTCTTCACTTCTGATCCCTCTGTGAGGATTGGTTTGTGTTCCCTTCTGAAGTCCACAATTAGCTCTTTGGCCTCGCTGATGTTGAGTGCAGGATGGTTGGTGTGACACCACTCAACTAACTGGTATATCTCGTTCCTGTACACCCTTTCGTTGTCATCTGAAATTCTGCCAGCCATCAGCAAATTTATAGTTATGAAGCCACAGGTACTACTTGGTTACCACCATCAAAGTTGCAGAGTTGATCTTTGCTTTCTCCAAGCTTTTTATTTCAATAAAGCTAATTGTCATAATGGGCTGTTTAGAATTGGCACCTTTCCACCTGATATCGATACAAGTAATCATTGGTTCTTAGAAACTGTACCACAAGTTCAGTGGGTGCAACCAGTTTAATTTCTCTATTTCCTCATGACACAGAATGAGCCAAATGATTACTTGAGTCTATAGCAGATATTGGTGAATCTCACCAGACTCTTCCCCCCACTCACTTCACAGTAATCCAATTTCTTTCACATGCTCATCAACTGCTCACCAATTTTCTTGCCACCCTACACCACAAGGGTCAATTTGCTGTTATCAGTTCATCTGCCAGCACATCTTCAGGATGTGGGAGGACACAGGAAACCCAGCCTGTCACAGGGAGAAGAGGCAGACTCCACTCAGATAGCATTGGGGGTCAGGTTGGTAAAGCCAAGAGGCTCCAGTGTGCTGCCATTTTGTAAACATGAATGTGAAATCTTTTAAAGCCTTTTCTGTTATCCTTTTTTTTACCTTAACAGTTGAACAAATCAGCAATACTGAGAAAGGCTATTGATTATATTCACTTCTTACAACAAGCTAATCAAAAGTTGAAACAAGAGAACATGCTATTAAGAATGGCAGCCCAGAAGAACCGTAAGTGCTCTGTGTGTTGCATACACATTTCACTGATCAGAACCGTAAGTGCTCTGTGTGTTGCATACACATTTCACTGGTCAGAACCGTAAGTGCTCTGTGTGTTGCATACACATTTCACTGGTCAGAACCGTAAGTGCTCTGTGTGTTGCATACACATTTCACTGGTCAGAACCGTAAGTGCTCTGTGTGTTGCATACACATTTCACTGGTCAGAACCGTAAGTGCTCTGTGTGTTGCATACACATTTCACTGGTCAGAACCGTAAGTGCTCTGTGTGTTGCATACACATTTCACTGGTCAGAAATGGTGAAACTGGAATTTTTGGCAGTTTTCTGTACATCCTATTAAGATGTAAGTGCAGTTGTTTGTTTGCTGTGGTTTAATTCTTAGGACTCATGCATGCCAGTGAGGCACTTCATATTGTGTCTGTGTGTTTTGAGAGGGAGCTAGAGAGAGAGAGATTTCTGATGCCCTATCACACTTCACATGCCTAGGTAATCTCCTCTCCCCACTAACTCTCAAGGCACAGGAGGGTTTGCTTGTGAATCATTCTACATCGTTTTTCCACTCTATCTGTTGTAAAGTTGTTCAGAAAACTTAGGTTGCCTATTTTGTGGGGAAAAACACCAAAGAACTACAGAAAACTAAATAGTTGTTTTTGTTATTTTGTAAAATGTTATATCTTGGATTTTGGTTTGGAAAATATTTAACTGCATAGATTGGCAGAGTTGAGTACAGGTTACCAGGTATTGGACAATATTCAAGGTGGTTTGGCAATCTGGATGTAAAGGTGACCATTTTGAATAGATTGAACACTGACGTAACTGGATGTGTCCTTATTTTTATATTCTGATCTAACTTATAGCCACATTTATAATGACAGATGCTGTGTAAACTTAGAGAAATGTAAAATGAAGAATCCATGAAGCTGCAGAGTTTAAAATGAATGGGTTGGTGATATCTCAGTTCCAGTATCATCATTCTTCATTTTTTTTTCTGTTCTGAATCTGAAGGATAAATATTTATGAAATTGTAAATTTGAATTAGCAAATGCTTCTTTCACTATTAGAATGGATCTCATTAATAGCAAATTTTTTGTCCAATTTCAGAGTCTCTGAAAGACGTAGTGGCTTCCACGGGAACAAGTCAGGATACAATGACAAATGGATTCAAGCAGGAACCTGATCTGCTTAGCCCACCGCCATCTGATGCTGGTTCACCACCTCAGAACAGCCCATTTTCTGTCAGCAGCAGTGATTCTGAAACAGACAGCTCACTTCTTGATGATACCAAGGTATTTAAACTGGCTATATTATCTTCATGTTCTCAGTCCAAACAAGATTAATGTTCCTGTCTTCCTTGCTCCTTACTTGTTTTAACACTGTTTCCTCCCCCACAGCTTGCTGGATTTGTTTCACAGTTGCCCTTTGCTTTTGATACATTGCTCATTGAATTACTGTTTGTATATTCATCTGGCTAGTGATGTCAGCAGGCTGTTTAATTGAAGAGCATAGCAGAGCTGAATTCCCATTTTGGCAATTTATTTGGAGATTCAGAATGTATGTTGTGAAGTTTGTTGTTTAGCGGCAGCAGATTCCACGACATATGCCAGTGATAATAAATCCAATTCTGTTACTGTATCTCTAACACACAACCTTTTGGCACACAAGCCCACACAACTCGATTACATTCATATGAGCAATTAACCTACTAACTCGTATGTCTTTGAAAAGTGGAATGACACTGGAGTACCCACAGTAAACCCATGTAGTCACGGGGTGTTGTTTCTGCAGTGTAGTGGTTATCACGTTGGGCTGATGTGCTGAAACCTCAGTTGTAGGGGTGGCATGGTAGCATAGTATTTAGTGTAAATGCTATTACAGTGCCAGTGAACCGGGTTCGGTTCTGCTGCTGTCTATAAGGAGTCTGTACATTCTCCCTTTGACTGTCAATGTTTCTTCTGGGTGCTCTGCAATTCCCACATTCCAAAGATGTACGGGTTAATTGGTCACATGAATGTAACTGGGTCATGCAATCTCATTGGGCTGGAAGAGCCTGTTACAGGAAGAGCCTGTTTAATTTATCTCTCTAAATTAAAAATTGCCAAAAGTAAGATCATGCTGGCTCCTGAACTTTCTTTTATGACTTCATTACTTGCATCACTACTTTTACTCCATGTCCCTTAATATCTTTTCATTCTGAGTATTTTGTGCTTCTTTGTAGACCCTATTTGGCCAGATCTGTTGGGCTGTACATTCTACATCCTTGTCATTTCATGATAAGGATTAATTTTGACATTAATATTTTTAATTTCCTTTGTTAGATAGCTAAAGACCATTAGTTCTCCAAGCATCCTGAGATCGGCTTAACCTAATAACTATTTCTAAAACTTTCTCATTTCTTTCCCTAACCTCTTCTCTACTATTAGCCAACAATGAGTAAACTTGCCTCGCTACTCCCAAAGAAACCTAGAGGCCTCACCTTGAGTATTGTGAACATTTTTGAGCTCCTTATCTAAGAAAAGATATGCTAGCATTGGAGGGGGTTCAGAGGAGGTTCACAAGGATGATTCCGGGATTGAAAGGGTTATCATATGGGGAACGTTTGATAGCTCTGGGCCTGTACTTGCTGGAATTTAGAAGGATGAGGGAGAATCTCATTGAAACCTTTCGAAAGTTGAAACGCATAGACAGAGAAGATGTGGAAAGGATGTTTCCCATGGTGGGAGAGCCTAGGACAAGAGGGCACAGTCTCAGGATAGAGGGGCGTCCATTTTAAACAGATGTGGAGAAATTTCTTTAGCCAGGGGGTGGTGAATTGGTGGAATTTGTTACCACAGGCATCTGTGGAGGCCAGGTCGTTGGGTGTATTTAAGGCTGAGATTGATAGGTTGTTGATTGGCTGATGTGTCAAAAGTTACAGGGAGAAGGCAGGGGGTGGGGCTGGGGGGGAGGATCAGGAGCGGACTAGATGGGCCAAGTGGCCTGATTCTGCTCCTCTGTCTTTTGGTCTAAATATTGTAATGTAAATATTCAATGAAAATTCATTTGTGATCCCATCATAATTGAAAGTTGAACCATATTAAAGTTCAAGCTCTATGCGATTTCATTTGCCAAACAACTTAACCTTAGTTGGGTGGTAACATTCAGACTGTGATCCTTCAGAGGGGCTTGAGCTTGTATTCCGTATACAACTCTGCAGTATACTGTGGCTATTCTGAGACGTGCTAGTGACACCAAGATCAAATGTTAATAATTGAAAGTAAGAGGGCAAAATGTCAGGGGAGGAGTGAACCAATTATTTTAATGGAACGAAAGGCTGGCGAGTCCTCTGGACTTTATACTTTATACTTTTATACTTTATTGTCGCCAAACAATTGGTACTAGAACGTACAATCATCGCAGCGATATTTAATTCTGTGCTTCCCACTCCCTGGATTACAAATCGATAGTAAATATTAAAAACTTAAATTATAAATCATAAATAGAAAATAGCAAAATGGAAAGTAAGGTAGTGCAAAAAAACGCGAGGCAGGTCAGGATATTTGGAGGGTACGGCCCAGATCCGGGTCAGGATCCGTTCAGCAGTCTTATCACAGTTGGAAAGAAGCTGTTCCCAAATCTGGCTGTACGAGTCTTCAAGCTCCTGAGCCTTCTCCCGGAGGGAAGAGGGACGAAAAGTGTGTTGGCTGGATGGGTCGTGTCCTTGATTATCCTGGCAGCACTGCTTCAAGAACGTGCGGTGTAAAGTGAGTCCAAGGACAGAAGATTGGTTTGTGTGATGTGCTGCGTCGTGTTCACGATCTTCTGCAGCTTCTTCTGGTCTTGGACAGGACAACTTCCATACCAGGTTGTGATGCACCCTAGAAGAATGCTTTCTGTGGTGCATCTATAAAAATTAGTGAGGGTTTTAGGGGACAGGCCAAATTTCTTCAGTTTTCTGAAGAAAACTGAAAAGTAAAGGCGCTGGTGGGCCTTCTTGGCAGTGAACTCTGCTTGGTTGGACCAAGTCAGGTCATTTGTGATATTGACCTCAAGGAACTTAAAGCTTTTGACCTGTTCCACTTGCGCACCACCAATGTAAATTGGGTCGTGCGGTCCGCTACTCCCTCTGAAGTCAACAACCAATTCCTTCGTTTTGCTGACGTTGAGGGATAGGTTATTGTCTTCGCACCATGCCACCGGGTTCTTAATTTCTTCTCCGTACTCAAACTCATCATTACCTGAGATATGGCCTACAATTGTGACATCAGCAAACTTATATATTGAGTTTGATGGAAACTTGGCTACACAATCATGGGCGTATAGTTAGTACAGCAGGGGGCTGAGTACACAGCCTTGTTGGGCATTGGTGCTCAGGGTGATTGTAGAGGAGAGCTTGTCCCCTATTTTTACACCCTGGATCCTGTCTGTGAGGAAGCTGAAAATCCAGCTGCAGATCTGAGTGCTAAGGCCCAGGTTCCAGAGCTTAGAAATCAGTTTATTTGGAATGATGATATTAAAGGCAGAGCTGTAAGTCAATGAAAAGGAGCCTTACGGATGCGTCTTTATTCTCCAGGTGTTCTAAGGAGGAATGTAGGGCCAGAGAGATGGCTTTATGACTTGTGTCTTAGGACTGTAAAAGAAGTGAAGTAATAAGCATTGTTGTGATCTCCTGAAGTATTCTAGTTTCTTGAAATATACCAGCAGTATGGAAAATGGAAAATATGCATTTTCAACAAAAAAGTTAGAAGTAAGAAACTTCTGCTATATGAAATTGGGGAAATGTTAGAATCTTTAACAAGGGCACAGAGGTAGATCTTTTTCAGTCATCATGATAAAATAGAGCAGAGTCGCTTGGTGTTAGAATTCTTTGAGGATCTGATAAACAGGGAGGATAAAAGTGAACCAGTGAATGTGTGTTTGAATTTTCAAAAAGCATTCAATAGGGTGCCCAAAAAAGGTTACATTGCCCAGGTAATGTTACTGTATTTTCATATTGTATTTCCTTCCAACTATTTTTCCATCCAGAAAGATCGAGAGTGACTAGTTTATTTCCATTTGCTCATCTCTTGTCAAGTTTTAATATCCTGGAATATTTAATTTCCAACCCAGTATATTGCCTCTGTGATGGCTATGAGATTATGTATCCTATATTTGCCCATCTTGTTTTGAATGCTAATTGTACTCTAAAAAGCCTTTGTTCGTAGTAAATGGAGATCTTTAGAACTTGAGTGCTCTCTCCCTTCCTGGTGTTATGGTTATCATTACCAGTCCCAGTATTCTTCATTGTTGTTTTGGGCCTCTCTGTTCAACTTTATTAATTTCCAATTGGAAAAAGAAGGGCAATGGTTTTTGTGGGAACAGAAGACTAGGCAATAGTGAAGGAAAGGTCCCTTTGAAATGTTGAAAAGGAGGGTAAGATGTGTCTGGAGGTGGAAGGTAGTGATCAGTTGGGCTGGGAGGTAAGGAACATGGGAGCTCTATCTTTGCACAAAGAGGAAAGGGAGTAAGAAATAGATGAGATGTAGTTGAGCACTCAGTCAGCTATGGCAGAGAGAAGCCTCAGATCACGATGATGGAGAAGTCTCGGAGGCACTGATATGGAACATCAGATCAGTGTGAATGAAGTGTGATGGAGATGGAGAATTTGCAGAATGGATAGTGCCTATATAGAAAACAGAGTGGGTGGAAATTTGGTTGTGATAGCTGTGGGACTCTGCAGTCTTGTCATGGATGATTCTGGTTGGCCTGACCCTGAGATAGTGAGAGGGAACAGTCAGAGCTAGACCATGTGAAGCTGAGAGCAGGGTGGAAATCTGCACAAAAAGGCAGGCACAGCTTGGACCCACACTCATTCCCATAACCACATCTTTGATCTGAAGAAGTGGGATTGGAAGAAGATTTTCAACAGATTCAGCCAGAAAAAATAGTTGATGGAAGGGAACTGGTTGGAGCTTTGTTCAAGGTGAATCACGTGATATTTTGATTACTTCATTTGGGAACAGTTTGAAGAATGATTTTTTTTAAAAGAAAGTTGCAAAGTACATTTTTAAAATTTTTGAGTAAGGTTATTCACTGATCCAGTGAAGTTACCTGCTATCATTTGGGAGATTGGATACCATTTTATATTGGTGGTTATAAAGGTTGCAATAAAATTTATGATACTGTGAACTTAATTTAAGGTGGGGGGTTATATGGGAGGCAGGGTTTGAGGGTCAGCACAACATTGTGGGCCAAAGGACCTGTACTGTGCTGTACTATTCTATGTTCTATGAACTACAAGGCATGTGTAAAACCAGAAAATAAATTCTCACTCTGTACTTTGTTATATTGATAGTCTTGAAAGTGCAAAACGTGAAGATTAATCTGATTGTGCATTTGACCAATGGTGAATTCTGTTGACTTCTAGATGTCAGTTAAACAAGAGCAAACACTGCCAACCAGTGCTGGCATGTTGGATCGATCTAGGATGGTACTTTGTACCTTTGTATTCCTTTGCCTCTCCTTTAACCCTCTGGCATCTTTGATGGGTGGATCGGACATCAGGCTGGTGGAGAGTGGAGAATATCATGGAGCAGGCAGAAGCACGCTGGGATTTTCTGTAGAAGGTAGGTGTTTGATCAAAATGAAATTTAAAAAAAACACATGTACAGGTCTATTCTTATTTACCTCATCTGTGTAGCTTTGCCCATGTAGGATGGTCTTTAGGGCAAACTGCCAGAAAATATCCAGCCTCACTGAATCCCCGCACAAGCCAAAAAAGGGAAAGCACAATAAAAATAACACACACAAAATGCTGGAGGAACTTAGAAGGCCAGGTTGCATCTATGGTAAGAGTACAATTGATGTTTCAGGCCAAGACCCTTCATCAGGACTGGGAAAGATGAGGAGTCAGAGTAAGAAAATAGGGGGAAGGGAGGAAGAACCACAGGGTGATAGGTGAAACCGGAAGGTGGGGTGTGAAGTAAAGAGCTGGAACATTGATGAAAGAGAGACAGGGTTGGAGAAGGGGAAATCTGATAGCAGAGGACAGAAGGCTATGGAAGAAAGAAAAGGGGAAGGAGTGCCAGAGGGAGGTGATGGGCAGGTAAAGAGATAAGGTGAAAGAGAGAAATGGGAATGGTGGTGGGGAGAGCATTACCAGAAGTTCGAGAGAGTGATGTTTATACCATCAGAGTAGAGGCTACCCAGACAGAATATAAGGTGTTGTTCCTCCAAACTGAGTGTGGCCTCATCACAACAGTAGGGGAGACCATGGACTGATGTGTCGGAATAGGAATGGGAAGTGGAATTAAAATGGGTGGCTACTGGGAGATCCCACTTTTTCTTGGAGGTGGAGTGTAGGTGGTCGGTGAAGGAGCCTCCCAATCTGTGTCGGGTCTCACCAATATACAGGAGGCCACACCAGGAGCACCGGATACATTAGATAACCCCAACAGATTCACAGGTCGTCTTCTTATTGTGTCCACGGACAGTCCGTACATGGCCCAGCCAGAACTGGACACATTTTTGCGCCTTGTTGTTGAATTTGGGAAGATCTGCTACAGCACAGGGTTCCTCTAGCGATGGACATTGCAGGAGATGTTGCATAGTTTGTGGCTAAGTTCCACATTCACAAGTTGTCGGGCTGGTTGTATATCCCCATTTGCTTAGTGACGCCTTTGAACAACCTATACCAGTTCTAGGTCTGTTAAGGCTCTTCCAGGTTGCCCAGTTGCAGTTAGGTCCTGGGGGAAGGATTTCCAGGTGTCACCTCACCTGGAAGGACTGTTTGTGGCCCTGAATGGTAGTGAGGGAGGAGGTGTAGGATCAGATGTAGCATTTGTTCCACTTGCAAGGATAAGTGCCAGGAGAGAGATTAGTGGGAAGGGATGAACGGACAAGGGAGTTGCGTAGGGAGCGAACCCTGAAGAAAGTTGGGGGAGGGAAAGGTGGTGGGATCCCGCTGGAGATAGCAGAAGTTACAGAGAATTATGTACAGGACGTGGAGGCTGGTGGGATGGTAGGTGAGGACAAGAGAAACCCTATCCCTGGTGGGGTGGTGGGACGATGGGGTAAGAGCAGACAGGTGTGAAATGGAAGAGATGCGGTTGACAGCGGAGCAAGGGAAGTCCCTTTCTTTGAAGAAGGAGGACGTCTCCTTCGTTCTAGAATGAAAAGCCTCGTCCTGAGTGCAGATGTGGCAGAGATAGATAGATAGATATACTTTATTAATCCGGAGGGAAATTTGGTTTCATTACAGCCGCACCAACCAAGAATAGAACGTAAATATAGCAATACAAAAAACCCCAATAATCAAACAACAAAATGTAAACTATGCCAGATGGAAAATAAGTCCAGGACCAGTCTATTGGCTCAGGGTGTCTGACCCTCCACGGGAGGAACTGCAAGTTCGATGGAACGACCTCCCGTGCCGCCAAGTGTTGTATCACGGTGGAATGTGGCCGAAGTCCAACAGTAAAAAGTTCAATATCCAGTCTGCAAACATGTTCCTCGATCGTAATATGACCCGGATTGCACCATCCGTTGTTAGCCCCACTCCTTCACGCCACTTACCGCTCTTGGTGCACTTCCGGTCAGGCGGAACGATATTACCCACCGAGCTCCTCTTCTCCAAAAGTCTCTGTTGTCTCAACCCGGTCCTCTTTCCTCAGCTTTGTGATCCCCCTCTGTGTGTTTTCCTCCGGATTTCAGCAGGGGTGTCTGCCGCTCTGTTTGCTAAGCCAACCAGAATTTGCTGGTCTGTGGAATACACAATGCGACCTTGCTTCTGTCCCGCGTGTCGGGATGTAACCATTTCCAGCGCTAAAGAAAACCCAAATGAAACTCTCTCTACCAGCATATTAGAGAGGGTGCAGCTTCGACGTGTTACCGTGAGAAAAAAATACAAAAAATAACGTAAATTAAAAAGTAAGAAGAAGAAAGTAAAAGAATAGATGGGAAGGACTGTACCAGGCTGCATACACGACCGGCGCATGCGCACAAATATGGATGGAGGAATTGAGGAAAGTTACAAATAACTGGGTGGGACGAGGTAGCTATGAGAGTCCATGGGTTTATAATAGACATGGGTGGATAAACTGTCTCCAGAGATAGAGACAGAGAGATCGAGAGGGAGGGAGGTGTTGGAAATGGACCAGGTACATTTGAGGACAGGGTGGAAGTTGGGGGCAAAGTTGATGAAGTTGACGAGTTCTGCATGGGTGCAGGAAGCAGCACCAACGCAATTGTCGATGTAGCGCAGGGAAAAGTTGGGGAGCGATACCTGTGTAGGCTTAGAACATGGACTGTTCCATGAAGCCAACAAACAGGCAGGCATAACTGGGACCCATGCGACTGCCCATGGCTACAGCTTTTGTTTGAAGGAAGTGGGAGGAGACTGGTGGTGGAGGGGAACTGGTTGGGTCTGGTGTCCAGAAAGAAACAGAGAGCTTTGATGGTGGGGGATGGAGGTGTATAGGGACTGGACATACATTGTGAAAATAAGATGATGGGGACCAGGGAACTTGAAATCATTGAAAAGGTCAAGAGCGTGTGAAGTGTCATGGATGTAGGTAGGAAGCAACTGAACCGGGGGGGGTGCGGTGCAGTGGTTAAAACTGAGTCGTGGTATGCAGATATAAGGTCAATGGGGCAGAAACAATGGGTCTACCTGGATAGGCAGGTTTTTGGATCTTCGGTAAGAGGTAGAAACGTGAGGTGCAGGGTGAGGGAACAGTAGAAACCTATTTGGAGTAATGCCACTTATTTTTAATTAATGAGAAAGTATTGGATTCTGTTGCAGAGGTAAATGCATCTTAGAATTTATTTTTTATTTGGGAAATAAACTGAAATGATTAGCATGCCAGTATTGAAATAACATCTGACTGAGGTTCCATTACAACCAGAAGCAAGGAGGTAGCTGGATGTAGCCAGATATGGGAGGTATTTGAACAAAAGTCAGATAAATGGAATTATTGAGTGTTTCCAGATAGACTTGCTGCCAACAGAGATGTTGGAGGACAATTGGTTATCTGAAGGCACCCACCATCTGTTGTGGTTCTATTTATAGTCAGCAGCATAAGCTACTTTCTTTGTCTAGTAATAATCAATTTTAGCTTTGAGTAAACTCCAATATTTTGAGAGATGGAGTTGTGTGCTCTTGTAAATGGCAATGGGTTGGAAATGGAAGGGAGGGTATATTTAGTTTGACTAAATTTGGGATAAGGGTGTGGGAAGAAGTCCTTTGAACAGCAGCGAAAAACTTTTTTGAAAAAGAAACTCAGTTTGACAGTGCAGAAGTGTCTTGCCATTGATTATATTATATACTACACCAACTGCCATTTTTCATCCACTTTGAATTTAAATAGTTACTGTCAGGAAGGAAGCCTGTATGAATGTGGGAAAAACATTTGATTTTGAAAAATCATTTTTCAATCTCAGACATGTGATTGAACAGAGTAAGTCTTGCAACATTCGATACACTAAAGGCTAAACTGACTAGAGCAGTTTGAAATATTACGGTTATTTTATCTGTTTATCCTTCAAGGCATTAGTAGTAGTAGTAATAGTAGTCATACTTTATTAATCCCAGGGGAAAGTGGTTTTTGTTACAGTTGCCCCATAAATAATAGTAATAGAACCATAAATAGTTAAATAGTAATATGTAAATTATGCCAGTAAATTATGAAATAAGTCCAGGACCAGCCTATTGGCTCAGGATGTCTGACCCTCCAAGGGAGGAGTTGTAAAGTTTGATGGCCACAGGCACGAATGACTTCCTGTGACACTCAGTGCTGCATCTCGGTGGAATGAGTCTCTGGCTGAATGTACTCCTGTGCCCACCCAGTACATTATGTAGTGGATGGGAGACATTGACCAAGATGGCATGCAACTTAGACAGCATCCTCTTTTCAGACACCACCGTGAGAGAGTCCAGTTCCATCCCCACAACATCACTGGCCTTACGAATGAGTTTGTTGATTCTGTTGGTGTCTGCTGCCCCAGCACACAACAGCAAACATGACAGCACTGGCCACCACGGATTCGTAGAACATCCTCAGCATCGTCCGGCAGATGTTAAAGGACCTCAGTCTCTTCAGGAAATAGAGACAGCTCTGACCCTTCTTGTAGACAGTCTCAGTGTTCTTTGACCAGTCCAGTTTATTGTCAATTCGTATCCCCAGGTATTTGTAATCCTCCACCATGTCCACACTGACCCCCTGGATGGAAACTGGGGTCACCAGTACCTTAGCTCTCCTCGGGTCTACCACCAGCTCCTTAGTCTTTTTCACATTAAGCTGCAGATAATTCTGCTCACACCATGTGACAGTTTCCTACCGTAGCCCTGTACTCAGCCTCATCATCCAACTATGGCAGAGTCATCCGAAAACTTCTGAAGATGACAAGACTCTGTGCAGAGGTTGAAGTCCGAGGTGTAAATGGTGAAGAGAAAGGGAGAGCCAGCAACACCAATATTTATTGCCTTTTCCTCATTGCTTTTGAGAGGGTGAAGGTGAGACAACTTCCTGAGCCAGTGTAATTCTTCTGATGAGGGCACTTCCACAGTTCAGTAATGAATACTGTAAACGAGATATTTTCAGCTGACCGGCACTTAACTCTGAACTAATTCTGAACCAACCAACAGTATTAAACTAGACATTTTAAAAGTATGGTTTTAACGCAACATGCATTATTTTGGAATAAAATTTACATGATATTAGATGAAAAGGGATTTGAAACAAAAACAGACTTGATGTATTAGTTTGAATGACCTGTTTATATGTTGCTTCATGTTAGGCCAGTAGTCTAGAGCTGAGAGATTTGTTCTTCCTGACCACTGTCCCCTTGCAGTGACTTGCGATTTATGGATAATGTCGCCCTCTAATGTTTCTGTAACTCCTGTTCAAAGGTTCATTTATTATGAAAGTATACAACTTGAAATTCTCTTCTCTGGGTAACCATCATCCAAAAAAACCAAAACAGTACAGGCACATCGACCCCAAAACCCTTCCCTGCACAAAAAAATGAACAAAATGGAACAGGCTCATCGACCCCCAGATCCTTCCTCCCACATAAAAGTGAACAAGTGGAACAAGCACGTTGAGTAGTTCAGAATAAACTACTGAATGAAATAGAGATTGGGAGGGACTCAGAGCATAATTTAAGCCTGCACCAATAACATCGCTTCTGTCCATGGAGCGGAATATTTTAAAGCTCAACATCAATGTGTTATTCTTTAATTAAAAAATAAAAGCTCAACTATTATTAGTGTTAGAAAATGATGGATTTGTTTGGTCTCTGTACTAGTTTTATTAGTTTTAATTTTATATTCTTCAGCTCAGTAACAACTCATTTTCTATCAATATATTTTTTGAATTTGTCCTTCACAAGTTTATCAATGTTTAATTGAGATGTGCACTATTTCCTTGTAGAAAGTTTGAAAGAATGACAGTGAGAATATGAAAAGGCTGATTATTTGTGCGTTATTTACACTTTAGCTAAAGCCAGTGGTTTATTTAGTTAGGCTAACCTCATTTACTTAACAAACTTCTAATAGTGCTTTCTCTGCTACTTGTATGTCAAATGGTGAGGATGGATGATAGTTCTCCAGTTCTTGTTCTGGAAGTTTTTGGGAATAATTGTGCAGGTTCCTGGGTAGATTAATCCAAGTGAGAATGTGCTGAGGTAGATGTTCTGATGGCTCAGTGATCCCTTGTTGTGTTCCACAATATTATGTTACTGTTTGGTCAATAACTCATAGGCCTAGTAAATAAAACGTGGTTATGTTTTTTCCACTAGCTTCTTCCAGTTGGTTTTCCTGGGTGTGGCCAACATTGGTCCTCTGGTTGATTAATGGAATAATTGTCCTGATCGTATTCATTAAGATTTTTGTATACGGCGAGCCAGTCACTCGGCTGCACTCTGAATCATCCGTCCTCTTTTGGAGACACCGCAAGCAAGCTGATCTGGATCTGGCAAGGGTAAGGATGATTCATTTTGACTATGCAAATGCTGGTCTAAACCTGCAAGGATAACTTGCCATGATGACAGTGATGTCTTCCCTCTCTCTCTTTTTGTCCTGTTTTTGCTTAAAATTAGTGCCTTCCTATTCACTGGAACTAAATTGAAACCTGTGATTAATTAATGAAGTCAAAATCAATAATATACTTAAAATCTTTGTTATATGTTCCCACGTGTTAGTGTATTAAGACTTAGCAATTTCATATTCTTTGCCAATGTGGTGGAAGGCCCAGGTATTTGATATTCCAACATGCAGAAAATTCTGGAAACATTCAGCAGGTCAGGCAGCATCTCACTATTTTTCGTAGTACTTTATGGCATTGAAAGAAGGTGTTAGAACATTGCCAAACCCTTTGGCCCACAATGTCTGCCAAACACAATGCTGAATTCTCTTCTGCCTGTATGTAATCCATATCCCTTCATCCCCTGAACATTCATGAATCCATCTGACAGTCTGTCTCCTATCTGCTTCCACCACTCCCTCTGGCAGCCTGTTACGGGCATTTACCACTGTGTTTCCAAAGAAAACTTGCCCTACACATCTGCTTTAAACTTGCTTCCCTTGCCTTAAATGCATGTTCTCCAGAACTTGATACTTCTACCCAGTAAAAAAATTCTAATTGTTTACCCTACCTATGCTTCATAACCTACCATGAAGTTACAGATATAATATTAAAGATATTATATTAAAGGTTAATGTTTTGCACTTGGATCAGATTATCTCTCTGAATTGAGTTCATGAAAAATGTTTTCTTCCCCTTTGGAAACGTCACTTTCTGATCATTGACTACTTGGATATCATCCAATCAGAGTAACAAATTTATCTCCAGTCAAGTAGTTAGCCTACTGATCTTTTCAATATCATTCATGCTATTTGTCCTTCTGTAAATTACAACATAATTTGATCTTTGTTTTAAGTATATTTTTAGTTACAGCTTATCTTGGTGAGCAAAACTGTACGTAGATCAGTCAGAGGTACCTCTAGATAGCAACAGTGGACTTCAGCAGTCCTGGACCAAAGAAGGAAAATCAGCTTAATTTCCAAACCCAAATGCAGCTTGGAGTTCCATGTTTTGAGGCAGGCTAATGCTCAGAGGTAGAGAGAAAAACATGAGTCTAGTCAGTTTGTGATGTAACCGAACCTGCTGATACAGGCTACCCTGTAGCATGCTCACTTGTCGTTTGATTTATATAGAATATAGACCAGTATAGCACAGCATCAGGCCCTTCAATTAGTAATCAAATGGCCAACTAAATGAATCATGTCTGCCTACCCAATACCCATATCCTTCCACCTTTCTCACATTCATCATGTGCATATTTAAACATCTCTTAAAAGTCTAATGCATCTGCCTCTGTAGGACATAGACCACTATATGCCAACTAGAATGTTGTGGTTTCAGTTGCAAATGGAAAAAAGGAGAAATTATTTTGTTCAAAAAGATCAGTGGAACGTTGAAATCTCTGGAAAAAAAATAATGAACAATATTTTCATCAGGGAGATTTTGCACAGGCTTCCCAGAACCTCTGGGTTTGTTTGAAAGCACTGGGGCGCCCCCTGCCAACTTCCAATTTAGATTTTGCCTGCAGCCTGATGTGGAACATCATCCGGCATATCCTTCAGCGACTGTGGATTGGCCGCTGGTTTGCAGCACAGGCAGGAGGTTTCTGGCAGAACCAAGAGCTGAAGGATGACATGAAGAAGTGCACTCGGGAGGCTGCATTGGTCTATCACAAGCTGCAGCAACTTCACATGACTGGTATGTGATCGGTACGAAATTGAAAGAATCAATATTGAGGCACCACAGAGACTGCAGATGCTGGAAATCCAGATTAACACACACAAAATGCTGGACGAGCTCAGCGGGGGTGGGGGGGGGGGGTTGGTGGAAGGAACAGTCATTGCTTCGGGCCAAGCCCGTTCATCTGTCCTTATCCTTTTTCCTCCATAGATGCTGCTTGACCTGAGTAACTTCAGCACCTTGTGTGTGTTGATTCTACTAATATGGAATGTGCAGTAAACAAGACATGCCATTTTGCATCCGAATAGTTCATAGAAGATTTTGAAATTAGTCTTGACAGCCAACTGGTCCATGGTTCAGAGGAACAAAAGAAAGCTAGAATTGATACCCAGTTCACTGTATGCTGAATCCATGCAGAAGATGCTGAATGATGTTGAGAGGAACCTGGTTCAGCCATCAATAGAACTGGTATTACATGAGTTAGACCCAGGCAATGGCGGGTTTAATAATTCTTTAGATAGAACACCACCTCTAGCACAGCTGGCCTCAATAAAGCCGGATTTTTACTGCTGTGGCACCTACCAGAACATGTAAGTCAGTTTTAGATGGGACAAGTTTTAAGTTTGTAGACAAAAGAAGAAAATAGCATTTGTATACTGTTTTGTGCTCCTTAATAGATTACTCCTGAAATGCGGTTGCTGTGGTAATAAAGATTGCACACAACCAGACTGTACACCTGGTCCCAAAAACAGCAAGCAAGATAATGCAAAGTAATGGAAGGTTGGCAAGAAAACTAGCGGAAATTTGATGCACTACACGTTTTTATTAGTTCACTTGAAAAATAGGATTTAATCCAGCTTTCAATTCCGCCAGTGCCTGGAGGCTTCCTTACAGTTACTGTAAATGGTTGTACATATAGGGAACAAATAAGGTTGAACTTGATAGCTCCAGTTTTATTTTGAGAATGTGAACGTATGGTTCCAGTCTCTTGGTTGACTGTTGGCAGGACTAACGGTTGATTTAGATGCAGACAGGTAACAACACTGCTCTTGAATTGACATTTCCTGTAGCAAATTGCCTAGATAGTAGAGTTTCACTGGAGTGTATGTAAGGTGGAGATAATTAAACATCTGAAAGATTGAGGATTATGGGGAATTGCCACTAAAGAGTTGAGGCCAACATACAATAGATCAGGCTTGATGATATTGACAAGCAGTGCAGACTTGAGAGCAGTAACCTCCTGCTCCTTGTTTCATGTGTTCTTTCCCAACGACCCTGATATGTAATGTATTCCAGTTTGAAATGTTAAACATAAAGAAAAAGTAATAAATATAAAGGTTAGTAGTTGGAGAATATTTTGATTGAAGCAGTTCTCCCTTTATTGTGAAAGAAATGAATTGCTAAGGGAAAAAAAATTAAGTTGTACACCATATTTATTTTTTATATAACATGGTCTTGCATTAAGAGGGGATAGAGGTGATCTAAAGGATGTCATGTTTTTTCTTTTACCCGGTATTTTAATGACTTTCCATGTATTATCTTATTCATGTGTGGGTTTGTTGTTAATAGCTATCTTCATTTGTAACTTAGGCAAATTGGGTGGCAGTTACCTATCTGCAATTAACATGGCATTGAATGCAGTAAACCTTGCTGAATGTGCTGGAGATGCCATCTCCATTGCTACCATGGCAGAGATGTATGTGGCAGCAGCAATTCGCATTAAAATCAGTCTGCACAGGAGACTCCATTTCATGACTGTAAGTAACATCAAGATATTTATGTGTTCCCTAATACTGTTTGTTGAGGATACTGAACTGGCTGGTCTGTGGCACACCCTGTCATAAATAAAACAGAAATCAATCACAGTTTCTGTTTTTTGTCGATGTTTGCTATAGAATGCATTCTGTGTGTGCGTGTGCACACGTGCGCTTGGGGTGCAGCAAATTAGAATGCGAATTGGGTCTGGATTTGAAGCCTTTCCACCATTATTAAACTTGTAACACTGCTAAAACTTGCATATGGACAATAAAGAAAGAAAATGCAGAAGGTACTCAGCAGGCCAGATGACATTAGTGGAGGGAGAAACAGTCAAAGTTTCAAGCTGATGAGTTTTCATTCTTATTAAATTAGTAACTCAGGAAAAAAAGGAAGGAGTGGATAAAGCAAAGGGCAAGTCTGGTGGGGTGAAGACCAGTAGAGTCTGTAGGCTAAAAGAGGGTTAATTACAAAACATATATGAAGACACGCAGTCCTCTTTTCTTTTATTGTCGTGTAGTAATGCATGCATTGAGAAATGATACAATATTTCCTCCGGTGTGATATCACAAAACACAGGACAGACCATGACTGAAAAGACTGAAAAAACTAACAAAACCACATAATTATAACATATAGTTACAACAGTGCAACAATACCATAACTTGATGAAGAAGTCCATGAGCACAGTAGAAAGTTCAAAGTCTCTCAAATGTCCCACACTTCATGCAGATGGGAGGAGGAAGAAAAACTCTCCCTGCCATACCCAATCACGGTCCGACTCTGAGTCATCCGAAAACTTCAAACTCTGATCAGCTCTCCGACACCGAGTACTGAGTGCCACCTCAATCCAAACGATTCGACCTCCATCTGTTTGCCTGCCAACAGCAGGCAAAGCCGGGGATTTTGAGGCCTTCCCTCCGAAAGATTCCCGACCACGCAGTAACAACAACAGCGAACGAACGATTCAGAAATTTTTCCAGATGTTCCTCTGTGCTTTCACGTCCATCTCCATCAAATTAGAAATGTCCACAGCTCCTATTTAACGGATACGATATCATTTTTCATCAGAGGGCTGTGCACGCGCAGCGCACTGCTTCTCTCTCCTCCCGCCATATATCTGGAGAAAATGTAATTTGAAGGTGTGTAAAGACAGACGATCAAGAAAGAAAGCACAGTGCTGGAATTGTGGATCAATATTTCTTATTTTTTTTTATTTCAGATATACAGCATCTAAAGATTTTTTGCTTTATGAACATTAAATTAATTGACATGGGCTTCTGGTTTGGGGTGATGTATACCCCATGATTTATTGCACTCCTGTCACCTTCCAGCTGAAGTTCATTCTGCTTTGTTTTCCATTTTTTGTGTTCAACTGTGCTTGTATGATGGTCCATATGCCATTTAACACCAAATTAAAATAACACATGTTGGACCAGGTCTCGTATACAAGCCTTTTTTTTTGGCCTCCTCATAAGCATCTTATTGTAAACAAATTTGGATATACCAGATTCAGTTCCCTCCTCTGCAATCACTACCATTAATTACAAACAGTTGAAGCCCAAGCACTGATCTTCACAGCTTCTTTCTAGTTATACCATGTCATCCAAAGGTGATCTCTATACTCCCTGTATATCTCTGTTAATCAATTCTGTATTCTGCCAATCCTAATTACTGAATGCTATGTGAATAGGCATATTTACAACACACTGATTCCATTCCTCTTTCCCTGTCTCACTTTTTTCCAACTTGATTTCCCCTTTTAATAAGAACTATAGATTAGTTAACTCAGATTAGCAATACTGAGGAAACTATTAGAATCTATTGTTAAGGATGTAGGAGTAGACAACTCAAACATTTCTATATTTAAGCAATCTCCTCTCGCCCTTCAATATTTCCATTCTCTTCAAATTTCTTGAAAGACAGCAAATGTCATGCCACTTTCTTATGTTCTAACTCTTAGAATCTGCTCTCCACCACTGCCCAAGTTTCTGTTTCCTGTTTATGAAAAGTAAATTCAAATGATAGCAGATTAATTGAGCTTGCTGTTTGTCTCAAAGAGTGATTATCCCTCCATCACTTCAGGTGGCTCTCTGCTGTTTCTGTCCAGTGGAGGGAGGTAGAGTGCACTTGAAAGCTCTTGTTTTATTCATAGATTAATAGTTCTTTCCTATCTTATGGTACTTCCACACAAGAAGCACAAAAGTATGATTAAATCTAGTTAATAATTTTGATTCTTTTGTTGTATGTCATTGTATCAGGTGAGCAGTCATTCCTCCCATAAACCCATTTATTGTTGCTGAGTGCCAGATGTGCTCCCTGCAGAGAACACCTCTAGACTTAAACTACTGCTGTCACTTGATAACTATTTCAGTGTTGCAAAACTAAAAGACCATTGAAGATGTCTGTCCATTTCAGCTTTCTAACAAGGCAGGGTCCTATAATGGGATTTTTATATTAATATTTGGAGCTTAGGAATTAACAAGACAACTCTCTGCAACAAGTGGCTCAACAGTGAAGTATTTTAGTAAACAATCCCATGTGGAGACTGCCAACAAATTAGTTAAAGAAATAATATTTGAAAGATTCTCGTCTTTTATTCTCTGTTAATTTATAATATTTGGACATAAATGTAATGAGATATATTGGGTTCATGAAAGTTTCTTGTATAATATTCTTTTAAATGTTCCTGCTGAAAGCATTATATACTGGGGTATATTTTCTTAAGGACACAATCATTTACACGTTTGTAAAATGATGAGTGGCTAAAAGCTAGCAAGTTTGTGTGTTTGATATGGAAGCACTTAAGGTCATGACAATGTCTGTTTAACACATTGAGAGAAATGTTTATAATTGCACTTCTAACTGGGGTAACTTTGAGGTGGGGTTAAGGGTAGGGACTGATGATCTCAATGTAAGCAACCATATCACAGATTAAGCCTGCTTTATTTGGATGGTGATCAGCAGTAGGAATCCTATACCACTGCTTGATAAAGATGAGCTAACTCAGGATAGTGTAACACAATATTTTATTAAACACTTGTTTTGTTAGTTAATTTGGTTTTGATTTTCCTCGGTATTTACCTTTGCTTGCAGCGTATCTTCCTGAGCAGTGCCAGACAGATCTGTCTGTCACAGAGCGGAACCATACCGCCCGCAATGAAATGGCTGTGTCACCCTCAGGGCCATAGATTCTTTGTTGATGAGGACTGGACTGTCAAAAGCACTCACAAAGACAGCATTTATAGTGTTACTGGAAACCCAGGTAATATTTCATTTCTTGGCAGAAGAGAGTTTGGTGTAATACTGGTACTCATGATAATAGAGGGAGTATGATGGCACCCAGGCGCTTTATTTTTTTTTCAGTTGCTACACTCTGTGCTTTCTCCCATTTCTTCCTTTTCTGAAAATCCTGCTTCATTTTGGTTAAAGTTGAATGGGCACAGCAGTTTTCCATCAGCTCACCTTAGAATGTGGGCGCATGGAAGAATGTATTTTCTCTCCACCTGATCAGAATTGAGTAGCTGGTTATAGCTGCTGTAGCTCTTAAGCAAGGGCTCCACAGGGTCCATGGACCCCTCAGTTAATGGTCGGTATCCATGGCATAAAAAAGGGTGGGAATCCCTTAAAGTATGAGACTTTTGAGCCTTGTGGCTCCATTGGCCAATTCTATAATTCAATAATATCCTAAGTTAGGGGTCGCCAACCCGTCGATCGCGATCGACCGGTCGATCTTTGAGACTTTCCCAGTAGATCCCGAAGAAAAATCAAAAATAAATACACAAATACTGTTGTAATGTGAGCATTATAAAAGTAATACTAATTAGGATAATGGTAATACAGCAATATTTTCGCTAAAAAGCTGTTTGTAAAGAGAGATTGTTTCCGGGTTGCGGGGGTTTAGTTCCGTTCTTTCTGCCCAGTGCACATGTGTGTAGTTCCCCCGCCATGCACCGCGTTTTCAGCGTAGCCTGTGCTGCATCAAAGTGACCAATCAGATTAGTACAGACTGTCACAAACATCAATATAGGGCAGTGGTCCCCAACCTCCAGGCCGCGAAGCATGCAGTGGTGCAGCGGTAGTCGGGATGCACACGGCACGTCTTTAAGAAAAAAAGCCAAAATAAACAAGCTAATTAATTAGGTGCTGCCCGGCACGTAAATGTCAGCACAGATCAGAGGCGACGCAATCGGCAATTGCTCATGATATCCTGATAGCATAGCAGAGGCTCCGCGAAAGAAGGCGAAAACATACAAATTCCATCCAGAATGGGAAGAGGAATTTCTGTTTACCTTGGTGAAAGACAAGTGTGTATGTATGTTGTGCCACCAAACACAAGCACTGACTAAAAGAGGGAACCTGGAGCGGCACCACCGCACCAACCACCAGGGATTTAAAGACACCTACCCCCCCAAAGAGTGCCTGGAAAGTTGAGCTGAAATCGGGGTTGAAGGCCCAGTAATCGTTTTCCACAAAACATGCTGCTAAAAATAAGGCTGCTATTGAAGCATCATTTCGTGTAAGTCACCTTTTGGCTGAACACAAGAAGCCTTTTACAGACGGCGATTTATTCAAGGAAGCAATGGTCATTACCGCAGAGACTGTTTTTAATGACTTTAATAACAAAAACGGCATCACAACCTCAATACATAATATACCGCTTGGCCCTGCAACAGTGACAAGGAGGGTAGAGTCACTGTCAGAGGACGTGAATATTTTTCACTACGGTTCGATGAATCCCTGGATGTAATGCAAACAGCTCAGCTTGTTGTCTTTGTCAGAATGGCTTTCCAGAATTTTACAACAAAGGAGGGCTTCCTCACACTTTTGCAATTAAAGGAAAGAACGAGAGGTGAGGATATTTACAATGAGTTTTATAAAATGTGTCCGTGAAAGTGACATCCCCATTCATAAACTGGTGGCAATTACTGCTGATGGGGCCGAGCAATGCGCGGTGTGTGCGTTGGTTTTATACCACTAAAAGTCAGTGCCTACTTCGGGTCAACTTATCTATGTGAAATTGCATTTTCACAGATGAAAATTATTAAATCTAAGTACAGGAGCTGACTTACTGACAGACACCTCACTAGGGTTGCCAACTTTCTCACTCCAAAATAACAGACAAAAGTAGCAGTCAAATCCCGGGACATTTGTGTTTACCCCAAGAAAGACTACCATGACCATGAAGTCTTGCACAGGCACCTGTATGCGCATGTGCGTACATGCCGATTCTTTTCTTTTTACCCCACGAATCGGTTTTGGCTTAATTTTCATTATTTCTACTTTATATAGGCTGTGTATTTATCATATCATTCCTGCTTTTACTATATGTTAGTATTATTTTAGGTTTTATGTGTTATTTGGTATGATTTGGTAGGTTATTTTTTTGGGTCTGGGAATGCTCAAAATTTTTTTCCATATAAATTAATGGTAATTGCTTCTTCGGCGTAAAGCACTTTGGCACGAAGGGTTTCATAGGAACATTCTACCTTAACTGGGGGAATACGGGACAGTTAGCTGGGGGAATACGGGACAGTTGGCAACCCTACACCTCACAGACTGTCTCAGACTGGCTGTCTGTAGTTATGAGCCGAACTTCAGGGAACTAGCAGAAAGTATTCAGCCCCAGTCATCTCACTGAGTGCAACAGCCGATTTTTATTCATTTATTTTTCGTATTGAAATAAAATTAAATAATGAACCTTAGAATTAAAGGTGTGAAGTATTGTAATATTCTTAAAGAAAGACAGCTATGGCCTGTTTGATATGCTAGTTACAGTGTTTTCTTGTTTGAATTAATTTGAAAGTTTGACAAAAGTATTTTGTGTATTTCAAATACAATTCACCCAAATAAAAGGCCTCAAATTGGAAGTACAATCTGAGCTGTTTTTTCTCTAAATGATTTAGTAGGTAGATCTTGCCTTTCACTGAGGTCGAGGTAGGGGATCTTGGGCTTAAAAAGGTTGGTGACCACTACCCTAAATAATCCTCTGTGTTGCTTCTTTCCCATCTGTTTCCTGGATCCCTTGATTCTCTTACAGTCAGGGTCCTGTTGAGTCAAATGCCAAAACGTCAGGAATACCAAACAGTTGGATAATATTGGATTTTTACCACATTATATTTAATATAGCACTTTAACTAATCATTCAATGCATCTGCATATATTTGCATCCCCTTTTCTAACTTGCTTTCTTATCCAGCTTGTATCATTAACAAACTTGCACAAAGTACATTCAGACACCATATCTGGTAATATCAATTGCAAATCACTGCCATCTGAACACTGACTCTAATCTACGGGAAAATAAATAAGTATCAAACAAACAAATGCTGGTGGCAGAGGGTGGGGGCAGTTTAGGATGGATGCTGAAAGATCTGGCCTACAACAATCAGCAGTAAGTACTTGCTCCCACTACCCTCGGAAGTACCAGCCAGGTTTTGCTGCAGTGTTAAATATGTGATGCAGACTCTTCTTCTCTTCCTAGTTGATCCACTGGCTCAGGTAACTCAAGCTTTCCGAGAGCACTTGCTGGAAAAGGCATTATATTGCATTGCCAAACCGGAGAACGGCAAGCCAGTGACTGGAGAGGGAGGGTGAGTACCGTTACTAGAGCTGCTGTTTCTCTGTTGGGGTAGTACACTATTACATGCTGCCTGAAGAAAGGATGTATAAAGCCAAGTCAAAAAAGTATGTGAAAAGTCTGTTTTTAAGATTTTTCAACATACAATTCGATAGTTTGGCAGGGGAATGAGAAACGGAGTGAGAGGGCTGAGAATGGGGTAGTTGGTTTACAAACAGGCAGTGTGTAAGAGACTGCTAGCAAAGGTAGGCTGATGATAGGGAAAACTTGCAGTCAACGGGATGAGTTGCAATGTAAAAAGGAAACAATATTGAGAAGAGTGATGAATACAGGACTGAAGGTGTTATATTTGAGTGCACACAGTATACCAAATAAAGTAGATGAACTAAGTAGCGTAGTTACAGATTGGCATGGATGATGTTGTGGGTATTACTGAGTCACGGCTGAATGAAAATTATAGCTGGATCATAGCATCCAAGGATACACACTGTATTGAAAGGGCAGGCAGGGAGGGTAGCATGGCTCTGTTGGTAAAAAATGAAATCAAATCCTTAGAAAGAAGTGACAGGATCCTAAGATGTAGAATCGTTGTGGGTAGAGCTAAGAAACTGCAAGGGTAAAGACCCTGGTTACAGATTTCCAAACAGTAGCAAAGATGTGGACTACAAATTGCAAGGGGAGATAGAAAATGCATGTCAAAAGGGTAACGTTATGATAATCATGGGGAGTTCAATATGGCAATATCAGGCTGGTGGGGGATTCCAAGAAGGGGAATTTCTAGCATGCATACGAGATGGTAATTTAGAGCAGCTCATGGTTGAGCCCACTAGAGCTCAGCTATCCTGGATTGAGTGTTGTGCAATGAACCAGAATTGATTAAAGAGCTTAAGATATAGGAATCCTTGGGGGCAAAAGTGTTCGTAATATAGAATTCACCCTGCAATTTGAGAAGGAGAAGCTGAAGTCAGATGTATCAGTATTACAGTGGAGTAAAAGGAATCCAGAGGCATGAGAGAAATGTTAACCAAAATTGAGTGGAAGGTGAAAGCAAGCATGCATGATGGCAAAGCAGCAATGGCTTGAGTTTCTGGGAGCAATTCAGAAGGCGCAGGATAGATACATTCCAAAGAAGAAGTATTCTAAAGGTAGGATGATCCAACCATGCCTGACAAGGGAAGTCAAAGCCAAAGAGAGGGCATTTAATGGAGCAAAAATTAGTGGGAAGTTAAAGGATTGGAAAGTCTTTAAAACCAACAGAAGGCATCCAAAAAAAGTCATAAAGAAGGAAAAGATAAGTGAGCCAGTAATATTAAAGAGGATACCAGCAGCTTCTTCAGATAGGTAAAGTGTAAAAGAGAGGCGAGAGTAGATATTGGACTGTTGAAAAATGAAGCTGGAGAAGTAGCAATGAGGGACAGGGAAATGGCAGATGAACTGAATCAGTATTTTGCATCAGTCTTCACTGTGAAAGACAGTAGTGGTATGTTGCAAGTTTGAGAGTGTCAGGAGGCAGAAGTGAGTGAAGTTGCTATTACTACGGAGATGGTGCGTGGGAAATTGAAAAGTCTGAAGGTAGATAAATTACCTAGACCAAATAGTTTATACCCAGGGTTCTGAAAGCAGTGGCTGAAGGGATTGTGGAGACATTAATAATGATCTTTCAAGAATCACTAGATTCTGGCACAGTTCCTGAAGACTGGAAACTTGCAGATGTCACTCCACTCTTCAAGAAGAGAGAGTGGCAGAAAAAGAAAATTATATCCCAGTTAGTCTGTCGTCATTGGTTGGGAAGATATTGGAGTCAATTGTTAAGGATGTGGCTCTTGGGTACTCGAAGGCACGTGATAAAAGGGCTGAAATCTGGAGAGTTTCCTTAAGTGAAAATCTTGCCTGACAAATATTTTGGAATTCCTTGAAGAAATAACAAGCAGGAGACCATACATGAGGCTGCTTAATATGTTGAACCCATGGTATTACAGGAAAGATTCTAGCATTGGTAGAGCTTTGGCTTATTGGCAGGAGGCAGAGTGGGAATAAAGGGAACCTTTATGGTTGGCTTCTCGTGACTAGGGGTGTTCGACAGAGGTGTTGGGACCGCTGTCTTTACATTATATGTCAGTGACTTGATGGTTTGTGGCCAAGTAAGCGGACAATATAAAGATAGGTGAAGGGGCAGGTAGTGCTGAGAAAGCAGAGAGGCTGCAGAAGGACTTAGAAAAATGGGCAAAGAAGTGGCACATGGAATACAATGTTGGGAAGTGTATGATCATGCACTTTGGTAGAAGAAATAAAAGCATAGACTATTTTCTAAATGAGGGGTTCAAAAATAATCAGAATGAGATTGAATATCAACAACATGTTGTGAAATTTGTTGTCTTTGCAGCAGCAGTACATAATATAAAAAATGTGAATTCGAGTAAATATATATTTGTGTGTGTGTGAAATTAAATAAGTAGTGCTAAAATAAAGTAGTGAGGAAATGTTCATGAGTTCAATGTCTATTCAGAAATTGGATGGCAGAGGGGAAGAAGCTGGTCCTGAACTGTTGAGTGCATTCCTTCGTTGAGGTGCAAAGGGACTTTATAAGACAATGGTGAGGCCTCACATGGACCATTTATGAGCAGTTTTGGGTTGATGTTGGAGGGGGTTCAAAGGAGGTTCACGAAAATGACTCTGGGATTGAAAGGCTTATATGAAGAGCATTTGATGGCTCTGGGCCTGTATTCACTGGAATTCAGAGGAATGGGGGGGGGAGTCTTATTGAAACCTATTGAATGCTGAAAGGCCTCAATAGGGTGGATGTGGAGAAGTTGTTTCCTTGAACAAGGGAGACTACAATGGGATGAGGGAGGAGTTGGCTAATGTGGCTATTTGAGCACAGGCTATTTGATAGGACAGTTGAGGAACAGTGGAATACTTTCAAAGAGATTTCTCACAGTGCTCAACAAAAGTATATTCCAGTCAAAAGTAAGGACAGTAAGTGTGGGGAGAGCCAGTCTAGGATAACTAAGGAAATAAAAGATAGTATCAAATTAAAAGCTCATACGTACAGTCGCGAAGAGTAATGGGAAACTGGAGGATTGGGAAAACTTTAAAAAGCAACAGAGAACAACTGCAACTAAACAAGAAATAAGGAAAGGGAAGATAAAGTATGAAAGTAAATTAGCACAAGATGTACAAACAGATAACAAAAGTTTTTATGAATATTTAAAGCGGAAGAGGAGGCTTAAGTCAACGTAGGTCCTTTGGAAGACGATAAGGGGAAATTGATATTGGGTGATAAGGAAATGGCTAAGACATTGAACGACTATTTTGTGTCTGTCCTCACGGTGGAGGGCACGTCTGATATGCCAAAGAAGGATGTTGTGGACGAAATGGGAAGTGAGGACCTCGATAAAATCGCTGTCACTAAAGAGACAGTGATGAGCAAACTAGAGTCTGAAGGTAGGTAAGTCCCCTGGTCCTGATGGGTGCATTCCAGGGTGTTGAAGGAATTGGTGGAGGTTATAGTAGACATGTTGGTAATCATTTATCAAAACTCTCTAGACTCTGGGCAGGTCCTGGCAGATTGAAAGACAGCAACTGTCATGCCACTTTTTAAAAAAGGATGTAGGCAAAAGACGGGAACTATAGGCCAGTTAGCTCAACATCTGTAGTCAGGAAAATGCTTGAAGTTGTCATTAAAGAAGAAATAGCGAAACGTTTAGAAAGGAGTGGTTCCATTAGACAGATGCAGCATGGATTCAGAAAGGGCAGGTATTGTTTAACAAACTTACTGGAGTTCTTTGAGGACATAATGGGTGCAGTGGATAGAGGGGAACAGGTGGATGTCGTATACTTGGATTTCCAGAAGGCGTTCGATAAGGTGCCGCACAAGAGACAAGTGTATTGGCATGGATAGTGGATTGGTTAACCAATAGAAGGCAAAGAGTTGGTATAAATGGGTGTTTCTCCAGTTGGCAGTCAGTGGTGAGTGGGGTGCTGCAGGGATCGGTGCTGGGCCTGCAGCTGTTTACCATTTACATTGATGATTTGGAAGAGGGGACTGAGTGTAGTGTAGCAAAATTTGCTGATGACACAACGCTGAGTAGAAAAGCAAATTGTATAGAGGATGTGGAGAGTCTGCAGAGGGATGCAGATAGGTTAAGTGAGTGGGCCAAGGTCTGGCAGATGGAATACAACGCCGGTAAATGCAAGATCATCCACTTTGGAAGGAATAATAGAAAAGCAGATTATTATTTAAATTGTGGAAGATTGCAGCATGCTGTTGTGCAGAGGGACTTGGGAGTGCTTGTTCATGAATTGCAAAAAGTTGGCTTGCAGGTACAACAGGTTATTAAGAAGGCAAACGGAATGTTGGCCTTCATTGCTCGAGGGATTGAATTCAAGAGCAGGGAGGTCATGCTGCAACAGGGTACTGGTGCACCTGGAATACTGTGTGCAGTTCTGGTCTTCATACTTGAGGAAGGATATACTGGCTTTGGAGGCAGTGCAGAGGAGGTTCACCAGGTTGATTCCAAGGATGAAAGGGTAAACCTATGAGGAGAGATTGAGTCACCTGGGACTTTACTCTCTGGAGTTCAGAAGAATGAGAAACATACAAAATGTTGAAAGGGATTGATAAGATAGAAGTAGAAAAGCTGTTTCCATTGGTAGGTGAGACTAGAACTAGGGGACATTACCTCAAGATTCAGGGGAGAAGATTTAGGACGGAGATGAGGAGAAACTGTTTTTCCCGGAGAATGGTGAATCTGTGGAATTCTCTGCCCAGGGAAGCAGTTGAGGCTTCTTCACTAAATATATTTAAGAAACAGTTAGATAGGATTTTACATAGTAAGGGAATTGCGGGTTATGGGGAAAGGGCAGGTAGATGGAGCTGAGTTTAGGACAGATTGGCCATGATCTTATTGAATGGTGGGGCAGGCTCGATGGGCCAGA
Organism: Mobula birostris; assembly: GCF_030028105.1. Lineage (NCBI taxonomy): Eukaryota > Metazoa > Chordata > Chondrichthyes > Myliobatiformes > Myliobatidae > Mobula > Mobula birostris. Next base: position 87,426,324 of record NC_092378.1, read on the forward strand.
TGGCCTACTTCTGCTCCTATTTCTTATGTTCTTATATTGGGGGAGTCTCAGACATGAGGACGCGGCCTCTGTATAGAGGGGTGTCCATTTAAAACAGAGATGAGGAGGAATTTCTTCAGCAAGAGAGTGGTGAAACTATGGAATTTATTGCCACAGGTGGCTGTGGAGGTCAAATCATTGGGTATACTTAAGGCTGAGGTTGATAGGTTCTTGATTGGGCAGGGCATGAACAGTTAAGGGAAGAGACAGGATATTGGGGCTGAGAGGAAAGTAGATCAGCCATGATGAAATGATGGAGCAGATTCACTGGGCCAAATGACCTAATTCTGCACCTATATCTTATGGTCTAATGATCTTATTTCTTAGATTTAGAAAGATGACCATTAGTTCTAGCTAAATTATGTATCAGTGTACATAGACAGGGCTCAAATGTGAAGAATTCATATTTTGGGAGGGAGCCTATAATTTTGTTGGAACTGTTTCCACATAATTCAGTGCATTGGTATATCAGCTGAGATTTACATGCAGCATTGGTGAGAGGCTGAGCTTGTGTGTACTGCATTGGGTTGATCATAGGGGTATAAAGACCAGTTCTGGTCTACTTATCTATCATGGTGAGATCAATGAATTCAGCAGTAGTATCAGGAAAGGCTCAGACCTCCTTTCAAACACAGCTTTATGTTGAGTATGTTGGTGTTAATCCTTAGGGAGTTCTGCTTTCAGAACTTGTAAATAAGGTATCATGTGGTTTATTTGTTATTCAGTCTGGGATACAGTGGAGGAAAAGAGTATTGAAGGGAACTGTGCATTGTTTTGTTTCCTGGCATTTTTCATTTATTATAATATCTAATTTTCTGTATTATAGAAGTTGAGCTGTTAAGTCTATTATGCAATAATTAAGCAATCCTGCAAATGTATTAAATTGTGATCTTGGAGAATATTACAGATGCCTATTGTCCTTTTACTAATTTTCTGTTGCAGAGAGTTCTCAGATGCTCTTGAGTACTTACAGCTGCTGAATAGTTGTTCCGACACCGCTGCCGTCACCACACAAACCTTCGCTATTGGCTCGAGTATGGCGACTGTCACCGGTTGGCCCCTGTTTATTCTTATTATGCTTCTTAGCTATTGTATCACTCAGATTAGGATTTCATTTATTCCACTATTGAAAATCAGGATAGAAATATGGAGCTAATGTTTAAGATCAGTGATATTTTTAATGAAACAATTGTGTTTTAAATTTGGATCTAACCCTGACTAGTCAGTTTTTCATCTGAGAACCATATTTACTGCAAGCTTTTGGCCTCTTTCTCCAGCTGTCAAGCTCAGTCCTCATAGTTGACATGATCTGCAGTTACACTTCAACCTTCACTTCATTTGATGATGTAATTTATTATTACCTTTTCAGGTTTCACAGATTACAAACCACAATAATCCTTGAATGTAAACACATGCCCAAATCTCTCTTCCCTTTACTTTTTCCTGATTATATTTCTCCTTCCAAACTTGACACTTACCTTTGGACACCTCTCCCTATGCATACACATTATGGTCTTGGTTGATCAGACCTTCTCTCCGTGTCAGTGAATTCCATGTCCGAAATGTCTTGGCTGTGGAATAGGGTGACACAGTGTTGTAGCAGATAGTGCTTCTGTGGCACAACTCAGTGTCCAGGATTTGATTCTGACCTCTGGCAGTGAGTATGCTGTTTGCATTTTCTGCCTTTGACAGTGTAGTTTTCCCCTTGGGTGCTCAAATTCCCTCATATCCTTATCACCTACCTGTAAGTTAATTCACTGCTGCAAGTTACTGCTAGTGTAGGTGGTTGGCAGGAGAACTCAGTGTAATTGATCAGCATGTGACCGAGAATAAACACAAAAATTAGATTGACTTGTCATTTGTATATTGGAACATACAATGAAATGCACGTTTGCGTCAAATCAGTGAAGATTGTGCTTGGCAGCCTGCAAGTGTTGCCACACTTCTAACACCAACATAGCATGCCCAGAACTCGCTGGCACTAATCTGTACGCCCAGAGAAACTGGAGCACCCAGAGAAAACTTACACAATCATGAGGAGAGCGTACAAACTCCTTACAGACAGCTCAGGAATTGAACCCCGATTGTTGATAGCCGGCGCCAACTGTTATGCTGCTGTGCCGTTAGCTGAAAATGAGTGGGGGAATGGGATTGCTCTAAGAGTTGGCATAGACTCAGTGGGCTGAACAACTTCCTTTTACACTGAAAGATAATGTGTTGATCCTTTCCAGTCTTAGTTTTTGTAATTATTCCTTTGGTGGAGTGTTCACACCAGACAGTGAACTCTTTGTTCAAAGGTCCTGGTCCAACTGCTCCCATCTGCTTGGCTTCATGGTTTCCAGATCTATTCATCACAATTTGCTGGGTGGTTCCACCTCCTAACCCATATCCTCACCTCCTAAACCTGCAGTATTTCATCCATTAAGGACAGTTCTGACGAAACGTATTTGACCAGTTTCACCACTTCTGCTCTCCCTGACACGGGTGCTGCCTGACAGGCCACGTATTTCCAGTACTTTGTGTTTTTATTCTCGGTTTCCGGTATATACAGGATTTTGCTTGTGTATTAGGACAGTTAATTTGTAACAGTGCCAGTGATCTCTTTGGCTTTGCCAAGAAGCTGTGCTTTATCTGTGATCCTTGACAGTCAGTGTGGGAGGCTGTTTGATCCTTCGTGATATCAGTCACTACTCCTGGTGTCTTCTTTGACAAGCAGGAGACACGTGTCAAGTCAGAACGTGGATGACAGTCATTGCTTCCCTGAGATCTCACAAATCTGGACAAGCTGTAATAAATCTTTCACCTTCCCATATGTATGATTTTTATGCTTTTTACTATTTTATGCGTAGGTACTGATCCAGTAGCAAAGTGGTGGGCTTCCGTGATTGTTGTTGCCATCAACTGGTTGCGTGGTGATGACGAGGCAGCAGAACGTCTGTATCCTGTGGTGGAATGCATGCCAAAGCTTCTGCACACCACTGAGTAAGTGCTATTGCCCAATTTCTCTCCAGAGAACCTCTTCTGTAGTGTATGCATTCAATGTATCTTGAACCATGTTATTTTAACCCTGAGTATTATAAGGTTAGCAAAACTGATAAATTGGAAATTCAAGAGACTACAGGTGCTGGAATCTGAAACTACAACCTGGTGGAACACCATCTGAGGGAACAGAGGAATTGTCATTGTTTTGGGTTGATACAGAAAGTTTTTAACCCAAAAAAATTGGCAATTCCTTTATTTGCACAGATGCCTCTCGACATGCAGAGTTCTTCCCTCAGATTGTTAATTGCTTTTGAAGTGATATTTTGATTAATGGCTCCAAAACTGTAAGGTCTAGTATCAGTGCAAACATGTGTGATGCCAAAGCCACTGACTCAAATAAGTGCATAAACACATGCCCGCGCGTATGCGTGTGCGCGCACACACACACGTAAATTTATACCACTGAGTAAATTTATAATCCTATGTTAATATTTCATCTAGTGCTGGAGTTGCAGTGTTAATGTTGGGATTGTTTAACGTTTTCACATTGAGTTGAGGTTTTTGGGAAGCGGTGGGGAAGGCCACTGGAGATTTCCCTCCGGTTTTCTGTTCAGAATATGGTCAGTTTTCTAGATGGCTGAACACTTTGCAGAGGGACATCAAGACCTTGTTTCTGCTTTGTTTATTCACAGGACATGGGTGTGTTTAATAAGGCCAGGATTTATTTCCTCTGCCTAACACATGCCTTGGTGTGGGTGCAACATTAATCCATTAAGTTAATTCCTGGGATGATCTGAGGAAAGACTGATGCAGACAGGTTGGGTTATAGAAATTCACCATAACTTGCAAATCTCTACCCAAATATTTGAGGTATGCAATAATTTTTTCTCAGTGTAGTGGAGGGGGAAGGGTGGGGAGTAAATGAAAAATAATACTGTAAACTTTTTGTCAACTCTTATTTTTTTGCTGCATGCCACTATTGTAGAAAATCTCAAAAAGAACCATTTTCTAGGAACCACCACCACCAACGCCCACCGCTGCTGGCAATATGGAGTATTTAGCCTGTGTTTAGAAGAATGATGGGTATTCTCAATTGGATGACAAGATTTTGTCAGACCTTTCCAGGCTAAATGCCAAGTGATCTCCTCTTTCAGCTGGGGAGAATCCTTAGAATTCCCTGCCTCACAGGGCTGTGTATGATCAAGATTGAGATTAATTATTAATTATTTCTGGGCACAAAGAATATGGGGATGTTGCAGCACAGATACAAGCCAAAAATCAGTCAGTCTTATTTAACAAAGAAGTGGATTTGAGGAGTTCTGAGCTCTATTGCAGCATCTGTTTCTTAGCTTTTAATTGCTTCTCTGTTAAGTTGGTGGTATAAAGTCTTCGTGGACATCAGCATTCTTTGTGGTACTTGTGCTGTGCTAGGAAGTTCTCAGAGCATATCCAGGAATTGCAATGGATTTCTAGTCAAAACAAAAGGGTAGTTTGCTATTGCCTTGCACCTGTTGCCCTTATCCTTCTGAGGGCCCAAGAGTACATCCTAGCAAAAAAACCTTGGTGAATTGTAGGTGGCAGATAATAAAGCAAATGGAGCAGTGAGATTCTTCAATTACAAAGAAAATTAATGAAAGCAGAGCAGTAAATGTGGTTTATATTAAATTTACAAAGAATTTCATCAAGGTCCCATATGGTAGGCTGGTCCAGATTAAAGCACAAGAGAGTTAGGAAACTGGATCCAAGATCTGAGGGATAAGTTTTCTCATAAAGGGTTGTGAATATCTTGAATGAGCTGCCAAAAGAGCTAGTAGAGAGGTATACAGTTGCAAAGTTTAAAAGACATTTGGACATGTACTTGGATAGCAAAAAGCATAGAGAGAAACAAGCCTAACGAAAGAGCAGATTGGATTAGCAGGTCCAGGTATCACGGATGAGGTGGGCTAAAAGGGCTCATTTCTCTCCTGCACGTTCGTATGAATCTACACTCTTGACTTGTGCTTTTCTCATTATATGAGAATTAGAGTTAGGCTATTTGCTTCTCACAGAATGCCCAGGATCTGTTGTGCATTTGTTGAAGTTTGACAATTTGCAATTTGGCCTTCATTTACCTGGTATTCTCAAGAAACATAACTACTGAGATCCTTTTACATAAGAAATTAGAGAAAAAAATGAAACACGGGGTGAAATAATAGCTAGTGGGAACGAAAGATCTTTGATTGGAAACACTTCCCATTTAACAGTGAGAGGCATCAGGTTATTTAGTTATGGAGTTTGAATCTTGTTCAAGATAGAGAATTAAGCATTTGAGGATTTAATATGTACGTCTTTTGTGGATTGCTCACACCAGATGGAAAGGTAAATGAAATGCAGTTTCTAGCAGTTTATGTGCATTAGTGCTTGTTTTGCCACCTCACCTGATTTTTAAATGCTCTCTTCTTGCAGGAGCCAGTTGCCAAGAGCAGCGCTGTTTGCATTCAAGGCTGTGCGTGCCATTTTGGGTAAGCAGGATGGCAGCCAGATGAGCCTCTTGCACTGTGCAAAGGCCAGTGGGTACCTGAGGGACAGTCTCAATATGGCATCCTCCACCAGCAACAGTATTGATAAGGTATGGATAGAAGGGAACCTCTGGCCCCTAACATGTGTCAGATGGTTGAGTACAATAAAATTAGAAAAACTACTAAGTGTAGTCTGATTCCACTACTGATGCTGTCTATTATGATGAACAGAAGTTACCATTAAGAGAAACCTTGATGTTTGCTCCCCATATATTCTATGAGAAATGAGATGTACTCATCAGCTCTATCTCTAATTAAGCCATTTGACTCAAAAATTCAGATTGACCTCCTTAAAAGTGAATAAATAGTTAACATTTTTTCTTTTTCATGATTTATTTGTGAATGTGGATGGGGGAGGGGGATGTACTTTTATTCCTAAATTGCAAAAGTTGCTGGCAGGATAACTGCCAAGTGGTATCAGAGATTATTCAAGTGTGACTCAGCCTTGTAATCTTCCCTGCTCCCTGCTGCGAGGCATTGCAGCCTGTGCTCATCACCTTTCAGTTTAATCAGCTTGTAGTTGGTGTTAAGAGGTGAATGCTTTTAGTGTGTTGATGAGTTTAGGGAGGAATGTGTTAGAAGTGTTTAATGGGGGAGGAAACACTTGCAGAATAAAATATTTGAGCCCTAATATCCTGCGCTTGCTTTAGAAGCAGAAAACCTACAGCACAATACAGGCCCTTCAGCCTACAAAGCTGTGCTGAACATGTCCTTACCTTAGAAATTACCTAGGGTTACCCATAGTCCTCTTATTTTTCTAAGCTCCATGTACCTATCCTGTAGTCTCTTAAAAGACCCTATCGTATCCGCCTCCACCACCGTTACGGACAGCCCATTCCAAGCACTTACCACTCTCTACATTAAAAAACTTACCCGACATCTCTGTACCTACTTCCAAGCACCTTAAAACTGTGCCCTCTTGTATTAGCGATTTCAGCCCTGGGAAAAAGCCTCTGACTATCCACATGATCAATGCCTCTCATCATCTTATACACCTCTATCAGGTCACCTCTCATCCTCTGTCACTCCAAGGAGGAAAGGCCGAGTTCACTCAACCTATTCTTATAAGGCATGCTCCCCAATCCAGGCAACATCCTTGTAAATCTCCTCTGCACCTTTCTATGGTTTCCACATCCTTCCTGCAGTGAGGCGACCAGAAATGAGCACAGTACTCCAAGTGGGGTCTGGCCAGGGTCCTATATAGCTGCAACATTACCTCTCGGTTCTTAAACTCAATCCCACAATTGATGAAGGCCAATACACTGTATGCCTTCTTAATCACAGAGTCAACCTGCGTAGTAGCTTTGATTGCTCTAAGGACTCGGACCCCAAGATCCCTCTGATCCTCCACACTGCCAAGAGTCTTACCATTAATACTATATTCTGCCATCATGTTTGACCTACCAAAATGAACCACCTCACACTTATCTGGGTTGAACTCTGTCTGCCACTTCTCAGCCCAGTTTTGCATCCTATCAATGTCCCACTGTAACCTCTTGACAGCCCTCCACACTATCCACAACATCCCCAACCTTTGTATCATCAGCAAATTTACCATCCCTCCACTTCTTCATCCAGGTCATTTATAAAAATCACGAAGAGTAGGGGTCCCAGAACAGATCCCTGAGGCACACTACTGGTGACTGATCTCCATGCAGAATATGACCCATCTACAACCATCTTTGCCTTCTGTTGGCAAGCCAATTCTGGAACCACAAAGCAATGTCCCCTTGGATCCCATGCCTCCTTGCTTTCTCAATAAGCCTTGCATGGGGTACCTTGTCAAATGCCTTGCTGAAATCCATATACACTACATCTACTGCTCTTCCTTCATCAATGTGTTTAGTCACATCCTCAAAAAATTCAATCAGGCTTGTAAGGCACGACCTGCCTTTGACAAAACCATGCTGACTATTCCTAATCATATTATACCTCTTCAAATGTTCATAAATCCTGCCTGTCAGGATCTTCTCCATCACCTTACCAACAACTAAAGTAAGACTCACTGGTCCATAATTTCCTGGGCTATCTCTACTCCCTTTCTTGAATAAGGGAACAACATCCGCAACCCTCCAATCCTCCAGAACCTCTCCCATCCCCATTGATGATGCAAAGATCATTGTCAGAGGCTCAGCAATCTCCTCCCTTCCCTCCCACAGTAGCCTGGGGTACATCTCATCCGGTCTCGGTGACTTATCCAATTTTATTTCAAATTTTCAAATATGTTTTCTCTGGCTAATTAAAATAGAATTTTTTCATAAGGAGATGGAAGGAGGGAAATGAATTGATGGGGAGGATGCGGTATGAAATCAAATTTCAGTGGGAGATGTCAGTGTGGAGATGGCGGTGTTGAATATCCATATCAAGCATGAATTATTGCTCTATGCTATTTAAGAATGAGTCTGGCAAGTCTTGTTGCTTTAAAAAGCCTCCGGGATTCTCATACTCCATAGTTCAGTTTTAGGCATCTGTCATCCCATGCCATTTTGTTTCACTCGCTGCGCACTTGAGCTTTTATCCTCACCATTCTATTCTGTGGTACGACTTTATTCTAGTTACATACTGTCTCGCGTGATTGTAAGGATTCCAGCAAGGATTTGAAAAGTCTGGCAGGGAATTATAGAGCAGTGAACCTTAGTGTGTGGGATAAGATGTCTAGGCAGTTACTAACATTTCTTGAAGTCTAGTGAACATTGGATTACATTTTCATCAAAGTTGCAAGCCAGAGCCTCAGTTCAGCGCAGAGATGTGTAAACCTCGCAGAGAAGCGAGCTGAACCAGTTTGTCCTTTGCCCTTTGACTCCAACACCTGACCTTTTCAATCTGGCCAATATTGTCCAAACCTCAAGTCAGTCCTGCCTCTTGAACCTGGGCCCTGCCTGCTGCAAGTATGGGTTATTATAAGCTTTGATTCTACAGAACTGTTGCCTCTCTTGACACACTGTTCATGGTTACGATCCAGGGATAATAAGGAAGGGCAGTAAGCATCACCAGGCTTTTAAATCTTACATCAATTATCACAGCATATCTTCACCTTGTCCGACTGGTGAATAACTAGAAGTGATCACTGGGTGTGATCCATGATTGCATTTGAAGATCACTGAAGCAGGCAGTAGCATTTCAATGCCATTACCGGTGGACCAGGGAGTGGCCCTGGGAATTTCCTGATCTATTTTGCTCCAGTACACATCAGCTGATCAAAAGTGGGGAATACCTTTTCATCCCTGCAGGTTTATGGAACAATTGAAGGATACAGCAGAAGAATTGTTCGGCAGTGGTCAGAACATTTTGTACCCCTCTTGCTTCACCAACCCTGCTGAATGAGTGACTGCAGCTGTGGTGCATTGTAGTTGCATTGCATGTGTACGTGAAGTGCAATGCGTCTGCAGTGCAATACAGAGCCAGACCCCGACACACCTGAGCGGGAGGACTCCAAACATTGTAACATCGCAGCTGACCAAAGCGTTGTGACTGACAGCACCGTTTGCAATAGCTTATTTCTGCTGGTTTTTAATCTCTTCCTACTTTTTGTTTGTACTTGTGTCTCTATGTTTTATATTTTTTAAAACAATCTGTCACCCTGACTTCCTTTTTTCACCTAATTAACAGCTGATTAATTTGGAAAACTTAAATGGGTGATGCTTGCATTACAGCTGTTCAGGTAATGGAAATTTATTCTGACAGAATTCACAAATCACAGGTTTGAGATATGAAATAAAATATGCTTTCACTGAAATCAAATTTTAAAAATGTAAATAATTTCTTTTTACTTGCAGTTCTTGGTACATGTGCACTGCTTTGCTTTACAGAAAATCACTATTTGGACTGTTTTCTAGGACTAACACCACCCACACACTTCGTAACGCTGGGGATCACCTGTACATCAAAGGTTTATGTCTGTGGAATTTGAGCCACACTGAAAATACTTACATTAAAATGAAATTTTAGATGAAACTTTGAGTACATTTTTAAAAAATCTGAGCAAATGGAGCCAGTTATTATAAAGAAACATGTTAAAGTACAGGTTTTCCCCTGCTTTTCAAAAGTTCGCTTTACGCCACTTTGCTTTTATGGAAGACCTACATTAGTACCTGTTTTCACTAACCGAAAGAAATCCGAAGAAGATTTTCCCTTTTACGAGAAAAGGCGAAAAGCGATGTTCAGCGTTTGTTTTGCAGCGAGCCGTTATAGAGGCAGCGCGCACCCCGAGCAGTGAGAGTGGTGCCACCAAGCTCCTTCCCCGGGAACTACTCCCGGCATCAAGCTGCCATAGCTTTGAACTGTGACTGTGAGCATCTGTGCTTTATCTTGATTTATTTTGTACATCCATTAGCAAGATGTGTCCTATGGTATCAGAAAAGCCTAAAAGAGCTCGTAACGGTGTTACGCTTAGCGTAAAACTGGACGTAATTAAGTGTTTCGATCTGGTGAACAAAATAAAGACATTGTGCGTGCATTGAACTTGCCTGTTTCCACCATTTGTACTATTTACATGCAGACAGAAAGAAACTACACTGTACATGCATTATTTCTACATTATATAGACTGCATTTATCATATCATTACTGCTATTACTATATGTTAGTGTGATTTTAGGTTTTATGTGTTTTTTTGGTGTGATTTGGTAGGTTATTTTTTGGGTCTGGGAACACTCAAAAATTTTTCCCATATAAATTAATGGTAATTGCTTCTTCGCTTTATGCCATTTCGGCTTACGAAAGGTTTCATAGAAATGCTCTACTTTCGGATAGCGGAGGAAACCTGTAATTGGTTAGTGGGAAGTCTGTTGCTTCATTGACCCTTAGAAGCAAGTCTATCTCAGGTTATCTGTTATCTTTTCAGGCTGTGCAGATGTTGCTGTGTGATCTTCTGCTTGTCACCAGGACCAGTGTATGGCAGCAACAGTTCACTGGGAGTCAGACAATGAGTGCCATGCATCAGGCATCTCCACTTGAGCTGAGAGGCTTTCAGCAGGACCTGAGTAGTCTCAGAAAGCTATCCCAGACTTTCAGACCTGCTCTCCGTAGGGTAAGTAAATTGTGAGGTGATAGACTGAGAGGGGGGAAGCACCAGTGCAGCTGGTGGAACTGGGTGCATTTGCCTTTGGGTAATACCACAAATGAAATAAAACCATTGCTAACTCAGTAGTGATATCTGGAGTGTGAGTAATACCATCTTCTGACTGAACTCCAAATCTTGAGCCATGATACTGTGGGTAGAAAAACTAATGGTAGATAAATACTGCATACAGAAGAAGGGACCATTGTAGGACAAACATCACGGGAAGCCTTCACTAATCACATCTGTAATTTGTGAAATAACATTCAAATATGGTGAATATAACCTCAAGGAAGTCTGAATGAAGTATTAAATTTATGTCCCATTCACCTGTTCAAGTGGTTTTCTAAGACGTAGCTCTGATTAAAGAGAAAGGTTAATCTCCCAGTATCTCCTTCAGCAGATATCACCAGAAATAAATATACTGGCCGTTCATTTAAGCTCATAATGAGTTCTCAGGAACAAGAACATCAAGGGAATCAGCATCTTATGGCATAGGAGCACATTATGGCCCTCTATCATGGAGCAGTCCCATTTTATTGCCATGATCTATTTTCCACACGTTCCCATCAATTGGCCCTTTCCCTCCACTAGATTCTACTCCTTGCCACACCCTACAGGCACTGTATCATTCTGCCGGTTAATGGTTGGTCCCTTAAGAGTGTTGAGATACGGAGGGATCTTGGGTCCAGGTCCATAGTTCACTGAAAGTGGCTGCACAAGGAGATAGGTGGGAAAGAAGGCATATGGCTTGCTTGCCTTCATTGATAGAGTGAGTATGGAAGCCATGGTGCATGGTCATTCCACACAATTGCATGCATGGACGCTTCTGTCCATCCCTTTGTAGGGAGGATGTAGAGAGGATGCATCAGAGCTTTACCAGGATGCTGACTAGGTTAGAAGGTGTGAGGTTGGACAAACTTGGGTTGTTCTCCCTAGAACAGTGGTCCCCAAACTCTGGGCCGCAAAGCATGTGGGGGTGCAGTGGTAGCCGGAGCGCACCCAGCACATCTTTAAGAAAAAAGCCGAAATAAACAAGCTAATTAAAAAGGTGCTGCCCAGAAGCCAGTCTTCATTAGAGGAACTGAGGTGGAGAGGGTCAATAACTTTAAATTCGTCAGCATTAAGGATCGACGTTTCTCTCTCTGAAAAGTGTCAGAGGATCTGTCCTGGGACCAGCACGTAACTGTCATTACAAAGAAAGCACGGCAGTGCCTATACTTTATTAGGAGTTTGTGTAGATTCAACATATCACCTCGATCCTGACAGCCCTGACTTTTCAGCCTGTCTGGGCTGGCGTTTAAATAGACCAAACAATGGAACAGTTAAAGACTCCAGCACCTTGGAAAGAGGAGTGAACATCGCGTACAGCAAGTGAAATCGGCAATCGCCTCTGATCCAGGCCAACATTTATGTACCGGGCAGCACCTAATTAATTAGCTTGTTTATTTTGGCTTTTTTCTTAAAGATGTGCTGGGTGCGTTCCGGCTACCGCTGCACCACTGCATTTTTCGCAGCCTGGTATCGGTCCGCGGCCCAGAGGTTGGGGACCACTGCCCTAGAACACCAGCGGCTGAAAGGAGACCGAAGGAAGTTTTTAAAGTTATGAGAGGCATTGAATTTAGGAGCCGAGAGGTAATGTTACAGCTATATAGGGCCCTGATCAGACCCCACTTGGAGTACTGTGCTCACTACAGGAAGGATGTGGAAGCCATAGAAAGGGTGCAGAGGAGATTTACAAGGATGTTGCCTGGATTGGGGAGCATGCCTTATGTAAATAGGTTGAGTGAACTTGGCCTTTTCTCCTTAGAGCGACGGAGGATGAGAGGTGACCTGATACAAGTGTATAAGATGATGAGAGGCATTGATTCTCCCTGGGCCTCCTGTCCCTTGATCCTCTCATATCCCTTTTGCCAATCACCTGTCCAGCTCTTGGCTCCATCCCTCCCCCTTCTGTCTTCTCCTATCATTTTGGATCTCCCCCTCCCCCTCCCACTTTCAAATCTCTTACTAACTTTTCCTTCAGTTAGTCCTGACGAAGGGTCTGGGCCTGAAACGTCGACTGTACCTCTTCCTAGAGATGCTGCCTGGCCTGCTGCGTTCACCAGCAACTTTGATGTGTGTTGCTTGAATTTCCAGCATCTGCAGAATTCCTGTTGTTTGAGAGGCATTGATTGTGTGGATAGTCAGAAGCTTTTTCCTAGGGCTGAAATGGTTGCCACAAGAGGACACAGGTTTAAGGTGCTGGGGAGGAGGTACAGAGGAGATGTTAGGGGTAAGTTTTTTACGCAGAGAATGGTGAGTGTGTGGAATGGACTGCCGGCAACGGTGGTGGAGGCAGATAAGATAGGGTCTTTTAAGAGTCTTTTGGATAGGTACATGGAGCTTAGAAAAATAGAGGGCTATGGGTAAGCCTAGTAATTTCTAAGGTAGGGACATGTTCGGCACAACTTTGTGGGCCAAAGGGCCTGTATTGTGCTGTAGGTTTTCTATGTTTCTATAAGTAGGCAGGCAGACAGAATCTTTTGCCCAGGGTCGAAGTGTCATTCACTAGAGAAGTTTTTTTATGCAGAGAGTGCTAAGTGCCTAGATAGGTTAATCACGGGTAGAAGTGGAATGAGGCATTTCATAAAATTTAAGAGGCTTTTAGACAGATACATGAATATGGAGGGTCATGGATGATGCATAAGAGGAGGCCATTTAGTTTAAATTGGCATCAAGAATAGAGTCATTGATTTATGGAAGTAAAATCCTGTTTAACAAATGTGCTAGTGATTGATCAGGCTGTAACTTTCAGAGTAGATGAATGGAAAGCAGTGAATGTGATGCATCTGAATCTTCTGAAGACACTTGAGACATCAAAACACAGAAGGTTATTTAATAAAGTTTACAGCAATGGCTTTGGGTGTAATATATTGGTGTGAGTTAAGAGTTGGTTAACAGACAGGAAATAGTAGAGATAAATGTGTAGTTTTTGGGTTGGGAGACTATGTGTGTAGGAATTGATGCTGGGATCTTCGTTGTTCACAATCTATATTAACTATTTTGTTGAGAGGACCAAGGATGATAATATCAGTAAATTTGAATATATTAAGTCTGGGTGACAGTGTGGATTGTGAGGAGAATAACCAAGGAGTTATAGACATGCTAGGCAAATGGCAGACAGAATTTAATGACAATGATTATCTATGGAATAATTAGGAAAAAAATTCAATGGTGAACATTTTTTTAAATGGAAGAAAAATTGAAAATTGCTGGAATTTAGTGGAACCAGGGTGTCCTTGGAATCAACTCACTTAACATTCAGGTACAACAAGCAATTAAGTTAAACAGTACGATGGCCTTCATTATAACAGAATTGTACACAAGATTAATGCAATAAATGGAGCTCTAGTGAGACTGTACCTGATGAAATATGTTTGGTTTGGTCTCCCTATCTGAGGATGGATATATTGTGATAGAGGTTTCATTGATTGATTGCTGGGAAGCTGCAGGGGCTTGGAGGGAGGGAGTGCATCTGAACTATGTAAGGAGAGCTTAAGCACCGTCTCCAATGCCTTCTTCCCTGGTTTTGGTGCAGCAGGCGACGACCCGGTAAATTACAACTGCACTATTATCCAGCAACTCGCTAGTGAGGTAGATCTGCAGTACCTGGTGTTTTTAATATCCAGCAGTGTCTTGCAATCATAAGAAAGATGTAAAGGATGAACAATTATACCATTGGTGGGACCCGGAGAGGCCGTTGTGGCCATTCAACTGCCTGGGGAAAGAAACTGTTAAGATGGCATGAAGTGTTTGTTTTAATAGCTCTATAGTGCATTCCAGAGCGGAGCATTTGGAAAAGACAGTTTGCTGGGTGGGTAATGTCCACAGTGATCTTTTTCAGCTGACCGGGGAGCTCACTAGTTTTTATGTATTGTGAGGAGATGCGGATGTATATGTAAGGTGTTCGACCAGGAGCTCATTCAGAAAGTCAGGAAGCATGGGATCCAGGGAAACCTGGCTTGCTTGCAGAAGGCAGAGTGTGGTGGTGGTAGATGGGGTGTGTCCTGCCTGGAGATTGATGATCAGTGATGGTCCGTAGAGATCTGTTGACGGATCCCTGCTCTTTGTGATTTTTATAAATGGCTTGAATGAGGAAGTGGAAGGGTGTGTTTGTAAGTTTGCAGATGACACAAAGGTTAGTAGTGTTGTGGATAGTGTAGAAGGTCCAGGAAACCAGGAGGAACTCAGTGACTTAGCACAAGGCTTACTGGCTTTCACGAGGGAGGACACAATTTAAAGTCTTAGCTGGAAATGGTTATTGTGGGTTAAGGCTTCAGAGCAAAGGAGTTGCAAAGGTGAATTTTCTGGTGACAGGGCGAGGGTGAAAAGTGGAAATCATAGTTGGTGTACCAAGTTTTAACCTCAGCATAGTAACAGTTTGTGAAGGAGAAAACAGGATGGGGTAGAATAGGGAGGTGGATAACATGCACTTAATGTGTCATATTTTATTTTTGTTTAAGGTGTTCCTGCATGAGGCAACAGCCAGGTTAATGGCAGGAGCCAGTCCAACCCGTACTCACCAACTATTAGATCGCAGTCTCAGGAGGCGGGTCACAAATCCGATTCCCAAAGGTGGTGAGTCGCTATCTTTCTGAAACAGATCTTTTGCAATAGTCTTTGAATCTGCTTGTTATGCACTGCTTTGAAGCTACCTGACTTAAACCTTTTTAAATGGATACATTTTGGTTTTTAATATTTTCTTGTTAGAAAAGTATACTGGAGTGAGCTTTAGCTTTTTGGTTGAGGGCAAATGTTCTGTCTGTTAGGTAAGTGGACCTTCAGGTATTTGAAACTCTGGTTTTAGCTGTTGACTTTCTGATGGGTGCTCAGTGCTGTTTGCCCTGACTTTAGTAAAAAGAGTTAGTAGTCCTACTGCACTTTGCTGAAATGTCTGTTTTAAATGGGGTAACCTGATGAATGTTGCGGAACTGTATAGTAGGTAACATGATCACACCAGACAGTTAATGGTTAATGGGAAGCCTGGGTGGGAGCATTTTCTCCACTCCCTAGCCCAGATGCACTGAGGTTATTATGTCAGTTATTTGGAGGTTCAATGTACAGTGGAAATGGAAGCTGATATCGACTGTGCCTTTCTGCCACACTGACAGCTCATCAAAGGAGAGTTTAGTAATTATCCAGTTGATTACATTGATTTTCATTCTCCTCTGACCAGCAGCTTATTTCTTTATTTTTTGTTCATTGTAAGGCGAGACTGAGACACACCCTGGACGACGGGAGCACGCTGAAGCCCTCCTACTTGCATGCCGCTATCTTCCACCGAGCTTCTTGTCTGCACCAGGCCAGCGAGTCGGTATGCTGGCTGAGGCCGCCCACACACTGGAAAAGATTGGCGACAAAAGGACTCTTCATGACTGCCAGCAACTGATCATGAAACTGGGCAGCGGCACCACAGTCACCACAACTTAATGTGGCGCTACTTCTAAGCAAGGCCCCACCTCTTCCCTGAAAGCACTGTGACTCTGGTGTATGTGGCCCTCAAGAAGCAGCACTGCCCTTCTAATTTCATATTAAAATAATGATTTGGTAAAATAAAAATCATATTTTCATAGGTTAATGTACATAAAAAAATATTTATAATTTTTTAAGGTCGAAAGTCGGGAGGCAGCAAATTCACTTTTGTAGAATTAAAAGCACTTGTCTGTTTTGAAGCTTAGCTTCTCCTATAATGCTGCACAGTGACAAAGCCATTCCGGGCTGTATTCTGTGCAATATACAGTACTTTTATATAATTAAAATAACCCACATGAAAGAATACAATGTAGTTCTTTTTCCGCACTAGGTTGTTTGTACCTGTACATTTGTTTTTTTCCAGAAGAGTCAGATTTCTTTCCTTCATGCTACAAACCCAGCAGGCAAGGAAAAATATTCTCTCAAAGCATCCAGTCTCTCCAAACTATCGAACTATGAATTTGACTGTACTGAGGGGAATTCTAAATAATTGTAGCTGAACAAGGTTTTAACCTGAGATTCATCAGTAATGCCAGAAATGCAAAGGGAAGATGGTTACAACCTCAGTAGTAAGTATACTGCTTTGGATACTGTAAGACCATAAGATATAGGAGCAGAATTTGGCCCATTGAGTCTGCTCCACCATTTCATCATGGCTGAACCAATTTTCTTCTCAACCCCAATCGCCTGCCTTCTCCCCGTATCCCTTCATGTCATGACCTGTCAACAATCTCTCAACCTCTGCCTTAAGTATACATAAAGGCTTGGCCTCCACAGCTGCCTATGGCAAAGAATTCCACAGATTTACCACTCTCTAGCTAAAGAAATTCCTCCTCATCTCCATTCTATATGGACACCCTTCTATTCCAAGGCTGTGTCCTCTGTTCTTGGGCTCTTCCACCGCAGGAAACATCCAGTCTATCAAGGCCTTTCACCATTTGATAAGTTTCTTCTAAATTCTAATGAATACAGGCCCAGAGGCATCAGATGCTCTTCATGTGACAAGCCATTCAATCCTGGAATCAAGTTCGTGAATCTCCTTTGAATCCTGTCCAGTTTCAGCACAACATTTCTAATACAACAAGCCCAAACCTGCTCAATACACAGTAAGTGAGCCCTTATCAGTGCTTTATAAACATACAGCATTACATCCTTGCTTTTATATTCTAGTCCTCGCAAAATGAATGTTAACAATGCGTTTGCCTTCCTCAGCACAGACTCAACCTGCACATTAACCTTTGGGGAATCCTGCACAAGGACTCCCAAGTCCCTTTCCACCTCAGTTTTTTTTTTATATTTTCTCTCCATTTTATTAGTCAACTCTTACATTTCTTCTACCAAAGTGCATGACTATACACTTCCCAACACTGTATTCCATCTGCCATTTCTTAGCCCATACTAATCTTCCGTAGTCTACTTCCTCAAAACTACCTGCCCCTCTAGCTTCATATCGTCTGCAAACTTTGCAACAAAGCTATCAGTCCTGTCATCCAAATCATTGACATGTAATGTAAAAAGAATCAGTCCCATCACAGACCCCTGAGGATCACCAGCAACCAGTCAGAAAAGGTTCCCTTGAATCCCATTCCACCTCCTGCCAATCAGCCACTGCTATAGCCATGCTAGAATCTTTCCTGTAATACCATGGGCTCGTAACTTGCTAAGCAGCCTCGTGTGGCATCTTGTCAAAGGCTTTCTGAAAATGCATGTACACAACATCCAATGATTCTCCCTTGTCTATCCTGCTTGTTATTTCTTCAAAAAATTCCAACAGATTTGTGAGGCAAGAATTTCCCTTGAGAATGCCATGCTGAATATGGCCCATTTTATCACATACCTCCAAGTATCTTGAGACCTTATCCTTGGGTGGATAAATCCTGGACCTGATGGAATACACCCTCGGGTTCTGAAGGAAGTAGCTGGAGAAATTACGGAGGCACTAACAATTATCTTTCAAGAATTGATTGATTCTGGCGTTGTACCAGATGACTGGAAAATTGCAAATGTTACTCCATTATTTCAGAAGGGTGGGAGGCAGCAGAATGGAAACTCTAGACCTGTTAGCCTGACATCAGTGGTTGGGAAGTTGTTGGAATCGATTGTTAGGGATGAGATTATGGAATACCTGATGGCACATGACAAGATAGGCCAAAGCCAGTGTGGTTTCCTGAAAAGAAAATCCTGCCTGACTGACCTACTGCAATTTTTTGAGGAAATTACAACCAGGGTAGACAAAAGAGATGCAGTAGATGTGGTGTACTTGGATTTTCAGAAGGCCTTTGACAAGGTGCCGCACAGGAGACTGATTGGCAAGAGCCCATGGAATTACAGGGGAGTTACTAGCATGTGTGGAGCATTGGCTGATCAGCAGAAAACAGTAGAGTGGAAATAAAGGGGTCCTAATCTGGCTGCGGTACCAGTGGAGTTCCACAGGGGTGGGTGTTGGGACTGCCGCTTTTTATGATGTAGATTTGTGGCTAAATTTGCTGATGTTACAAAGGTAGGTGAAGGAGCAGGTAGTGTTGAGGAAACAGAGAGACTTACATAGTTTAGGGGAATGGGCAAAGTGGCGGCAAATGAAATACAAAGTTGGAAAGTGTTTGCTCATGTATTTTAGTGGAAGAAATAAATGAGCAGACTATTATTTAGATGGGGAGAGAATTCAAAATGCAGAGATACAAAAGGATTTGAGAGTCCTTGTGCAGGATACTCTAAAGGTTAACCTCCAGGTTGAGTCAGTTGTGAAGAAGGCGAATGCAATGTCGGCATTCATTTCTAGAGGTATAGAATATAAGAGCAGGGATGTGATGTTGAAGATCTGTAAGGCACTGGTGAGACCACACTTGGAGAATGTTTGCAGTTTTGGGCTCCTTATTTTAGAACGTATATACTGACATTGGAGAGGTTTCAAAGAAGATTCAGGAGAATGATTCCAGGAATGAAAGGGTTACCGTATAAGGAACGTCTGGCTGTATTCCCTGGAGTTCAAGAGAATGAGGGGAGTTATCATAGAAACATTTCAAATGTTAAAGGGCCTGAACAGATTAGATAAGGCAAAGTCATTTCCCATGGTAGGGGAGTCTAGGACAAGAGGGCACAACTTCAGGATTGAAGAACATCCATTTAGAACAGAGATGCGGAGAAATTACTTTAGTTAGAGGGTGGTAAATCTGTGTGATTTGTTGCCATAAATGGCTGTGGAGGCCAAGTCATTGGGTGCATTTAAGGCAGAGATAGATAGGTTCTTGATTAGCCAGGGCATCAAAGGGTATGGGGAGAAGGCAGGGGAGTGGGGATGACTGGAAGAATTGGATCAGGCCATGACTGAATGGCAGAGCAGACTCAAGAGGCCAAATGACCTACTTCTGCTCCTATATCTTACGGTCTTAATAATTGTCTCCAACAGCTTCCCAACCATGGAGGTCAGACTAACCAGCCTATAGATTCTTTTCTTCCCTGGCAGCCAGGAGGTAACATACCATCTGGTAATCTCATTCTCGCCTACAGAACCTCCTGTTTGTTCCCCTACTAATGAATCGCTTATCGTCAGAGCATGCCTCTTCCCTTCTGAGTCAGAGGCAAATTCAGTACCAGAGACCTGAACGCTGTGTTATTCCTCTGTTTGGTCATTCCACCCACCCACCGACGGTATCCAAACTGATATACCTGTTGTTCAGGGGTACTCTGCACTGACTCCTTAACCCCTTTCCCCTTCCTGACTGTCACCCAGTTTCCTGAGTCCTGCTCCTTGAGTATAACTACCTCTCTATATGTCCTATCTGTAACCCTTTCAGCCTCCCGAATGATCTGGAGCTCATCCAGTTCCAGCATAACACAATTTGTTACTTGCAGTTGTAGTCATCAGGGTCACTGGAGGTCTCCTTGCCTTCTCACATCCCACAAGAGGAATATTTCACTATCCTGCCTGGCATCCCTACTGTCCTAGCTGAGCAGATATAAAGAAGAAAAGCAAATGACTTGAGCTTTTCTTTCTTTTGCTTTCTCTGAGTGAAGCCTCGAAGAGCTAAAGCCTTAGGATCACCACTCTGACTCAGACAACAGCTGCTGCACTTGCCCCTGCCTTAATTTAATTTGTTCTTACTAATCAATTCCAAACGCTGATAGGTCACTGGTCAAACTGCCATGACTTGCTCCTGCCTTTTATCCTCAGATAGTGGACCTGCTTGAACTCCCCTCCTCTCCAAACTTCCAGTGTCCAGATTGGCCACAGGTCGAAGCTGTAGCGAGGGATATGGGCTGGGAGAGCCATAGTGACCAGTTCTCTGCCACTGAGTCTGGTGCTGTGGCCCAGAAGAGGTGAAGTGGACTGCAGTGGTGATAGGAGATTCCATAGTCAGAGGAACAGAGAGGAGATTCTGTGGGCACAATAGAGACATGCAGATGGTACATTGCCTCTCTGGTGCCAGGGTCGGGGATGTCACAGATCAGGTCCATGGCATTCTAAAGGGGGAGGGGGAGCAACCAGAAATTTGGGTACACAGTTGGCACCAATGATATAGGTAAGAAAAGGTGAGGAGGTCCTGAAGAGAGGTTTCAGGGAGCTAGGTAGAAAGCTAAAAAACAGGACTTCCAGGACTGTCTATGCCACGCACCAGTGAGGACAAGAATAGGAGCATGTGGCAGATGAATGTATTGCTGAGGAAATGGTACAGGGCAGGGGATCCATAGTCTCTAGATCATTGTGATCTCTTCTGGGGAAGATATGACCTGTACAAAAGAAACAGGTTACACCTGAATCCAAGGGGGACCAATATCCTTGCTATAGCTGTGCAGGAAGGTTTACATTAATTTGGCATGGGGATGGGAACTGGAGTGGCGGGTTGGTGGCGTAGTGGCATCAGCGCTGGACTTCGGAGCAAAGGCTCCCAAGTTCAAGTCCAGCCGGCTCTCTTGCACGCTTTCCATCTGTGCTGGGTTGAGTGTCAAGCTAGCAACTCGGTCTCGTAAAAATAAGAAAGCCTGCTAAAAAAACGCCATCATGACGGCATCCGATGACTCCACTCGGAGTTAAGGGCTTTATTCCAGTGGGAACTGGAGTGGTAGTGTTGAGGTTGAGGTAGTTGGTTTACAAACAGAGGTAGTGTGTAGTGAGACTGCTGGCAAGTAGAGGCTGGTGAAATTGCAGTCAACATGATGAGCTGCAATGTAAAAGGCGGACAAAACCAAGGAGGGTGAATACAGGACTGAAGGTGCAATATTTGAATGCCTGCAGTGTTCGGAATGAGGTAGATGAACTTGTAGCATAATTACAAATTGGCATGAACGACAATCTGGACATCACTGAATCGTGGCTGAAAGAAGATTATGCTGGGAGCATATATCCAAGGATATATATTGCATTGAAAGGACAGGCAAGAAGACAGAGAGAGTGGCATAGCTCACTTGGTAAAAAAAAATGAAATCAAATTAGAAAGAGATGACATAGGATCAGAAGGTGTTGAATCATTGTGGGTAGATCGAAGGAACTGGAAGAGTAAGAAGACCCTGATGGGAGATGTATACAGACCCCCAAACAGTAGTAAAGATGTGGTCTACAAATTACAACGGGAGATAGAAAATGCATGTCAAAAGGGCAATCTTACAATAGTCATAGGGATTTCAATATGCACGTAGATTGAGAAAATCAAGTTGGTGCTGGATCAAAGGGGGAATTCCTAGAATGTCTATGAGATGGTGTTTTAGAGCAGTAATCACTCAACGTAATGGTTGAGCCCACTAGGGGATCAGCTATTCTGGATTGTGTGTTGTGTATGAACTGGAATTAATTAGAAAGCTTAAGGTAAAGGAACCCTAAGGTGCCAGTGTTCCTAATATGATAGAATTCACCCTCCAATTGAAGAGAAGCTAAAGTCAGATGTATCAGTATTACATTGGAGTAAAGGGAATTATGGAGGCATGAGAAAGTAGCTGGCCAGAACTGATTGGGAAAGAACACTGGATGGCAGAGCAGCAATGACTAGAATTTCTGAGAGCAACTCAGAAGGTGCAGGATACTTACATACCAAAGAGGAAGAAGTATTCTAGAGGCAGGATGACACAAATGTGGCTGACAAGTCAAAGCCAACATAAAAGCCAGAGAGGGAGCATAGAATAGAGCAAAATTTAGTGGGAAGTTAGAGGATTTGGAAGCTTTCAAAACCAACAGAAGGCAACTAAAAAAAGTCATTAAGAAGGTAAAGATGGAATACAAAGTTAAGCTAGCCAGTAATGTTAAAGAGGATACTAAACATTTCTTCAGATATATAAAGTGTAAAAGAGAGGTGGGAGTAGATATTGGACCACTGGGAAATGACGCTGAAGAGGCAGTAATGGGGGACAAGGAAATGGCAGATGAACTGAATAAGTATTTTGCATCAGTCTTCACTGTGGAAGACACTCGCAGTATGCTGGAATTTGAGAGTGACAGGTTGCAGAAGTGTCAAGTAGCTATTACTAGGGAGAATATGCTTGGAAAACTGAATGGTCTGAAGGTACACAAGTCATCTGGACTAGATGGTTTACCCCCAGCATTCTGAAAGAGGTGGCTGAAGAGATTGTAGAGGTATTAGTAATGATCTTTCAAGAATCAATTGATTCTGGAATGATTCCAGAGGAATGAAAAATTGCAAATGTCACTCCATTCTTCAGGAAGGAAGAGAGGCAGAAAAAAGGAAATTATAGGCCAGTTAGTCTGATCTCAGTGGTTAGGAAGATGTTGGAGTCAATTGTTAAGAACAGTAGAACATTGGAAAGTTTTGGACAGAACATGCCATTTAGCCCAACAAAGCTTGCCAAATTCCTATTCACTTCGTGTATTGAAAGGAAGTGGTTTTAGGTTACTTGGAGGCACAGGATAAAATAGGCCATAGTCAGCATGGTTTCCTTAAGGGAAAATTTTGCCTGACGAATCTGTTGGAATTCTTTGAAGAAATAACAAGCACGATAGCTAAAGGACAGTCAGTTGATGTTATGTACAAACCCCATTTCCAGATAAGTTGGGATATTTTCCAAAATGCAATAAAAACAAAAATCTGTGATATGTTAATTCACGTGAACCTTTATTTAACTGACAAAAGTACAAAGGTTTTCAGTAGTTTTACTGACCAACTTAATTGTGTTTTGTAATCATACACAAATTTAGAATTTGATGGCTGCAACACACTCAACAAAAGTTGGGACAGAGGCATGTTTACCATTGTGTTACATCACCTTTCCTTTTAATAACACTTTTTAATCATTTTGGAACTGAGGATACTAATTGTAGTAGATTTGCAATTGGAAATTTTGTCCATTCTTGCTTGATATAAGACTTCAGCTGCTCAACAGTCCGTGGTCTCCATTGTCTGATTCATGATGCGCCATACATTTTCAATAGGAGATAGATCTGGACTGGCAGCAGGCCAGTCAAGCACACGCACTCTGTGTCTACAAAGCCACGCTGTTGTAACTTGTGCAGAATGTGGCCTGGCATTGTCCTGCTGAAATAAGCATGGACGTCCCGGGAAGAGACGTCGCCTTGATGGTAACATATGACTCTCTAGAATCCTAATATACGCCTCAGAGTCAACGGTACCTTCACATACATGCAACTCACCCATGCCATGGGCACTGATGCACCCCCATACCATCACAGATGCTGGCTTTTGCACCTTTCGCTGATAACAATCTGGATGGTCATTTTCATCTTTGGCACAGAGAACTCGATGCCCATTTTTTCCAAAAACTAGCTGAAATGTGGACTCATCTGACCACAGCACACTGTTCCACACAGTCTTTCAGTCCATCTGAGATGAGCTCGGGCCCAGAGAACTCGCCGGCGTTTCTGCATAGAGTTGATGTATGGCTTCCTCCTTGCATAATACAATTTCAAGTTACATTTCTGGATGCAGCGACGGACTGTGTTGAGTGACAATGGTTTTCCGAAGTAGATGTTGAAGGACCTAAATTCTCTGCAATCTTGTGTTGAGAAATGTTCCTTTTGAACTAACAATTCTCTCACGAATTTTGACACAAAGGGGTGAGCCACGACCCATCCTTGCTTGCAAAGACTGAGCCTTTGATGGACGCTACTTTTATACCCAGTCATGATACCTCACCTGCTATCAATTAGCCTGCTTAATGTGGAGTCTTCCAAACCGGTGTTACTTGAATATTCTGTGCACTTTTCAATCTTATTTTAACTCTGTCCCAACTTTTGTTGAGTGTGTTGCAGCCATCAAATTCTAAATTTGTGCATATTTACAAAATACAAATAAGTTGGTCAGTAAAACTATTGAAAATCTTTTCTTTGTACTTCTGTCAGTTAAATAAAGATTCATGTGAATTAACATATCACAGATTTTTATTTTTATTGCATTTTGGAAAATATCCCAACTTTAATGGAAATGGAGTTTGTACTTGGATTTTCAGAGGGCCTTTGACAAGGTGCTACACATGAGGCTGCTTAACAAGTTAAAAGCCCCTGGTATTACAGGAAAGATACTAACATGGATAGAGCGTTGGCTGATTGGCAAGAGGCAAAGAGTGAGGATAAAGGAAGCCTTTTCTAGTTGACTGCTGGTGATTAGTGGTGTTTCTTTATAAAGCACTGGTGAGGGCTCACTTGGGAGTATTGTGAGTAGTTTTAAGCCATTTATCTAATAAAGGATGTGCTGACATTGAGAGGGTTCAAAGGAAGTTACCTCCTGTCCCATGATCCTCTCATATCCCCTTTGCCAATCACCTGTCCAGCTCTTGGCTCCATCCCTCCCCCTCCTGTCTTCTCCTATCATTTTGGATCTCCCCCTCCCACTCCCACTTTCAAATCTGTTACTAGCTCTTCTTTCAGTTAGTCCTGACAAAGGGTCTCGACCTGAAACGTCGACTGTACCTCTTCCTAGAGATGCTGCCTGGCCTGCTGCGTTCACCAGCAACTTTGATGTGTGTTGTGTTAACAAAAGTGATTCCAGGATTGAAAGGCTTGTCGTAAAGGATGTTCATTTTTGTTAAACTAAGCTCATGTTGAATAAACTGTTTTCTCCCCCTATTTGCACACTAATATTGGCAATAACTATTCACCAGAAAATAAGTGTGGTACCAGATATTTCTGCTCCATTCTGCCAGCCATATTGCACCAATTTTGTTTCCCACTTCACCCTTGATACAGCTCCATTTGCACAGCAGTTGTCTAGTTCTTTGAGCCTGGCATGAAGTGGTGCCAGTTTAACAACTAGGATTACATAGCCCAGCCCAATTCCATCCTCAAATTCATCTAACAGCTCTTGTCACTAGACACCAGTATAATATGGAATATAAAAACAATGTGAGTGGATTTTGAAAGCAGGAACTCATATCTGGATAAGCATTTGAAATGCCAAAGCGTAAAAAGCTATGGAACAAATGGGATGAGTATAATGGGCACCTAATGGTTTCATGGAAATAATGGGTATTTGTGATTCTATATCTAACAGGAGCAAACTACTGAGCCCTGATATCATACTTCTGGTAAGATGGTATGTTCATATGCAGCAACTCCACGGAGCCAACTAAAGGTGCTGTTGTCTTTAAAAGTATTTTTAATGATCGAAGACCTTGCTGGACATTAAGGACTTAGAAGTTCTGCAGGTCTATCCCATCAGCTAGACGGTGCAAACCGTACTGCTGCTGCTACAAGAGGCTGTAATCTAACAGTGAGCGATTGCCTTAGTTGCTTTCCTTGTGATCGCAAGACCCTGCTGGACATCGGTAATGTGGAATGCCACAAGTCCAGTTTACTGGCAAATGGGGAGGTGGCGGGGTAGCTGCATAGCCTTGGTTGCAGCAAGGACTAGGCCTCGAGCTACAGTGTCCGGGCTGGCGGCATTGGGGCTGTGCTCCAGAAGACAAGCTGTATTGTGTTCAGCTGCAGACTGTTGCAACATTTATAGGCCTAGGGAGCTGGACTACATGTTTTTGTGAGATCTAATTGTAGTGTGTTTTACACTTTAGCCCTGGATTAACACTGTTTCATTTGGTTGTAGTCATGAGTATTCACGTTTTGTTGAATGATAATTGAATTTGAACTTGACTGCATCAACAATTCAACCAAATCACAGCCAACATTTATTTGCCTATACCTCCTAATTGCTTATTTAAAAGAATCTATTGTTTCAGATATGAGTGGCCCCCAGCAAGTGCAGCCCTTTGAGGGGGGAAATTCTAGACATTACAAACCAATAAATAATGTTTTTTGTTCTGTATCACTTTTTAATCCAGCAGTTCCACCAAGTTCAGGATACTGGTAATTACAAGGACCCATTCAATGGGCTAGATTGCTTCCTGCAGCTTTTTATTCCTAAAAATTGTCATTGCATTACATGTACAATACATTACACATTGAAAGAAAGCTAAGAGTTGTGGATCAGTTCCCAGTGGGTATCAAACCACCCAGACATATCTGGCACCATTAATTTTCAATAATTATTTTCACACTTGGATACATGAATAATTTCAGAAAGAATAATTCCTTCTGGTTCCAAAGTTGACATATTGGGAATGTCTCCATAACAATGCCAGTTGGCCTCCTTTACCTTTTTTAAAAACAAACTTTTAAAAAATTAACTTTAAAAGTCAATAAACAAACACTGCCACGTGTGATAAAGGGAATACTTGCACTTTGTGAGTCAGACAGTTAATCTCCCATAGTGCTTCCTTTGGAAGAGCCATGGGTATCATCACCCTTTTACTGTATAAAATAACCAGTGAGCTCAACCACTTAAAAAAAAGCAAGGCAATCAGCAGTCGTTGTTTCAAAATGTATATCATTACCAACTCTAACAAATTAGACTATGCTCATTCACAAAGCTTTTTTTTAAATCATTTAATAGCAGACTGCAGGTTAGTACGGTTCTGCATCCCCTTCACATTCCCTTGCAAGATTCCCTGGATCCCACTTCAAAAGATTATCTGCACAGCAACATTAAGACAACTGATGACTTTAAGTTTCTTGAATTTGGTGATGATACAGGCACCTTGCTGTTCAATTAAACTAGAAACCTTTTACTTATCTACCCATTGTCCTTCCTTTCCCAACCCCCCCCTCCCCAACCCCACTGGAGAAAGATACAGCAAGGATTCAATGGTCGAGAGCGTCAATCTATTGGTATCTTCTTGGCATTGTGGGATAGTTGATGTTGCTTTACAATGTTTGATCTTTCAATCCTTTTAACTGCACTGTTCGACAATACATTCATTCACTGCAGTCTGGTTTAACACATATGGGATAACATCACTTGGCACAGTGGAGTCTTCCTGCTGTTATAGTATTTTAGACAATATGCTCTAAAAAAAGAAAACACAAAATTAGTTACTAATGACATACAGTAATACAAGAGCATATGATGGGCTATACATGAACAAGCATTGTATCTTACAAATACACTACATAATTTGCTAGTTAAAGATTGACCATGGTTTCGTATTCCAGTAATACATGAAATAATGGAAGTATTGCCCCTATTGCTTTATTGGAAGATTTTCTGCATCTGAGCCAATATTTAATTCTGAACAGAACTTTTTATTTGATCATTGGTTACCATATATGATTCCTCGCTTCGCAGAAATTAGCAAGTATATTTCCCTCCGTTGGTATTGTTACATGGTATTGTTACATACATCAGTGGAGCTTGAACAGCATCTCCTGAGATTCACAGGAGGAAGGAGTCAGTATGTGATTACCAGCAATCAATAGGTGTGAGACTATCAGCCACAAATTGTATTCACGTCCACATATTTGGTTCTGATGTTTGTCTTACCACATCAGGCACTGCACTGGATCATTGGGAGGAAGGGAGAAACAATTTTATATTTAAAAGAGGTTACATATGGTAATTCTATATTAATTCTAATGCTGTTACAGTTTCTCCCTTGCAGTCTGGTTCAATATAGTCACCCTATGTTTTTGGCAGGCTTCAGATATTGTGGTTTATTAGGAAATTGGTGAAGGCCAATGAAAAAAAGTTAGGTTTAAGTGGAGCGTCCATTGTGTGAATTGGTTAGTGTTAAGGGTGGGGACTTTGAAGCGTTGGTGAGCAGAGGAAGAGGGAGTTTTGGATCAGCTTTTGTTTGTGTGGGCCAGTGGAGGAGTCTAAGATCTGAGGCTTTAGTTTGAGAGACTTTGGTAAAGGAGCATGGATGGGTAGCAGGCAAGAACAGGCAGTGTTTTTTTTCATTATATAATATTAGCTTTATATAACTAAAAAGATACCAAATTACAACAAATTAAATGAAGTGGGGATGCAGGATGAGGTGATGTGCTGTAGCTGCATAAATGGGAGCTGGCGGACCCCATTGTGGTTCCTGGTGACCACATCTGCAGGAAACATTGGCTGCTCGAGGAACTCAAGGTCAAAGCTGATGATCTGGAATCTGAGCTTCAAACACTGCGGCACATCAGGAAGGGGGAGAGTTCCCTGGATTCTCTGTTTCAGGCAGCAGTTACTACTCCAAGTTTGGTCTGCGGTCAGGGATAAGTGGATGTGACTGTGAGTGAAGCAGGGAGGGGGATCGAGGAGGCAGTGCTGGAGCAGCCTGAGCACTTGAGCTTGCCCAGTAGGTCTGAGATTGTTGCTCCCTGAAAGAATGAGAGTAGATCTGTAGGAAGGACGAGCAACTGAACCATAGTTCAAGGAGCCATTCAAGAGGGGAGGAGAGAAGAGAGAGAAGTATACTTGTAATTGGAGATACTGTAGCCAGGTGAATTGATAATCCAATGTCACAAGGATCGAGAGTCCCAAAGGTTGTTTTGTCCAACTGGTACCAGGTTCGGGACATCTCATCTGATCTGCAGAGGAAATTGGAGTGGGAGGAGAAAAATCTATTTGTTGTGGTCTATGTGGGTACCAAGGACATAGGAAGAACAAGAAAAGAAGCTCTTCTGAAGAAAGTTGAGCAGTGAGGGAATAAATTAAAATGCAGAACCAAAAAGGAAATAATCCCTGGATTGTTACCAAAGCCATGTCCAAATAGGCACCGGATGAATGAGATCAGAGAGCTAAATGTGTGGCTCAAAGACCAGTGTAGGTTTGAATTCGTGGGACTTTGGCACCAATATTGCAGAAGGAGATCTGTTCCCACGGGACAGGCTCCACAGGACCATTTTGGGACCAGGGACCTGGTGAATTGCACATCTGGGACTTGAAATGAAACAATAGAGTAGTGGATTGACCAGTTTGAAAAAGTAAGCATTAAGTAAAAAGATTAGGAGAATGCAGGGGATTTTATGGAAGTCTCAGGAATTAAAAAAAGACAAAGATTAGAGATGGATAAGAATTTTTCTTCCAATAACAAAGAGACAATTTTTAAAAGGGTAATGAATATAGCGTAGAAAGTGTTATGTTTGCATGCAGCATCAAAATAAGTTAGATGATCTTGTAGTGCAATTAGATATTGGCAGATATGACATTGTGGGCATCACTGAGTTGTGGCTGAAAGAAGATCACGGTTGAGAGGTTAACACCAAAGATACATATTGTATCAAAAGTACAGGCAAATAAGCAGAAGGGATGGGTGGCTTTGTTGGTGAAAAGAATGAAATCAAATACTTATAAGTGGCATAAGATCAGGAGATGTAGAACAATTGTAGGTAGAATTAAGAATACTGCAAGGGTAAAAATAACCTGAAGGGATTTATATACAGGCCTCAGAACAGTAGCCAGGATGTGGAGTACAAATTACAAGGGAGCGATAGATAAGGCACATAAAAAGGTCATGGGGAATTTCAATATGAAGGTAGATTGGGAAAATCAGGTTGGATCCCAAGAGAAGAGATTTGCAGAATGCTTTCGAGATGTCTTTTCAAAGCATCTTACGGTTCAACCCACTACAGAAAGGTAATTCTGGATTGGATGTTGTGTAATGAACAAGGTTTGATTAAGGAGCTCAAGGTAAAGGACCTTTATGAACTAATCATCATAGTATGATAGAATTCACCCTGCAGCTTGAGAGGGAGAAGATAAAATCAGATGTATATGTAATACAATGGAGTAGAGGGAACTATAGAGGCATGAGAGTGGAACTGGCCAAAGTTGACTGGAAGGGAACACTAGCATGGATGAAGCAGGGCAGCAATGGCTAGAGTTTCTGGAAGTAATTCAGAAGGCGCAGAATTGGTTCATCCCAGAGAAGCAGCATTCTAGCAGAAGAGTGAGGTAACTATGGCTGACAAAGGAAGTCAAAGACAGCATAAATCAAAAGAGAGGGTATACAATATAGCAAAGCTCATTGGCAAGCTAGATGACTGAGATGCTTTAAAAACCCAAAAGACAACTAAAAAAAAATAAGAGCAAGGATGAAATATGAAGGTAAGCTAACCAATAATATAGAATCATTTTCAGATATATAAAGAGTAAAAGAGAGACAAGAATAGATAACACACCACTAAAAAATGATGCTGAGGAGGTAGCACTGGGGAACAAAGAAAGGTGGATGAACTCAATAAGTATTTTGCGTCAATTTTCACTTTGGAAGACACCAGCAGCATGCCTGAAATTTGAGAACATCAGGGGACAGAAGTAAGTGTAGCTGCTATTATTAAAGAAAAAGAGCTTGGGAAGCTGACTACAGTTTAGGGAAGTGTATAATCATGCACTTTGGTAGACGGAATAAAGATGTATACTCTTTTCTAAACAGGGAGTAAACTCAGAAATCAAAGCTGCAAAGGGCCTTGAGTGTTGCAGTTCAGGAATCCCCAACGCTACTACTAAGGAGAAGGTGCTTGCGAAGCTGAAAGATCTGAAGATAGATATGCCACATGGAGTAGATGGACTACATCCCAAGGTTCTGAAAGAGTTAGCCAAAGAATTGTGGAGGCATTAGTAGTCATCTTTCAAGAATCACTAGATTTGGGAATGGTTCCATTGGACCGTAAGATATCGTTGGAGAACTAGGCCATTTGGCCCATCAAGCCCGCTCCACCATTTCATCATGGCTGATCCAGTCTGCTTCTCAGCCTGATGTCCTGCTTTCTCCCCGTATCCCTTCATTCGCTGACTAACCCAGAATCTATCAACCTCTGCCTTAAATACACCTCCACAGCCACCTGTGGCAACGAATTCCAGAGATTAACCACTCTCTGGCTAAATAAATTCCTCCTCATCTCCTTCTAAAGGATACCCCTCTATTCTGAGGCTGTGTCCTCCAGCCTTAAGACTCCCCCAGCATAGTAAACATTCTCTCCACATCCACTCTATCAAGGCCTTTCACCATTTGATAAGTTTCAATGAGGTCACCCTTCATTCTTCTGAATTCCAGTAAGAGCTCCTCACGTGACAAGCCTTTCAATCCCAGAATCATTTTTGTGAACCTCCTTTGAACCGGCTTCAATGTCAGTGCATCCTTTCTTAGAAAAGGGGCCCAAAGCTGATCACAATACTCCAAGCAAGGCTTCACCAGTGCTTTATAAAGCCTCAACATTACATCCTTGCTTCTATATCTTAGTTCTCACGAAATGAATGCTAACATCACATTTGCTTTCCTCACCACTGACCCAGCCTGTAAATGAATTTTTAGGGAATTCTGCACAAGAACTCCCAAGATCCTTTGCACCTCAGATTTTTGAATTCTCTCCATTTAGAAAATAATCTTCACTTTTATTCCTTCTAACAAAGTGCATGACTATACACTTCCCAACACTGTATTCACACTGCCATTTCTCCACCCATTCTCCTAATCTAAGACTTTCTATAGCCTCTCTACTTCCTCAAAACTACATGTCCCTCCACCTAACTTCAGATCATCCACAAAGCCATCAATTCCATCATCCAAATCACTGACATATATAATGTAAAATGAAGGTGTCCCACACAGACCCCTGTGGAACACCACTAGTCACCGGCAGCCAGCAAGTAAAGGCTCCATTTAGACCCACTCTTTGCCTTCTGCTGATCAGGCAATGTTTAATCCATGCTAGAATCTTTCCTGTAATAAATACCATGGGCTCTTAATTTGTTAAGTAGCCTCATGTGTGGCACCTTGTCAAAGGCCTTCTGAAAATCCAAGTACGTAACATCAGCCAATTGATTGTCCTTTGTCTACCCTACTTGTTATTTTTTCCAAATAATTCTAACAGATTTATTATGCGAGCTTTTTCCTTGAGGAAACCATGCTGACTATGGCCTATTTTATCATGTGCCTCCCAGTAATCAACTCCAGCATCCTCCCAACCACTGAGGTCAGACTAACTGGCCTATAAGTTCCTTTCTCCTGCTTCTCTCCCTTCTTGAAGAATGGAGTGACATTTGCAATTTTTCATTCCTCTGGAATCATGCCAAAAAATTAATTGATTCTTGAAAGATCATTACTAATACCCCC
This sequence comes from Mobula birostris, assembly GCF_030028105.1. NCBI lineage: Eukaryota > Metazoa > Chordata > Chondrichthyes > Myliobatiformes > Myliobatidae > Mobula > Mobula birostris. The sequence continues at coordinate 87,458,801 of NC_092378.1, forward strand.
ATAATCTGTTCAGCTACCTCTTACTGAACCTTGGGGTGTAATGGCAACTTCACACACTTCTGCCCCGACACTCTTGAAATTCCAGCATACTGCTAGTGTCTTCCACAGTGAAGACTGATGCAAAATACTTACTCAGTTCATTTGCCATTTCCTTGTCCTCCATTACCACCTCTTCAGTGTCATTTTCCAGTGGTTCAATATCTACTCTCATCTCTCTTTTACACTTTATGTGTCTGAAGAAACTTCTGGTATCCTCTTTAATATTATTGGCTAGCTTAACTTTGTATTCCATCTTTTCCTTCATGACTTTTTTTAGCTGCCTTCTGTTGGTTTTGAAAGGCTTCCCAATCCTCTAACTTCCCACTAACTTTTGCTCTATTATATGCTCCCTCTCTGGCTTTTATGTTGGCTTTGACTTGTCAGGCACATTCGTGTCATCCTGCCTTTAGAATACTTTTTCCTCTTTCGTATGTAAGTATCCTGCACCTTCTGAGTTGCTCTCAGAAATTCTAGTCATTGCTGCTCTGCCATAATCCCTGCCAATGTTCTTTCCCAGTCAATTCTGGCCAGCTCCTTTCTCATATATCTGTATTTCCCTTTACTCCAATGTAGTACTGATACATCTGACTTTAGCTTCTCCTCAAATTGGAGGGTGACTTCTTCCATATTATGATCACTTATCCCTTAGGGTTGCTTTACCTTAGGTTCTCTAATAAATTCCAGTTCAGTGCACAACACCCAAAACAGAATAGCTGATCCCCAGTGGGCTCAACCAGGAGCTGCTCTAAAAAGCCATCTCAAAGGCATTCTAGAAATTCACCAACCTGATTTTCCCAATCTACCAGCATATTGAAGTCTCCTATGATGATTGTAACATTGACCTTTTGACATGCACCTTCAATTTCCCATTGTAATTTGTAGACCACATCCTTACTGTTTTTGGGGTGTCTGTGTACAACTCCCATCGGGGTCTTTTTATCCTTGCAGTTCTACCCACAACGATTCAACACCTTCTGACTCGATGTCACCTCTTTCTAATGATTTGATTTCATTTTTTTTTAAACCAACAGAGCCACGCCACTCCCTCTGCCCACCTGCCTGTCCTTTCGATACAGTGTGTATCCTTGGACTTCCAGCTTCCAGCAATGATCTTCTTTCAGTCCGACTCAGTGATGCCCACATCATACATACCAATCTGCAATAGTGCTACAAGTTCATCTACCTCATTCCTTGTGCTGTGCATAATCAAATATAACACTTTCGGTCCTGTATTCACCCTTTTACATTGCAACTTATCCTGGAGGAATTCCAGAGGAATTGAAAATTGCAAATTTCACCCCACTCTTTAAGGAATGGAGGCAAAAGGCAGGAAATTACAGGCCAGTTAGCCTGACTTCAGTGGTTGTCAAGATATTTGAGTTCATTGTTCAGGATAAGGTTTCGGGATACTTGGACGCTGAAGTCAGCATGGTTTCCTAAAGGGGAAATCTCGTCTGATAAACCTTTTTGAATTTTTTGAGGAATTAACAGGCAGAATAGACCAGGGGGAGCCAGCTGGATTTTCAGAAGGCCTTTGACAAGGTGCCTCAGATGAGGCTGCTAAACAGCGCAAGTGTGAAGAGACAGAGTAGCATAGGTCAAAGACTGGCTGACTGGCAAGAAGCAGAGTGAGAATAAAGGTAAGCTTTTGTAGTTGGCTGCTGGTGACTAGTGGTGGTACATAGGGGTCAGTGTAGGTACTTCTTAATTTCAAGTTATATGTTAATGATCTGGATGACAGAATTGTGGCCTTTGAGGCAAAGTTTGCAGACAATACAAAAATTGGTGGAGGGGTAGGTAGCATTGAGGAGGGAGGGAGTCTACAGAAGGACTTGTACAGATTAGGGGAATGAGCAAAGAAATGGCAGATGGAATACAGTGTCGGGAAGTTTTCATTTTGGTAGAAAGAATAAAGGTGTAGGTCATTTTCTAAATGGGAAGCAAATTCAAAATTCGGAGGTACACAGGGACTTGGGGGTCCTAGTCAGCATTTGCTAAAGATTAGCTTGCAGGTTGTTGACAGGAAGGAAGGCAAATGCAATGTTAGGACTAGAACATGAAAGCAATGCTGAGGCTTTGGTCGAACTGCACTTGGGAGTATTGAGAGTAGTTCTGGGTCCCTTGTCTAAGGAGGAAGTTGCTAACATTGGAGAGGGTCCAGAGAAAGTTCATGAGAATTATCCCAGGAATGAAAGGGTTAACTAATGTGGAGCATTTGATGGCTCTGGGCCTGTACTCAGTGGAGCTTAAAAAATGAAGGGTCATCTCACTAAAGCCTATTGAATACTGAAAGGTCTACATAGAGTGGACGTGGAGAGGATGTGTGTAGTAGTGGGGGAGCCTAGATTAGGGGGCACAAGCTCAGAAGACAAGGCTGTCCCTTTAGAACAGATATGAAGAGGAATTTCTTCAGTGGTGAATCTGTGGAATGAAGTGACACAGCCAGCTGTGGAGTCCAAGTCACTGGGTATAATTAGATCGGAGGTTGATAGGTTCCTGATCAGTAATGGTGTGAAATGTTATGAGAAGACAGGAGAATGGAATTCAGAGGGTTAATAGATTAGTCATGCTTGAATGGTAGATCAGACTTGATGGGCTGAATGGCTGGATTCTATTCCTATGTCTTATAGTCTTATATTGTAATCTTTACTCTGGAGAGATAGCTGAAAGGAAACGAGGCTCTTTTGAAAACAAGATTTCCCATATACCTTTCTTTCTTACCTTATGCTTCGAGCACTTCATTGAAAAATTCTCCTCAGTTAATTGGCATCCTGCAGGGAGTCGGGATGTATGAAAACACAGGAGAGCAGCAATTAGCACAGGTCTATTAGAGTTTATGAAGAGACAACATAAGGAAATATTTTGGGGGTACAGTGCAAACTGTGTTTCGGTTAGTATTAACTGTGTCACAGTCAGAAGGTGTGGATTCAAACCACACTCCAGGGACCTGTGCAATGCCTTAGCCTGAACTCCAATACAGTACAGCGAGGGTGCAATTCAAAAGCATCACCTTTCCATGATACGTTAAACCCATTACAGGGAACTGAAAAATACATGTAACATTTTTTTTTTCCAGAAAGCAGCAGGAGTTCTCTGGTTCTCCAAATAATATTTACCCCTCAACAAATGTGACTAAAGTAGTCATTATTACAGTGCTATTGGTGAAAGCTTTTGGAGAACAATCAATTCTTGCCTTTGCTACATTACAAATGACTTCAAAAAGTACTTAATTTTAAAATAATTTAATACATTCTCAGATTGTGAAAGTTGTCATGCAAGTGTAAGATTTTTTCTGTAATTTTCTAGCATTATCAGGCCCACTAAACATTCATTTCTTCCAACATTGTACTTCCTGAAGTCACAGGAAAAACACAAATATTTATAGCTAATGACACATGGAATGCGTATTGAGGTTAGCTAAAAGCAACTTTATCTAAATCTGTACTTGAACTAGAAAGTAGGCAGGTGCAATCTCTGAATAGATACAATTAAATCTCATTTCTTTTATATTTAGTGATAATTTAAAATGGAACTTAATATCAAAAGAGATGCTATTTCTCAAAGATCACACAATTCATTCAGACTGCCTTTCCAGTGCGAACACTTCAAAACCTCCCTGTTCCCCCTGCTCACAATAAAATGTTATATTTTCTCTTTAACTATTAGATACCTAATTCTTTATAGAAAATTATTATTGAACCTCCTTCCACCATCCTTTTAGACAAATGCATTCCAGATCAATAATTGTCTGCATACAAATATTCCCATCCCCTTCATGACTCTTGTGATAGTTATCTTTAAAGTAATGTTCTCTGGTTACCAGTTCTCCTGCCAATGAAAGCTGTTTCTCATAAATCATCAAAATCCGTTCATAATCTTAAATATCTCTCGATGGAAAAGCACACTATCAGTTAGTTGCTGCTTTCCTTACCTGATTCAATGGCACAGATATAATGATATTTCTGATTGCATCCCTTGGAATAGCAGCCAAGAGTGGCACCCGTCTGCTCACACATAGAGCATCTCTGCAGTGGGAGAAAAAGAAGATAAATAAATACTGGGCCAAAGCAGGAATCATTTCTAGGATTATCTCCAATTAATCATTGCATCGAACAAATAGAATAAAACATAGAAACATAGAAAACCTACAGCACAATACGGCCCTTCGGCCCACAAAACTGTGCTGAACATATCCTTACCTTAGAAATTACCTAGGATTACCCATAGCCCTCTATTTTTCTGAGCTTCATATACTTGCCCAGGAGTCTCTTAAAAGAGCCTATTGTATCCACCTCCACCACCGTCGCCAGCAGCCCATTTCACGCACTCACCACTCTCTGCATAAAAAACTTACCCCTGATATCTCCTCTGTACCTACTTCCAAGCACCTTAAAACTGTGCCCTCTCGTGCTAGCCATTTCAGTCCTGGGAAAAAGCCTCTGACTAGCCACATGATCAATGCCTCTCGTCACCTTGTACACCTCTATCAGGTCACCTCTCATCCTCTGTCGCTCCAAGGAAAAAAGGCTGAGTTCACTCAACCTATTTTCATAAGGCATGCTCCCCAATCCAGGCAACATCCTTGCAAATCTCCTCTGCACCTTTTCTATGGTTTCCACATCCTTCCTGTAGTGAGGTGACTAGAGTCCTATATAGCTGCAACATTACCTCTCAGCTCCTAAAATCAATCCTACAATGATGAAGGCCAACGCTCCGTATGCTTTCTTAACCACAGAGTCAACCTGCAGAGCAGCTTTGAGTGTCCTATGGACTCAGACCCCAAGATCCCTCTGATCCTCCACACTGCCAAGAGTCTTACCACTAATACTATACTCTGCCATCATATTTGACCTACCAAAATTAACCACCTCGCACTTATCTGGGTTAAACTCCACCTGCCACTTCTCAACCCAGTTTTGCATCCTATCGATGTCCTGCTATAACCTCTGACAGCCCTCCACACTATCCACAACACCCCCAACCTTTACGTCATCAGCAAATTTACTAACCCATTCCTCCACTTCCTTATCCAGGTTATTTATAAAAATCACGAAGAGTAGGGGTCCCAGAACAGATCCCTGAGGCACACCACTGGTCACCGACCTCCACGCAGAATATGACCCATCTACAACCACTCTTTGTCTTCTGTGGGCAAGCCAGTTCTGGATCCACAAGCAATGTCCCTTTGGATCCCATGCCTCCTTACTTTCTCAATAAGCCTGGCATGGGGTACCTTATCAAATGCCTTGCTGAAATCCATATACACTACATCTACTGCTCTACCTTCATCAATGTGTTTAGTCACATCCTCAAAAAATTCAATCAGGCTCGTAAGGCATGACTTGCCTTTGACAAAGCCGTGCTGACTATTCCTAATCATATTATACCTCTCCAAATGTTCATAAATCCTGCCTCTCAGGATCTTCTCCATCAACTTACCAACCACTGAAATAAGACTCACTGGCCTATAATTTCCTGGGCTATCTCTATTCCTTTTCTTGAATAATGGAACAACATCTGCAACCCTTCAATCCTCCAGAACCTCTCCCGTCCTCATTGATGATGCAAAGATTACCGCCAGAGGCTCAGCAATCTCCTCCCTCACATCCCACAGTAGCCTGGGGTACATCTCATCTGGTCCCAGTGACTTATCCAACTTGATGCTTTCCAAAAGCTCCAGCACATCCTCTTTAATATCTACATGCTCAAGCTTTTCAGTCTGCTGCAAGTCGTCCCTACAATCGCCAAGATCCATTTCCGTAGTGAATACTGAAGCAAAGTACTCATTAAGTACCTCTGCTATCTCCTCCAGTTTCATACACACTTTTCCACTGTCACACTTGATTGGTCCTATTCCCTCAAGCCTTATCCTCTTGCTCTTCACATACTTGTAGACTGCCTTGGGGTTTTCCCTAATCCTGACCGCAAAGGCCTTCTCATGGCCCCTTCTGGCTCTCCTAATTTCATTCTTAAGCTCCTTCCTGTTAGCCTTACAACCTATTAGATTCCTATCATTACCTTGTTTTTTGAATCTTTCGTAAGCTCTTCATTTCTAGTGGGGTACTGGAAGGCTCAGTGCTGGGACCCCAGTTGTTTACAATATATATTAATGACTTGGATGAGGGAATTAAATGCAGCATCTCCAAGTTTGCAGATGACATGAAGCTGGGCGGCAGTGTTAGCTGTGAGGAGGATGCTAAGAGGATGCAGGGTGACTTGGATAGGTTAGGTGAGTGGGCAACTTCATGGCAGATGCAATTTAATGTGGATAAATGTGAAGTTATCCACTTTGGTGGCAAAAACAGGAAAACAGGTTATTATCTGAATGGTGGCCTATTAGGAAAAGGGGAGGTGCAATGAGACCTGGGTGTCATTATATACCAGTCATTGAAAGTGGGCATGCAGGTACAGCAGGGGGTGAAAAAGGTGAATGGTATGCTGGCATTTATAGCAAGAGGATTCGAGTACAGGAGCAGGGAGGTACTACTGCAGTTGTACAAGGCCTTGGTGATACCACACCTGGAGTATTGTGTGCAGTTTTGGTCCCCTAATCTGAGGAAAGACATCCTTGCCATCGAGGGAGTACAAAGAAGGTTCACCAGATTGATTCCTGGGATGGCAGGACTTTCATATGAAGAAAGGCTGGATGAACTAGGTTTATACTCGTTGGAATTTAGAAGATTGGGGGGGATCTGATTGAAACATATAAAATCCTAAAGGGATTGGACAGGCTAGATGCAGGAAGATTGTTCCCGATGTTGGGGAAGTCCAGAACGAGGGGTCACAGTTTGAGGATAAAGGAGAAGCCTTTTAGGACCGAGATGAGGAAAAACTTCTTCACACAGAGAGTGGTGAATCTATGGAATTCTCTGCCACAGGAAACAGTTGAGGCCAGTTCATTGGCTATATTTAAGAGGGAGTTAGATATGGCCCTTGTGGCTAAAGGGATCAGAGGTATGGAGGGAAGGCTGGTACAGGGTTCTGAGTTGGATGATCAGCCATGATCATACCGAATGGCGGTGCAGGCTCGAAGGGCCGAATGGCCTACTCCTGCACCTATTTTCTATGTTTCTATGTTTCTTCTTGACTATATTTACAATAGCCTTTGTACACCATGGCTCCTGTACCCCACCATCCTTTCTCTGCCTCACTGGAATGAACCTATGCAGAACTCCACGCAAATATCTTCCATACATTTCCCTGAGAACATCTGTTCCTAATTTATGCTTCCAAGTTCCTGCCTGATAGCTTCATATTTCCCCTTACTTCAATTAAACACTTTCCTAACTTGTCTGTTCCTATCCCTCTCCAATTCTATGGTAAAGGAGATAGAATTGTGATCACTTTCTCCAAAATGCTCTCCCACTGAGAGATCTGACACCTGACCAGGTTAACTTCCCAATACCAGATGAAATACAGCCTCTCCTCTTGTAGGCTTATCTACATATTGTGTCAAGAAACCTTCCTGAACACAGCTAACAAGCTCTACCCCATGTAAACCCCTCGCTCTAGGGACATGCCAATCGATATTTGGGAAATTAAAATCTCCCTCCATGACAACCCTGTTATTATTACACCTTTCCAGAATCTGTCTCACTATCTGCTCTTCGATGTCCCTGTTACGATTGGGTGGTCTGTAAAAAAAACACCGAGAAGTTATTGAACCCTTCCTGTTCCTAACTTCCACCCACAGACACTCCGTAGACAATCCCTCCAGATCTCCCTCCTTTTCTGCAGCCATGACACTATCTCTGATCTACAGGTCTCTAAATAAAAATACAAAAGGCATGTTCTTCAAACTCAGGGAACTTGCCGTTTCAATTTCAGACACCATAGGTGCACCATGGCAGCTCCACCTTCTACTGACGGACCATTAATTCCTCCCTAAACCACTTACTTTTTGTTTTCCATGTACCCAATCCCATTCTTTAAGCTGTTCTCTGAAACCTCTCCTCAAGTTAGCTTTTATCCAAACATGGATCTCAGTGTCAAATTCTGCATGATAATTGCTCCTGTAAACCACTTTGGGACACTCTGTGATGTTAAGGATGCTCCAGTCATTATTATTCTTGTTAGCCCAAGGATCAGCTGCATTGCTAATGCTCCTTTGGTCTATTTATTGGATTATATTCTTGTGAAGAAATAAGTAATCTTACTTGCATAAAATTTTGCCAAGCTGCAGGATCCCCACTGACAGATTTTTCAGACATGCTCATGGCTGTTTGGCTGATGCCACAACTCATGATTAGACTGCACAGTCAAATGAGCTAGGACACACTGCAGAAAAGCAGTGTTACATAGGAACATAGAAAATAGGTGTAGGAGTAGGCCATTCGGCCCTTTGAGCCTGCACCGCCATTCAGTATGATCATGGCTGATCATCCAACTCAGAACCCTGTACCTGCCTTCTCTCCATACCCCCCGATCCCTTTAGCCACAAGGGCCATAACTAACTCCCTCTTAAATATAGCCAATGAACCGGCCTCAACTGTTTCCTGTGGCAGAGAATTCCACAGATTCACCACTCTCTGTGTGAAGAAGTTTTTCCTCATCTCGGTCCTAAAAGGTTTCCCCTTTATCCTCAAACTGTGACCCCTCGTTCTGGACTTCCCCAACATCAGGAACAATCTTCCTGCATCTAGCCTGTCCAATCCCTATACGTTTCAATCAGATCCCCCCTCAATCTTCTAAATTCCAGAGAGTATAAGCATAGTCGATCCAGTCTTTCATCATATGAAAGTCCTGCCATCCCAGGAATCAATCTGGTGAACCTTCTTTGTACTCCCTCCATGGCAAGAATGTCTTTCCTCAGATTAGAGGACCAAAACTGCACACAATACTCCAGGTGTGGTCTCACCAAGGCCTTGTGCAACTGCAGTAGTACCTTCCTGCTCCTGTTCTCAAATCCTCTTGCTATGAATGCCAGCATACCATTCGCCCTTCTCACCGCCTGCTGTACCTGCATGCCCACTTTCAATGACTGGTGTACAATGACACCCAGGTCTCGTTGCACCTCCCCTTTTCCTAATTGGCCTCCATTCAGATAATAATCTGTTTTCCTGTTCTTGCCACCAAAGTGGATAACCTTACATTTATCCACATTAAATTGCATCTGCCATGAATTTGCCCACTCACCTAACCTATCCAAGTCACCCTGCATCCTCCTTACAGCTAACACTGCCACCCAGCTTCGTGTCATCCGCAAACTTGGAGATGCTGCATTTAATTCCCTTGACTAAGTCATTAGTATATATTGTAAACAACTGGGGTCCCAGCACTGAGCCTTGCAGTACCCCACTAGTCACTGCCTGCCATTCTGAAAAAGTCCCGTTTATTCCCACTCTTTGCTTCCTGTCTGCCAACCAATTCTCCATCCACATCAATACCATACCCCCAATACCGTGTGCTTTAAGTTTGCACAATAATCTCCTGTGTGGGACCTTGTCAAAAGCCTTTTGAAAATCCAAATATACCACATCCACTGGTTCTCCCCTATCCACTCTACTAGTTACATCCTCAAAAAATTCTATGAGATTCGTCAGACATGATTTTCCTTTAACAAATCCATGCTGACTTTGTCCGATGATCTCACTACTTTCCAAATGTGCTGTTATTACATCTTTGATAACTGACTCTAGCAGTTTCCCCACCACCGATGTCAGGCTTACCGGTCTATAATTCCCCGGTTTCTCTCTCCCTCCTTTTTTAAAAAGCGAGGTTACATTAGCCACCCTCCAATCCTCAGGAACTAATCCAGAATCTAAAGAGTTTTGAAAAAATATCATTAATGCATCCACTATTTCTTGGGCCACTTCCTTAAGCACTCTGGGATGCAGACCATCTGGCCCTGGGGATTTATCTGCCTTTAATCCCTTCAATTTACCTAACACCACTTCCCTACTAACATGTATTTCTCTCAGTTCCTCCATCTCACTAGACCCTCTGTCCCCTACTATTTCTGGAAGATTATTTATGTCCTCCTTAGTGAAAACAGAACCAAAGTAATTATTCAATTATTCAATTGGTCTGCCATGTCCTTGTTCCCCACGATCAATTCACCTGTTTCACTGTAAGGGACCTACATTTGTCATAACCAATCTCTTTCTTTTCACATATCTATAAAAGCTTTTACAGTCAGTTTTTAAGTTCCCTGCCAGCTTTCTCTCATAATCTTTTTCCCCTTTCCTAATTAAGCCGTTTGTCCTCCTCTGCTGGATTCTGAATTTCTCCCAGTCCTCAGATGTGCCGCTTTTTCTGGCTAATTTGTATGTTTCTTCTTTGGAATTGATACTATCCCTAATTTCCCTCGTCAGCCACAGGTGCACTACCTTCCCTGGTTTATTCTTTTGTTGTAGTTCATCCATGTGATCTTTAAATGCTTGCCATTGCATATCCACCGTCAATCCTTTAAGTATCATTTGCCAGTCTATCTTAGCTAATTCACATCTCATACCTTCAAAGTTACCCTTCTTTAAGTTCAGAACCTTTGTTTCTGAATTAACTATGTCACTCTCCATCTTAATGAGGAATTCCACCATATTATGGTCACTCTTACCCAAAGGGCCTCGCACAACAAGATTGCTAACCAACCCTTCCTCATTGCTCAAAACCCAGTCTAGAATGGCCTGCTCTCTAGTTGGTTCCTCAACATGTTGGTTCAGAAAACCATCCCGCATACATGCCAAGAAATCTTCTTCCTCAGCACCCTTACCAATTTGGTTCACCCAATCTATATGTAGATTGAAGTCACCCATTATAATTGCTGTTCCTCTATTGCACGCATTTCTACTTTCCTGTTTAATGCCATCCCCAACCCCGCTACTACTGTTAGGTGGCCTGTACACAACTCCCACCAGCGTTTTCTGCCCTTTAGTGTTATGCAGCTCTACCCATATCGATTCCACATCCTCCTGGCTGATGTCCTTCCTTTCTATTGCGTTAATCTCCTCTTTAACCAGCAATGCCACCCCACCTCCTTTTCTTTCACGTCTATCCCTCCTGAATATTGAATATCCCTGAATGTTGAGCTCCCATCCTTGGTCACCCTGGAGCCATGTCTCTGTGATCCCAACTATATCATATTCATTAATAACTATCTGCACATTCAATTTTTCCACCTTGTTACGAATGCTCCTTGCACTGACACACAAAGCCTTCAGGCTTGCTTTTACAACACTCTTAGCCCTTATACAACTATGTTGAAAAGTGGCCCTTTTTGATTTTTGCCCTGGATTTGCCGGCCTGCCACTTTTACTTTTCACCTTACTACTTTTTGCTTCTACTCTCTTTTTACACCGCTCTGTCTCTCTGCACTTGTTCCCATCCACCTGCTACATTAGTTTAAATCCTCCTGAACAACAGTAGCAAACGTTCCCCCTAGGACATTGGTTCCAGTCCAGCCCAGGTGCAGACTGTCCTGCTTGTACCAGTCCCACCTCCTCCAGAACTGGTTCCAATGCCCCAGAAATTTGAATCCCTCCCCCTTGCACCATTTTTCAAGCCACGTATTCATCTGAAATATCCTCCTATTTCTACTCTGACTAGCACGTGGCACTGGTAGTAATCCAGAGATTACCACCTTTGTGGTCCTACTTTTTAGTTTATCTCCTAACTCCCTAAATCCACCTTGTAGAACCTCATCCCGTTTTTTACCTATATCGTTGGTACCTGTGTGCACAACCACTGGCTGTTCACCCTCCCATTCCAGAATGTCCTGCAGTCGCTCAGAGATATCCTTGGCCCTTGCACCAAGGAGGCAACATACCCTCCTGGAGTCTCGTTTGCGGCCGCAGAAACGCCTATCTATTCCCCTTACAATCGAATCCCCTACCACTATAGCTCTCCCACTCCTTTTCCTTCCCTCCTGTGCCGCAGAGCCACCCATGGTGCCATGAACTCGGCTGCTGCTGCCTTCCCCTGATGAGACATCTCCCCCAACTGTACCCAAAACAGTATATCTGTTTAGGAGGCAGATGACCTCGGGGGACTCCTGCACTACCTGCCTACTGCTACGCTGTTTAGTGGCCACCCATTCCTTTTCTGCCTGTGTAGCCTTTACCTGCGGTGTGGCCAACTCACTGAACATGCTATTCACGACTTTCTCAGCATCGCGGATGCTCCAGTATGAATCCAATCGCAGCTCCAGCCGCTCAATGTGGTCTGCCAGAAGCTGCAGCTGGACACATTTCCTGCACACATAGTCGTCAGGGACACTGGAAGTATCCCTGATTTCCCACATGCTGCAGGAGGAACAAACCACGTGGCCAATCTCAGCTGTCATGACCTACCCAATACGCTACAGCCTCGCCACCTTCCTTGCTTCAAAATACCGCTGCAGACCGTTCTCCTTTTAAAGGAACTTACCCAGCCTTACCTCACTTGGAGTGAAGCTCGTCCTCAGCCTCTGCTCGCCGAAGCCTCTCGAGACAAAGCTTTCCTACTCTGTCTCCCTCTACTCCGTCTCCCGCTACATCGCCTGCTCCATCAAACTGCTCTCTTTTAAATACTCCCGCTGCCTCACAGACTGACTTGCACACGCTTGCGCAGTCCTGTCCCGATCAACCGCCGAGAAAAGTGGCCGACTTCCACAAACTGCTCTCTTTTAAATACTCCTGCTGACTCACAGACTGACATGCACGCGCTTGCACAGTCCTATCCCGATCAACCGCCGAGAAAAAAAAAGTCAATAAAGAAGCTAAAGGTACACTTGCCATTTTGCAAACTCTTATCCAGAGATGCAGTAACTGGTATTTACAAAAGATATTCGACCTAATTGCTAGATACAAGATCTTATTCATATCCCTTTTGATCAGTAAGTTCACCTCACCCTTCCCTTTACCAGATGCTAAACCAAAATCAAGGATCCACTGAACATCACAAATTCAATTGCCCCTGGTAGGGTCTGTGAAAATTGATGAAATTGTGGGAGCAAAATAGGTTTAGTGTAGAAGTGTGGTTTGTTGATTAGCACAGACTCAAATGGCTAAACAGCCCATCCCTGTGCGCATCTCTCTGAGTCTGATACTAAGGTGACCCAAAGTTACTAAACTGAATGTCAGGAATACCGTTCCAAAGAACTTTCTGTAGTAAATCACATTATAAACAAAAAGATGACTTCAGCAATCCACTGGGTTTTCAGAAAAACCCATTTTGATCACTAACATCCTTCATGAAGGAAATCTATCACCCTACTTCAACATGGTTGATACTTAACTGCCTCAAAGTTCAGGTACAATGAGGATCGGCAATAAAAGACGGAATTTCCAGTAACACCAACTTCCCAATCCTTTTCCCTCTCTGTCTGAGGCTGGGTCCGGGTGGAGTTCTGCTCCAGTGTAAAATTCTATTTCTTTATTTTCTAATTCTTCCATGTTCCATTCTTCCCTCTTACTCTCCCTCTGTCTGTAACCTCCCCCAGTTTGATAACTCCCTGAGATATTTATCCTCTTTTAACCTCATACCTTCGATTGCCAAGGCCCTAGACTTGGACATTCCCTTTTATAAGTTTCTTTCTTGTTCTCTATGAAACACCTTAAAATCCCTGACAAAACTTTTGGTCATTTGCTCCAAACATTTCCTTATATGACTGGCTGTAATCTCTGTAATATCAAATGCAATATCAGATAGAAACTGTTAATCTGTTGAGAGACGAGATAAATATTTAAAGGTGCGTGAAAATTATTAAATTGGCTCCAAAAATTCATATCCTTAGGAATTTACAACAATTTTGAAGTAGAGAATTTGCAAGAAATCAAGGAGGAGCTGAATAAATAATTAGTGGGAGGAGAGGACAGGGATTTTCATGAGTAGGGATATAGAACCAGTTGGATAGAGGTTGGAATATGGGCAGGCAGAAGACAAGGCTGGTTGTGCCTAACGCAATGTAGATAACTGCAACGAATTTAGTGAAGAAAACAAAAGTACTGAGGACATAATCATGTTATTATAGTGAGATACCTTAACAGTTCCTGAAATTTGGCTTAGAGACAAGAAACAAAAAAAATCACTGTAGCTGAAAATCTGAAATAAAATATTTCTACCTTTCCTATTTTCATTAAAGTGCACCAGGAATGGTAGCTTAACAGGGTTTTCTGATGGGGCAGAGAGAGTTAAGCTAAACAAAGCGGGGGCGAGGAGGCAATAATCACTACTGAGATGGACATTAAATACAGAAGGATTATCAAATGATGCTTGATGGACAAGCTGGAGGTAATGATGTCGTAGGTGTATAGAAAATATTTCCAAAAAAGTGCAGGGGAAAAAGTACGCATTTTAAAGGCAAAGTTCTAACAAAAGAACCAGGACAATAAAAGAGCAAAATATCAGTTGTTCTAACATTAACAAGGTACAGTTGGTTAAAAAGCACAGAGGATGGGAATCTCCAAACTGTATTTTGAAGAACTTTCTTGTCCAATGTTCTAGACCCATGACCACTACCATCTAGAAGGACAAGAACAGCAGATACTGGGGAACACCAGCAGTTGGAAATCCCCCTCCAAGGCACTCACCATCCTGAGCTGGAAACATATCGCCATTCCTTCATTGCTGCTGGGTTAAAAACATGGAATTCCCACCCTAACAGCACGGTGGGTGTACCTACACCTCAGGGACTGCAGCGGTTCAAGAAGGCAGCTCCTCACCACCTTCCAAAGGGCAACTAGGGATTTGGCTTACTAATGCTGGCTTAGCATCCTGTAAATGAATTTTTAAAAAGTTCCTACAAGAAGGGTGCAATTCTGGATTTACTTTTAGGCAATGAGGTTGGGTATGTGGAAGGAAAACCTGTTGGCAACTATTGCTTTTAGTCTAGATTTCCTGCATCAATATACTTTTTCAAAAAATTGATTAAAGATTAAAAGATTGGAAAGAAGATGAGGAATAGACTTTTCACCCAGAGGGTTGGTAGGGATCTGAAGTCTTGTGTCTGAAAAAGTGATACAGGTAGGACCTTTCAAACCATTTAAAATATATTTATAAGGGTGCACATTTGAAGAGCTACAACCTAAATGACACAGATCTAGTGCTGGAGGGTGAGATTAAGCTAAGTAGCTCTTTCCTGGCTAGCACAGACTGGTAAGGCCAAATGGCCTCTTTTGGTGGTAAATCATTTTGTGGTTTTGTAAAATGGAACAAAACCATGAGTTTCCAACATCAGACTTTAAGACTTACGGAATTCGGATTGATAAGTTAGTACCCTTCAAGTGGGAAGCAAAATTGCTACAACTTTTAAATAAAAAAGTGAAAATATGCACTGACTCCAAATCTTGAAATACATAATCTATGTTCTAGAATGAGCACTGTGCAAGTGAATGAATTTTCACCTCTGAAGGTGGAACACAGCAACTCATTCCCTCCTACCCTCCCTAGGCTGGGACATTCATCCTTTCCCCATACCCCTGCACACCTTCTTTGTAATCGTGTTAACACTGCACTTCCAGACTTTGCTGTTCATTCACGCTTGTATAGTCACCTGTCAGGGGTTCTGGTGCTGCCCTTTTTCCCAAGCCTCAGTTTTATCTCATTAGATCGAGTAATCTTGTCTCATTCTGGTTGACATTTACAAAAATCATTTGGTGACCTGCTGTGGTCTAGAATGCCCTGAAGGCAGCTTCTACTGTAGTGCTCAAAAAGGAAGCTGGATGGGTATCTGAAGGGAACGAATTAACTGTGAGGTGCAAGAAGTTTAGCAGGGATCTGAAGAGCTTCTTTACCTACCCAGCGGGTGGATGCAGTCTGCTAGTGTAAGGAGAGGCTCTCACAACATCTTAGTACTATCTGGAATAGTGATTGAATCACCAGGACTTATAAGGTGCCACACATGAGGCTGTTTAATAAGTTAAAATCCTATGGTGTTACAGGAAAAATACCAGCATGGAGAGAGGAATGGCTGACAGGCAGGAGGCAGTGAGTGGGAATAAAGGGGGTGTTTTCTGATTGGCTGCCAGTGACTAGAGGTGTTCCTCAGGGGTCAGTACTGGGACCACTACATTTTACATTGTTTATCAATGATTTAGATAACAGAATTGATAGCTTTGTGGCAAAGTTTGCAGATGATACAAAGATAGGTGGAGGGGTAGATAGTGCTGAGGAAGCAATGCAATTGCAGCAGGACATACAAATTGGAAGAATGGGCAGAAAAGTAACAGATGGAATACAGTGTTGGAAATGTATGTTAATGCATTTTGATAAAAGGAACAAAATGGGGAGAAGGTTCGAACATCAGAGGTACAGAGGGACTTAGGAGTCCCTGTGCAAGACTCCCAGAAGGTTAATTTACAGGTTGAGTCTCTGGTAAAGAAGGCAAATACAATGCTGGCATTAATTTCGAGGGGAATAGAATATAAAAGCAAGGAGATAATGCTGAGGCTTTATAAGACACTAGTCAGGCCACACTTGGGAGTATTGTCGACAGTTCTGGGCCCCATATCTCAGAAAAGATGTGTTGTCATTGGAGAGAGTCCAGAGGAGGTTCACGAAGATGATTCCAGAAATGAAGAGGAGTGTTTGGCAGCTTTGGACCTGTACTCACTGGAATTTAGAAAAATGCAGGGGGATTTCATTGAAACTTACTGAATGTTGAATGGTGGATGTGGAGAGGATGCTTTCTATGGGGGGGTATTCAGAACTAGGGCGCATGGCCTCAAAACTGAGGCATGACCTTTTAGAACGGAGAGTAGTGTATCTGTGAAATGCTCTGCCACAGACAGCTGTGGAGGCCAAGTCTGTGCATATATTTAAGGCAGAATTTGATAATTTCCTGATTGGTCAGGGCATCAAGGATATGGCGAGAAGGCAGGTGTATGGGGTTGAGTGGAATCTGAGATCAGCCATGATGGAATGGCAGAGCAGATTCGATGGGCTGAAAGGCCTAATTCTACTCCTATGTCTTATAGTCAAAGGCTATGGACCAAGTACTGGAAAACAGGATTAGTAGTGTAGGTGGGTATGATGGCTGGCAAGAATACAGTGGGTGAAAGGCTTGTTTGTGTGCTGTACTCTGACTCTTGTGATGGCTCTGGGGACAGGCAGAGGAATGGGACTAATTGGATATTGGGATCCTACATAGAACCAGCAAACACTCAAAGGTCCAAAAGGCTCTAATCATTCTGCTAAGTGTAGTCGTGTGCTCAGTGCAGAGCTTGACCAGAGAATAGTGTTCCAACCTTCTAATGACCCTCCCAATACTGCACATTTTCACCCATCGTTCCAAGCAGGGAGCTCACGATGTAAGAGACTGGCACTGGAAGTCCATTTCCTCAAAATCGGGTAGTGAAAGAATTCAATGGGGGTCTGCAAATAAAGAATATTTTATGCACTAATTGCTGGGAACAACTGGCAGGTCAGGCAGCACACTGGTCCATGGTGTTAGTTATAATAAACCCTATCTCCTCTCTCGCCACAACCCACTGGCTATTGCACTTTCAGAGTTATTTTGCGTATGTAATTTCTGCTAGGCTGGTTTATTCCCTCACCATCTCACTGGCCATTTCCACTGCTTCCTGCAGACCATACAACTTCCCAGCTGCCAGGTAGACGCCGCTGGTCCACACTGCACAGGCCCCGTGCAGCCAGTGCTCCTGTGGGTCGAGAGGCAGCTCCAGAGGCTGCGGCTCTTCCTCCACACCAGCTCTCCTCCTTGCCTTCTTCAGCTCTGAGTCCTCGGTTGTCTTCTCACAGCAATAGCAGCTCAACTTTTTGCACTTCTCTCTTGAGCTGGTCCGAAGTGGACCCTGATCTTCTGCCTCGACTGCCTTCTCCTTGTTGCTGACCATGCTCTCATTCTCCGAGTCCACCACTTTGGGTTCACCGTACAGCCTACTGGGTGTTTCCTTAAGACCAATTTTGATCTCAAATTTTCCCCGGACGTGTTGGTTCTTTGTCAATGGTGGGATATAGTCCTCCGGATAATAAGGTCCAAACAAGTCTCCAAGTTCCTTGTGATTCTTGGCTCTTCCACATAAACAGCACAGCAGATAGCCCTGTTTAGTGGAATCCAACACCACCGGACCCGGTAACATTGCTGAAGATGTTGGTAGCGTCTTGCTCATCGACATAGGGGCCTGTGAAGCTGTGGACCTCTTCTTCATCTTCTGGATGCTGGACTGCTCCTCTGACAATGTGTTGATAATGGTGCAGAAGGATGAAACCACGTTATTCTTCTCTACACGTATGTAAGGGGAAAAAGCCAGAGTTTTGTTACTTGCTCTTGGCATCTTGTATGATACATACTTCAGGCGTATCACGGGTTCCTTGCTGTCCACCAGTGGGAGATTCCTTCTCTTCAGCTGCTTCTTGCGCCTGTGGGCAGTTTTTGTGATCTTGCTCCCTTTGAGGTGTTTCCTTCTCCTTCTGCTGCCTCGCCCGCCTGGCCTTTTCACTTTACAATTACCCTTGGTCTGTTTGACCTTATTCCCTGACAGTTGACAGTGTCTCTTTGCAGAAGAGAGGCAACACTTGGGAGGGGTATGCCTCTTCGTCTCCACAGCGTCCTGACCACTCTCCACCTCTGTTCCTGTGCCTGGATCCAAAGTGGGAGCCAAAACTGAGAAGGTGGAAGAGAGCTGAGGAGAATGTTCAGGAACATTGGTGACCTCCTCCTCTTTCTCCTCTGCAGTGGTCTGGTCTCCCATCTCTGTGACTTCTGGCTCTGCTGTCACCTTCACATCAGTCACTGCACGGGGACAGCTCTTTTCCTGTGTCTTGATTTCATTGTCCTCTTTGAGTCTTTTGGAAGGGATAAGGCAGTTTTTACTTAGATCCATCAAGGCAAGCTTTGGAGCAGCATCTTTGACCACCAGTTTGTTCTGTTCGGACAATGTCTCACTGCTGGCATTTTCATTCAATTTCTCTTCCTTCAGGGACAGGATCTCATCCAGGGTCAGGCAGGGTGCGTTGCTATCGGAATAGTTGCTACAGGCGAATGACTTGGAGTTTGGAGAAGTGATCTTCTGCACAATGGCCTCTAATTTGAGGCCCCTGCCTTTCCGGGGAGGGAGAATTTTGGTCTTTGGTGGGGTCTTGAGAGAAATCCCAGAGTGGCAGCTTAGGTCAGGTTGGGAGGGTTCCTTGCTGCTGGTATGCTCTGAAATCCCCTTGCAGCTGGTACCTTGAAGGGGTTCCTCTGTGCTGCCTGGATTAGTGTCTGACGAAGGACCAGGCAACTGTTTCTGTTTGTCTGTCCTGATATCAGTCACTTTTAACATCTGGTGTTGCCTTTTGGCTGGGATTAATGGAAAAGTGCAATAACCTTTTCGTTTCAAAGGATGCGACAGGGGAAATTTTTGCTCCTCTACTCCCTCTAGCCTTGAAGCCGAGTTTTGTGCCTTTAACTTCTCAGCCGCAACCTCCCCTTCAATGTAGTCTGGTGTCTCTTGCCTGGCAGCTAACTGTTTTTGAGGCTTTGCCATCCATGAGTTATTTCTAGTAGTGAAACATCGGCTAGCAGCAAGATCACAATTCTTCCGCTGTTTCACATCTTTGTGCAGTGTCATTCCCTGAGCCCTTGTCCTGGCCCTTAGCACAACAGATTTATAGGAATTGGGCTCCTGGCTGAAGAGGTCGCGACCCTTCAGCTGTTGATCAGGGTGGTCAGTGCAGGTGGGCCGACCCTGGGCAACCGAGGGGGCGAGGTGTGCTCGGACACTTGCACTGAGGCCTTGCCTGTGGATCGGACACTTGTCTGAGTCCAAGTGTGACCGCTGCCTGGAGCTTAGCTCCCTCGGCCCATCCTCCCTCTGAGAGGTCATCCTCCTCCTTAGGACAGCCCGGGACTGAGGGCTCAGATCTGTGTCAAGCAGGGCACTGGAGGATCGGGTACACATTCGGGTGGGTACATTCACTACCGCCTCGGCTGCAGCACACCCCTCCTGCAGGGTTTTGCCTTTAGCTCGATCTCTTAGGGGCCCCAAACACCTCAGTTTGGTAGATACCATCTTTAGATGCTGGAGGTTGTCTTCTTGCTCTTTGCCCCTCAGTCCAGTTCCTTGTGCCACTCTTGACGAGAGTCTCCGCACTCGGCCACCTCTGCTCGCCGACACCTTGGTGGGACCATTTTCTATCTCAGTTAATGCTGAGTTGATGAGCTCAGAGGAGAGCGCTGGCAACTCAGTTGTCTCTGCCACCTTGGGCTCCAAGGCATCTTCTGTCAGGTGATCTGGGAAGCCCTCAGCTCTTGAGGTCTCCTCCTGGTCAACCTTTGACTCTGCCAGTATGGCTGGTCCTACATGAATAACAGAGTGCCCCAGCAGGCGGGGACCAGCGCTCGGACTCACTTTGTCCTCATTGCTCTCTGCCCCACTTGGTTTTCCCTCTGTTATGCCACTGTTCCCCTGTGTGTGTGAAGAAACAATCTCTTTGGCAGCAGCTCGCGTGGGAGAGGCATCACAGATAACAGATTTTCTTTCAGATAAAGCAGAGGCCTGATCTTGTGGGACCATAGAATCATCTGGTTCTGCTGCTGTCTCCTTATCATCTGCCAGGTCAGTCTTTGGTGGCTCCTGTTCTGGGGCCAGGAGTCTCAGGTCAGAATTACTGCTGTCGATGTCCTTAGAATCTCTCTCATCAGCTTCCTTCATCCCTTCCAAAGCTTGGGTGAATCCTGCTTGAGTCAAATCTACCTGTAAAGGGCTCTGCTCTTTGCAGGTAACGTTTACTTTCTGGAGGTACTGCTTTTGAAGGTTACACTCAGGGGTAACGGCCTCCAATTCATCCCACTCCCCTGACTGCTCCTTCCCTCTCTTATCAGGCAAGTCCAAAAGATTCAGCTTTTCCAGATCCTGTGAGGCACTTGATATCAGCGAGGAGCAGTACTGATGGTTACTGCCAGACAGAGAGGAAACCAAATTATCTTTGTAATCTCCTGCCAATGGCTGTAAGAGGCTTGTGCTGTCCATTCTATTGGGGAAAAACTGAGATTCACTACAACTATCATCACCAAATCCCTTTGTCATCATTGAGTAGTCACCCTTAACTCTCCCCTCATTGCAGTCTGAGCTGAGAGTCTGGCCCAAATGCTTTGGCCGAGTGAGATGGCCATAAAAGTTATCACCACTATCCAAGTTTAACGGAGAGCCCTTGCTTTCTTTGTCCTCCTCAAGATGATTGAATTTAAGTTCTGTTTCCAATCTTTCCTTGAAGGAGTCCTTGAGAATAATGACACTAGAGGCCTTTGTGTCCTCTTTCCCAAAAAGGCTTGGTTGCCCACCTGTCACCAGCGTGGACAAGCCTGAAGAAGCAGAACAGTTCTCCTTGCTTAGCACCGACTCATCGGCTGTGGTTTCCGCCATTACCTCACTGGGAGAGGTTACAGAGCAGGCCAGGATGGAGTCCAGGTTCTTCCTCAGGGCGTCGAGATTCACAGAGTGGTTCTGAAAGAAATGTACCTTCTGCATCTGATCTTCTGGGCTGCTGGAATAGTCGCCCTCCTGCAGGTCGGTCTGTGCTGATAGTGCCTCTTCTGAATACACGCTTTCCTTGGAGCTCTTCAGCTCCTTTAATAGTTCAGACTTCTTGGGCAGACGTTTGGCTATCTTCCTGTGAGGAGCCAGAGTGTTGGACAGCAAGAGCTGTTGGACTGTCCTGGGGATGTTTTCCACCTGAGAGCTCAGTGCTACCAGGCTGCTGAAAGCTCCATCCGACAGCAATTTCTCAGGAATTTTATCCTTGAGAAAGACTTTGCAAGCGTCAGCCTGGCTCTTGCTGGAAGTCTGGTTGGTAGAGTTGGTGGCGGTGGGCATCAGGTGGGAAATGTTGCTCTTGAGGTCAGGGGCGATGGAACCCGCTTCAGAGGGTGGTGCAAACTGCAGAGCCTCAGGGTTGGGCATCAGTGGAGATGGGGTGGAGCTGTAAGGCGGGGATCTGACCACAGTGGAGACAGACGAGTGGGTGGACGCTGGGCTAAAGGTCTGATAGAATTGCTCTGGAGATTTCACAGGAGCATCAGGCTGGTAGTAGACTTGCGGTGACTGGTTTAAAAGGTGCATCTTTGTCTGGTTGTGATACTGAAGGTTCTGTTGTTTGACATGAGCCACTTTACTCTGCTCGAACCCCCCGGATTTGGCGATGGCTGCTTTGTACGCATAGCTGGCTTGGGTGGGATAGTCTGGTGTGCCCCCGGCCTGCTGATCATACCGGGAGCTTATGGGCACTTGTGCAAAGCCTTCGTAGGAGCGGGAGGAATTGCTGTAATCCTGGACCGTGGGGTAGGTGCTGGGTGAGGACTGAAACACCTGGTTGAAGTGGGCTGCCCTGGGGACGTAGGTGGTGGCCTGGTGCATCAGAGGCTTGTGATGAGGCTGCTGTATGAAATGGGTGTGTGGACCTGGTGGGTTCTGGGCAGCACCGCCTGTCATGTGCTGCTGTGGGTAGGCGGCCACGCTGGTTGTTGAAGGGACGGAACCTTTAAAAGAGTCTTGCACGTACTGGGAAAGCCCTCCGACTGAAGAGGCTGGAGACGCCCACTTTGAGGGCTGCCCTTCGCTCTGAAACTGTCTGGAGTAACCACTGCTCTGATAATTGGAAGATCTGCTCTGTGGGTGTTGGGCAGAGACTTGTTTAGTGCTACTAAAGTAACTGCCGGTGGCATTGGTGCTGTAACCCTGGAAGGCTTGCTGGTTGTAATACTCCTTTGAGCTGATCCGATGCGCCTCATAGGTCTGGGCTACGGAGCTCTGCTGCCTGTAGGTGTCCAGACGGGCAGAGTCGGCCCGTACCTGTTGGAAGTTTTGCTGGGCACCTTGGAAGCCCCCAGGGTCTCGGAAAGACTGCATGTCTCCTCACTTTGCCCCACTGAGCCCTGTGAACAGACAAGAGCAGAATCAGACAAGGAAGCCTCAGCAATAATCAATACAGTCCATGAAACAACAGACACATTCTGCTTCAAATGGTACTGCCCCAGCAAGTGCAAAGCTTTTCGATTCACTGCAGCCTTTAGAATTTTATAGTTTAATGTTTGCTATAAAACAATGGCTCACAAATCCTGCTCTTCAACAACAGACTCTCTGCAACTTCTGGCCAACATTATTTCACAGAGTGAACTAAGAGGCTTGCAGACTCTGTGCTTCTCTGAAATATACTGGGTTTTGCAGTCCCTGTTATTCAGTACAATAATACAAGTGGCTCTGATTCTATACAGTGTCTTCTGGAGACCACCGTCTCTGCAATGGTGAATAATGTACAGTGTCTGCAATTCTGTCGTACATACTGACAGCCTGTATGGTACAACTATCTCTACAGGCACCTCCAATTCTCGCCATACTGTATAATATTCTGGTGCCTCCAGTCTCTGTTACCAACACAGACACCTACTGTCTCTGCTATACCATATAATATACACAGGCATATGCAACTGCAGCAGATACTGCCAGGGCGTGCTATTCTGTAGAGAAACACAGCACCTGCAGTCTTTAACTTGCATTCTCTCCTATTCTGTACAACAAGCAGAGTCACCCACAGTATCTCTCCTTGTCTGGGCCCTGTTCTCTGCAATGCACGTTGAAACCTGTGATCCCGGTGCCTGTGTACAGTATATACTATGACCAGCAGCTTCTATTGGAACACTGCTCATGCAGTCTTCACTTTTCTCCACAGTTCACACATTGGTCTGGCAAACTGCAGTAATATCTATTAATGAGCAGACTCTCCCTAGACACACAAGTAATACCTGTATCTGTCACTGAAGGATACACGCCTTTTGCCCCGCTTACAAAGATAGCAGGCATGATTTCTATTACAACATGATTGCTGATCCCAGATGTTAAAATATCACAATTTGTCTGCGCCCAAATTTGTCAGATTCCTTGAAACCTGATATAGGGCGTGCATCGCTCCATTCACTGCCGCGTTACTGTGCAGCTGCTCGTGTTCATCATTAGCATTTTAATCTTTCCAATGTATATTAGTATGTGCACTCAGAGAGACGGATCGTGCTGACAGTGATAACCAAACAGACACTGAAGCACTCCAATGCCCCCGTCACATTTTTACCTCACAGAAGAGAAATTTAGAGCTGTTTTGAAGGACAATTCGCTTTTATTGTTTTAGATCATACTCTTCTTTTTCATAGAATATTGATCAGAATTAAGGGATTAAGGGATTTCTGTGCTGTGAGGAAAATCGGAGGTGATGGAACAGTGTCAGCATCAAACACTCCAGTCAGGGTTCAGCAAGTTCAACACAGTCAGGGAGGTATCCTCTGCTGAATCACTGGGAGATTCTCCTCATCTGCTCGCCTCTCTGGGATTACAAGAGTTCAGGGCAAGAAGGGGTGCTTGTGGTATGTTTAACTGCTCCAAGGTCAACAACTTACAAGGATGCCTTGAGCGGTCACCCATGGGTATGTGGATTGTGCTCACCTCCAAAGTCCCACGCCATAGATTTTAACGCAAATTCAAGACTCTTGCTGCAGCGTGATACCAAGGGAGGGTTTGGTTGAGATATCAGTTGAGCCTCTGTCTGGTCTCCTGTAAACACAAATTGAAAGACTAGCAGGGGTTGTTGCTGATGTCCTAGCTGATATCTATCCCCCACTCCTCATTAAAAACAGATTATCTGGTCATTTACACTTTGCTGATTGTGGAAGTTTTCTGTGCATCTCCCCCTTTACAACTGTGACTGTATCTCACTAAAAACGTTTATTGATTGTAAATGCAAGTTTCTTGTCAGTCTCATTCAGGGAAGAAACTTGCATTTATATGGTACCATTAAAGTTGAAAGATTTCCTTCGTAGGAGCCTAATCAGGCATAAAATAGATACCAATCTCTCTGGGATGTCATGACAGGTAACTATCAGTTGTAAAAGAGACATAAAGAGGAAGAGAGAGGTAGAAGGGGGAGAAATTGCCTGGAACATTTAGGGTTCTTGTTGTGGCTGAAGATGGTAAGGCACCAAATATTATACAAAATAGCAGAAATCTCAGTGACTAAATAGTTAACACTTTCACCTATGGGCCAGAAGGCTACTAATTCAAATCTCACTCCAGAGACTCAGCTGATGCTGCAATGCACAAAAGCAATAAGGGCATTTTTGGAAGAGACAGAACACAGAACAGTACAGCACAGGTTCACGCCCTTCAGCCCACAGTGTTGTGCCAAACCAGCGAAAACATAAATTAAAAAACCCAAAAGTGAACCTCTCCTCCCTACACAATGGCCACATTCCTCCATCAAGACCACATTAGGCCTCCCATGTGATGTAGAATGTGCTGGAATGTTAACTAGTCCCTGGATGGCTGCTTCCATTCAGTTTTAGCAAATACTACGATAAAGCACAAGAGGAATAAAATGAATTGGGCACCCATTGTAAACTCAAACTTTCCATTCAACAAAACCAGTGATTCTGACAGGTTGGTTGATCCAGCAAAAACCTTCTTGATGAAATGAAACAGAAGTATCTAGCCGGAGGTCAATGTGAAAAATCAAATAATCAGACCACCCTGACAACAGCTCCTATCCCTGCACATGATGTGTGTCTACAGCAAGGATTCAGCGATGTAGGTGCACAGTCACTGTCCGTGGGAGCCCCCATTGTTGAATCAAAAAGCCATGAAGTCCCAGATCAAATACAAGCAAAGAAAGTCCTTCTGATAATATCTACCATCTTTCTGTTTTTCAATGCAAACTCCATTTAGAAAAAAAGCAAAGGATACAGAATTTATTTTGGAGAACTTGAATGTTCTTCACCAACAACAGCTTGGTAGCTATAATGTTTAGAACTATCATGTCTTTTAGAGCAATGACTTCCCTTAGCACTATGTATGGACTGATAACCTACCTTTGCGTATTGATTTGTTGTCTATGCATGCGCATTGAGCTGCTCTCTCGCTGCAATGTGAATACACCAATTAAATCTATCTCCTGCATACGTGCTTTATTTAATTGATATGTAGTTGCAAAGACACAACAAGTACGAACCTGAATGTCAGAGAATATCACCAACTGCCCCAACAGTTACAGGATGATAACAGGCGAGACAGCGAAAGGAAAGAGATGGACAGAATGGAGTAGACAGTCATGGATGCTAACAAAGGGACAGGTGAGTGACTGCATAGTACACAGTGAAAGACTCACAACTAGCAAGGTTAAAGTGTAAACAACATGGCAATGGCTTTAGCCAGAAAAGTTGACAGATTTGATAGCACTAATGAAGACTGGGAGTTGTATATTAAGAGGGTTGAACTGTATTGTAAATCGAATAACATGGATGAGGAAAAGTAAGTCTCCATATTTCTTAGCGAATGGGTGCTAAAACCTACAAGCTTTTAAACAAGCTAGCAACTCCTGAAATGCCAGCAAGCAAAATGTTCGATGAAATTGTCACAGTTTTACAAAACCTCTTGAGCCCCAAACCACTGGTAGTAACTGAGATATTCAGATTTCACAAAAGGAACCAGTCAAAGGATGAAAGTATTTCTGAATACATTGCAGAACTGTGCAAACTTTCCCAATACTGTGACTCTAGAGATGGACTTTCTGATGCACTTAGGGACAGGCATGCATAGTCAAAGCACTCAAAGAGGCTACTATCAGAAAGAGACCTAACCTTACAATGGGCATTGACATATCGTGAGAGATTAGGGCCCCTGCCCCTTCCCTCTTCAGTCCTGACGAAGGGCTCCTGCCCAAAACATTGACTGATTGTTTGCACGGATGTTGCCCAACCTGCTGAGTTCCTCCAGCATGTTGTGATTGTAGCAAAAGATGCAGAACTTCAGAAAAGTTTAGAATGTGAAATGCACAAAATGTCCCTGAATGGTTAAAAAAGTCAAAAATATTATTGACGTGACAAATCCTCCCATGAGGCGAATGACTGTTGGTTCAAAGAAAAAGTCTGCACATGAGAGAGTGTGCAAGACACAGAAAGCACGACCAAAGAGAAAAACCACACTGAGTGAAAAGTTTCAAGCACAAAACTAAGCAAATGTATAAAGTGACCAAATGTTAAACAGAACCAGACAACACAGAGTCTGACGAAGGTGAGCTGTCATGCCTAGAACTGCAAGGCATTAATGAAGCAGATCACAAAATCACATGGATCACAATAGATGTGTCTGGTGTAAACTGAAAATGGAGTTAGATATAGGGTCAGCTTTGTCTATAATTTCAGAGGCTGACCACAGCAGACTGTTTTCTAAGCTGCCATTAGAAATACTAAGTGATACTAAAGACCTACACAGGTGACAAAGTGTTTCCCAAAGGCAAATTGAAAGTGAATGTGATGTATGAAGGCCAAATACAACAGCTGGAGCTTTATGTGTTGAAAGTAGAGGACCAGCACTTTTCAGACGTGAATGATTGAGGAAAATCCAACCAGACTGGCACACCATCAAAGTTCACAATATGTCATCAGCAGCCCAAATGACAGCACCAACCAGAGACTGTCACAGCTGCTTAATGCTAATGAGAAGGGGATTGGTAAACTCAAATGGATGAGGCCAGAATTGAATTGAATTGAATGAAGCAGCAACACCAAGATTCCAAGAAGTGCATTCAGTGCCCTACACACTATGTCCTAAAGTGGATGCTGAACTTCAGCTTGGAGGCATCTGGAATCCTCTCCAAGGTTGAGTGAAGCGATTGGGCCACACCCATTGTCCCAGTGATTAAGAAAGGGAAGACCAGATCCATTTGCACATGTGGAGCTTTCAAAGTAAGCATCAACCCAGTGCTGCATTCTGTGCAATATCCCCTGTCACAAATAGAAGACATTTTTGCATCTTTGGCAAGTGAGTAGAGGTTTTCAAAGATTGACTTGTCACAAGCCTGTCTGCAAATGGAGACTGAGGAGCCAAGCAGGAAGTTCCAACACAGTCAACACTCACAAGGTACCGTTCCACCAGAATCATCTCGCCTTTGGCATTGCATCTGCTCCAGCAATTTGGCAAAGAGCAATAGACCAAATGCTCCAAGATACCCCAGGAACACAATGTTACCTTGATGACATCATCGTGACTGGCAAAATTAATGAAGAACACCTCCACAACCTTGGTAAAGTGCTTACCAGGCTGAGTGAGTATGGTCTGAGTGCTTCTTTCCAACTGTGATAAGACTGCTGAACGGATCCTGACCCGGATCTGGGCCATACCCTCCAAATATCCGGACCTGCCTCTTGGTTTTTTTGTTGCACTACCTTACTTTCCATTTTTCTATTTTCTATTTATGATTTATAATTTAAGTTTTTAATATTTACTAATTTTTACTATTTTTAATATTTAATATTTGTAATCCAGGGAGTGGGAAGTGCAGAATCAAATATCGCTGTGATGATTGTATGTTCTAGTATCAATTGTTTGGCGACAATAAAGTATAAAGTATAAGAGAGAGAAATGTGATTTTTTTCAAGAATGAAATCTCATATTGTGGACATGTCATTGACAAGCATGGCTTACACAAGTCACAAGAGAAGATTAAAACAGTGCAACACACATCAAAGTGGCTGGTGAACGCAGCAGGCCAGGCAGCATCTCTAGGAAGAGGTACAGTCGACGTTTCGGGCCGAGACCCTTCGTCAGGACTAACTGAAAGAAGAGCTAGTAAGAGATTTGAAAGTGGGAGGGAGAGGGGAGATATAAAATGATAGGAGAAGACCGGAGGGGGAGGGATGGAGCCAGGAGATGGACAGGTGATTGGCAATCACCTTTGCAGTGCTACAGGCACCAAAACTGGAAAACGTGTCACAACTCAGGCTTTGTAAACTACTACCAGCAGCTTCTCACAAACATTGCTACAGTACTGCTGAACACACTGTTGCAGACAGGAGCAAAGTGGGAATGGTCAGAAAGATGTGAAAGAACATTCAAGGAAACAAAGAGACTAATAACATCCAATGAACTGCTCACCCATCATGACCCATCGCTGCCTATCAGACTGGTGTGCGATGTATCCCCTTATGGCATTGCAGGGATTTTGTCATACACTCTGAAAGATGGATCTGAACGTCCGATTGTGTTTGCTTCAAGATCACTGACAAACGCATAATGTAACTACGCACAGATCGGCTGAGAGGCCCTTACTCTAGTATGGGGAATAAAGATATTCCACCACTATCTCTATGGAAAAAAGTTTATGCTAGTGACAGATCTCCAGCCCCTTGTGTCTATTTTCAATCCCAGGAAGGGAATTCCAGTGATGTCTGCTACCCAGTTACAACGTTGGGCAATGCTCCCAGGAGCCCACTCTTATGACAGAGGGTTCAAGGGCACCAAACAACACAGCAACACAGACGGTTTGTCACGCCTTCCACTATTGGGAACTGAAGGAGAAAAGTCTTCATACTGTGACCAGCAGAGGTGTTCCACGCAGCACTGGTGGGCTAGTTGCCGGTGACAAATTCTTAAATACAAAGGGAAACAAAGGGTGACCCGACATTATCGAAAGTCTATGAAATCACCATGCAAGGATGGCCAGCTCATGGTAACCCTACATTTCCAGAGTTCTCAGTGAGACGAGACCATATGTCATAGAACACTGATGTGTGGATCTCGTGTTGTGGTTCCCTCTAAACTGTGCACCAGAGTGTTAGAGAATCTATATGAAGGACACCTGGGTTTGGTCAAGATGAACAGTCTCACCCAGAGCTACGTGTAGTGGCCGGGAATAGATAGACGGATTGAAGACTTGACCAAACACTATTTGGGATGCCAAAAAGTTTAAAATGCACCCCCACAAATACCGTTACACCCATGGGAGTGGCTGTCTTCACCGTGGTAAAGAGTGTATATTGACTTTTCTGGGCCATTCATGGATTTCCATATTTCTAATTGCTGTGGTGCTCATTCGAACTGGCCAGAGGTCATACCAATGAAGTCATCCACCACAGAAAAGACTGTCCCTGAGGACCATCTTCACCAGAAACGGCTCACCAGAACAAATTGTGAGTGACAACTGACCAGAATACACATCAGAAGAGTTCAGACTATCCATGAAGAAGAATGGCACCAAACATTTCAAGTCAACTCCTCACCACCCAGCATCGAATGGGTTAGCTGAAAAGTTTATCCAAACAGTCAAGTCATCCATTAAAGCTACGGACAAGGAGAACATTTCTCTACAGGCACAAGGTGGACGTTTCCTTTCTGTGTACAGTATTGGAACCCTGTTTTATGCGACGAAAAATCAAACATCTGCAATGCTGTTCATGAACAGGAGTCTGAGATCTCGCATAGACGATCAAACCAGATCTACGGAGGGAAGTGCAGAATAAACAGTTCAGCCAGTTGCCAAGTGAATCAGCAAGGAGCTTCAGGATTGGACAGGAAGTCCTAGTGCATGATTACCGAGAAGCCAGGTGGACACCCCATAGGATAGCTACAAGAACTGGACCACTTAGGTACAGAGCAGATGTTGGAGATCAGACATGGAGATGTCATGTGGACCAGATACTGGATGCTCAGCCAAAGAACATTCCTGAGTCGACTGCATCCAACAAGGCAGACACATTACAGTCATTGGACTTAACTCTCAGTGATGATCATGTTACTAACAGTAACGTGACACCGGCAACTGAGAACATTGTCTTAGACAAGACACCTACCAAACCTGATGTCACTCCACAGGCCAAAGGCACTATTCTGAAAGAAACAGAGCACCACCCAAAAGACTGAATCTTTAATACAGTGAAGTTAGTTGTGGACTGTTATCTTATAAGCGTGCTTATTTGAATATGGTTTGTGAAAGGGGAATTGAATATTTTGTACATAGACAATTTTATGCTACATTAATCTAAAGGGGGAAGTGTAATGTATGGATCTATTTCTTTTAGAGCAATGACTATGTATGGACTGATAACCTAGCTATGTGTATTGATCTGTCGTCTACGCACATGATCTTCTCTCTCTCTCTCTCTCTCGCTGCAGTGTGAATACACCAGTTAAAGCCATCTCCCGCATGTGTACTTTTATTTAATTGATATGTAGTTGCACAGGCACAACAGTAACATCTCTGATTAAGCTGGTCAGGTCATGAAGGATACAAGTGCCAGGGAAAATATGTAGCAAATTATGAGAGAACCAACAGGGGAGTAATTGTTTGATCTTGTTCTGACAATCCATCTTTTGCAAATGCATCAGCCTTTGTCTATATGGAAGGACTGACCATTGCATAATTGTTGTTTTGCAGAGGTCCAGTTTTACATGGAAAATACTTGCCGTTTGTGGCAAAACCAATTGGACAGATTCAATACTTTATATTCAGGGTTATTATCATCAAC
The DNA here is from genome assembly GCF_030028105.1 of Mobula birostris. NCBI lineage: Eukaryota > Metazoa > Chordata > Chondrichthyes > Myliobatiformes > Myliobatidae > Mobula > Mobula birostris. Next base: position 87,490,041 of record NC_092378.1, read on the forward strand.
TTACAAGTCATGAAATATGTTGTTTTGCAGCAGAAATGCACAGCCAAGATACAATGTAAAATTACTAAATTACAAAATAAACAAATAGTGCAAAAATGAATAATGAATTTATTTTCACAGACTGCTCAGAAATCTAATGCTGAAGGGGAAGAAATATTCTTCAGTGCTTAACATGTGGGTCTTCAGGCTCCTGTACCTCCCTCCTGATGGTAGGAATACGAAGAGGTGAGACTACTTAGTGATGGATGCAGACCTCTTCAGGTACTGCCTTTTGATGATGTCCTCCATGCAGGTGAGAGTTGTGTCCATGATGAAGCTGTCCGAATCTACAACCCTCTGTAGCCCCTTGTGACCCTGTACATTGGATATTCCTCACTAGGCTCTGATTCAACCAATCAGAATGCTCCATACATCTATACAAAATTTCAAGAGTGTTTGTAACATACTAAATAACCTGAAACTCAAAGTGTTGGTGTGCCTTCTTCATGATTGTATCAAAGTGTTGGGACCAGGATTGATCCTTCAAGATGCTGACACCCAGGAATTTGAAGATCCTCACACTTGCCACCTCTCACCCTTCAATGAGGACTGGTGCGTGTGTTCTCCTGACTTCTCCTTCTGGAAATCCACAATCAAATCTTTCATCTTCCTGACATTGAGTGTGAGATCATTGTGCAACACCACTCAACTAGTCAATGAAAAACCTTTTGAACTGTAATACAGAATCACAAGTGTGCTACACATCAGAAATATGCAAAAAATAGACCTGAACAGTCCCATAACAAACAGCTTAGATCGAAACTCTCAATTCTGCCAGTGTTGAATTCACCGGGCTGATTCCTGGGAATAATAGGACTGTCCTATCAAAAGAGGCTGTACAACTTGAGTTTCTATTCCTTAGAATTTAGATGAATGAGGCGTTACCTTATTCAAACATAAAAATTCCTAAGGGGGCTTGAAGAAGATAGACATCGAGATGTTTTCCTCAGTGGGAAAATTATGAACAAAAGGGCACAGCTACAATTATTTACTTAACAATGAGGTGTGTAGAAATTTTCTCTCAGAGGGTAACGAATGCCTCCAAAGACAGTGGCGGTCAAATCATTAGATATATTTAAAGGTGAAGATGTGCTGGCCAGTGGTGTAATGGTACCTGCACCGAACCTTGAGGTCAGTGGTCCTGAGTTTGGATCTGGCCGGCTCCTTGCACGCTTTCCATCCATGCTGGGTTGAGCGTCGAGCGTTGAGCTGGCAATCTGACCTCGTCAGAAGCAAACAAATGCTAAAGAAACAGCAAGGTTACTGCCTGATGTGCCACAAGGCGTGGAAGGGAACAAAAGAAAAATACTAAGGTGAAGATAAATAAATATTTGAAAGATTAGGGAATTGAGGGTTCTGGGGTACTGCACAGAAGAGGAAATAGGCCAGCATAGATCAGCTATGATCATGTTGAATGGAGCCGGGGAGTGGGAGGTTTGAGGGGCCTGTTGACCCACTCCTGCTCCTATTGTGAATAGAATCATTCAAACAACCATTACAGGGAGGAAGCACTTTAAATATTCTCAACTCAAAGCTGGAAACACATTCATAAGTGCAAACAAATAGATAATATATCCACTTTCTGGCAAAAGAACCAAGTGTGTGATCTATCTTCCTAGGAGTCTCACCATTATGGAAACCAGTCTTCAGCCAACTTGATTCAAAAACATCTCAAGCAACATCTGAAGGTACCAGCATAGAGCAAAAGCCCACCACATCCCAGCTGCAGTCTTCTTCAGAACAGCCCCCATCCCAAGTTTAGCCGTTCCAGTACAGCTACAATAACGACACTAACCCAATACTGCAGAAAGTTACCCAGAAATGTAGGCAACTAATTACCATTCCAGCAATCCACTATATTCAACACATTTACAAATAAACGTTATTGGGAGTGCTCTGATGCAGCAATTACTTCTTCATAGAAGCTCAGTTTGAGATCTGCCATGACTAGTTAGCTCCACTTCAGTTGAATGAACAGAGGTCAGAGTGACCACTCTTGCTCTCAAATTAACATTTGATAAAGTGTGACCTGAAAATGCCCGGGTGAAAATGAAAATTGGTGGGAGCTTATCTGGCAAAAGATGGCTGTGGTTTTTGGAAATTAAGGAAATGAATCACTTCAGTCTCAGAATATCAGCACTGGAATTCTTTCATGAATCATCGTCAGGCCAGCCATTTTTATCTACTTCATTGATGACACTAGGACATGGGGGTGAAGGAGATGACCATCTTCAAAGAGATTTACATCATTGTGAAATTCGTTCCCACCAGCGCTCCCTCCAACTCTGCCAATCCTGAGAGTCAGCTTTGACCAGAAACCTAACCAGCTATGCTCATGAAGACCATGACTACAAGAGCAGGTCAAAGGATTAGAATTATGAGGTAAGTTACCCCCTTATCATTTAAAGTTCCACAATCTTCAATCCTGTGCACCTTCTTTGAACCCTCTCCAGTTTCAGCACATCCTTTCTAAGGAAGGGGACCAAAATCTTCTCACGATACTCCAAGTGAGGCCTCATCAGTATTTTATAAAGTCTCAATATTACATCCTTGCTTTCATATTTGAGTCCTCTTGAAATGAATGCTAACATTGCATTTGCCTTCCTTACCACAGACTCAACCTGTAAGTTAACTTTTAGGGAATCCTGCACAAGGACTCCCAAGTCCCTTTGTGCCTCAGTTTTTTATATTTTCTCTCCATTTAGAAAACAGTCAACCCTTTCATTTCTTCGAGCATGACCATACACTTCCTGACATTGTATTCCATCACCCACTTCTTTGCCATTCTCCTAATTTAAGTCGAGCCTCTCTACTTCCTCAAAACTACCTGCCCCAGCACCTATCACTGTATTGTCTACACACTTTACAACAAAGTCATTAATTCTGTCATCCAGATCATTGACATGCAACATAAAAAGAATCGGTCCCTACTGACCCCTGTGGAACACCACTAGCCACCAGCAGCCAACCGGAAAAGGCTCCCTTTATTCCCACTCTTAATCTCCTGACAATCAATCCATGCAAGCGCTTTTCCTGTAAGACCATTGGCTCTTATTTTGCTAAACAGCCCAATGAGCAGCACCTTTCAGTTTCCCAAGCACCTTCTCTCTAGTAATGGCAGCTGCACTCATTTCCACAGTGAAGACTGATGCAAAATACTTATTCAGTTTGTCTGCCATTTTCTTGCCCCCCCATTACTACCTCCCCAGCATCATTAATATCGCTGCTAGCTTACTTTCATATTCCATCTTTACCTTCTTAATGACTTTTTTAGGTGCCTTCTGTTGGTTTTTAAAAGCTTCCCAAACCTCTAACTTCCCATTAATTTTACTCTATTATATGCCGCCTCTTTGGCTTTTGTGTTGGCTTTGACTTCTTATTAGGAAACATCCTCTCCACATCTACTTTATCTAGGTCTTTCAACATTCAATAGGTTTCAATGAGATCTCCACCCCATTCTTCTAAACTCCAACGAATAAAGGCCCAGAGCTATCAATTGCTCCTTATACAATAACCCTTTCATTCCCAGTATAATTCTCGTGAGCCTCCCCTGAACTCTCTCCAATGTCAGCACATCCTTTCTTAAATAGGGGCCCAACACTACTCACAGTACTCCAAGTGAGACCTCACCAGTGCTTTATAAAGCTTCAGCATTGCATCCTTGTCTTTATATTCTAGTCCTCTTGAAATGAATGCAAACATTGCATTTGCCTTCATCACTACCGACTCAACCTGCAAGTTAACCTTTAGGGAATCCTGCACAAGAATACCCAAGTCCCTCTGCATCTTGGATTTTTCAATTTTCTTCCCATTTAGAAAATAGTCTACATTTTATTCCTTCCAGCAAAGTGCATGACCATACACTTCCTGACATTGTAATCCATCTGCCATTTTTTTGCCAGTTCTCTAAATCTGTCTGAGTGCTTCTGCAGCCTCCCTGCTTCCTCAACACTACCTGCCCCTCCATCTATCTTCATATCATCCCCAAACTTGGCCATCCAAATCACTGACATACAACGCAAAAAAAGTAATGCTCCCAACTGACCCCTGTGGAACACAACTAGTCTCTGGCAGCCAACTAGAAAAGGCTTCCTTTATCCCACTCTTAGCCTCCTGCCAATCAGCCAATGCTCTATCCATGTTAGTGTCTTTCCTGTAAGACCATGGACTCCTATTTTGCTAAGTAGCCCAATGAGTGGCACCTTTCAGTTTCCTAAACACCTTCTCCTTAGTAGTGGCAACTGCACTCACTTCTGCCCCGACACTCTCAAACTTCCAGTACACTGCTAGTGTCTTCCACAGTGAAGACTGATGCAAAATTCATCCGCCATCTCCTTGTCCCACATTACTCTCTTTCCAGCGTAATTTTCCAGCACTCAAATATCTAGTCTCGCCTCTCTTTTACTCTTTATATGTCTGAAAAAAAAAATGTTTGGTGTCCTCTTTGATATTATTGGCTAGCTTTTCCCTTCCCTATGGTTCTTTTTAATTACCTTCTGTTGGTTTTTAAAAAGCTTCCCAATCCTCTAACTTCCCACTAATTTTTGGTCTATTATATGCCTTCTCTTTCACTTTTATGTTGGCTTTGCCTCCCCTTGTCAGTCATGGTTGCATCATCCTGCTTTTAAAATTCTACTTCTTCTTTGGATTGCATATATACTGCACCTTCCGAATTGCTTCCAGAAACTCCAGCCACTGATGCTCTGTCGTCATCACTACTAGTGTCCCTTTACAATGGCCAGCTCCTCTCTCAGGTCTCTGTAATTCCCTTTAATCTACTGTAATACTGATACATCCGACTTTAGCTTCTCCTTCTCATATTGCAGGGTGAATATGATCGAGGCGAGACAAATTACAGGGCAGGTACTCATGGTGACAGGAAATATATGGATAGAAGCCCTTCTGAAGATCAATTATCATCAAATGCAGTTACTTACAAATGTAACATAGTTGTGAAGTTACAGTTTCTTTCAGGAGCACCCCTTGAAGTGCTCTTGTTATAGAGTCACCTGAAAGCACAAGGCAAAATGAAGTAGCCCATTTGAGTACAACATGAGTCTTCGTCCCACACAACCCCTCATTTTGACACTACTCTGACCATTTGGACCAGAGATCAGCATCAAACCTGGGCCATTGAAACTGAAGAGCTTCTCAAATGCTCTCTTCCAAGATGGTGATTGGAGATATTTTTAATATCTCACTCATTTCTATTTACAGTCCCATTGGAAGATTATTAAAGCTGGTTATTCAGGGAACCCACGATATTCCATACCCTTTTCCCTTGGATGTTCTGAAGTACAGGATTTCAAGCTTCCAATGACGTGAAGTACTGCTTCCTGACCTTGGCCTTTGCTGGAAGCAAATTATTTTCACTTCCTCAGAGCCAAGCTGTTGTGCAAGGCACAAGTTTGAAGTCTTGCAGGTCAGTGGCCAGTATCTGGGCTGTAGTTATGGTGCTTTTACTGCTATAGGCACTCAAGTTGTCCTGGCAAATCAAATAGAGCTTTCTGGGTTGCCAGGGCCATCACTTTGCAGCGACATGTCGACAAACAGTATGTATACCTCACTCCGGTGACTACTGGAAGGGACTGCACTACAACAGTAAAGAGAAAGCAGAGGTGGAATGAAAAACAACAGAGGGAATGGGGGGCAAAGTGGGAGGGGAAGAGGAGGGTGGAGTGAGAGAAAAATGGAAGCGATGGGGTGAATGCACAAAGAAGTTGGAGAGGTGATGGAAAGGAGCAAGCTGAGAGAAGCCAGTGTTTTGAAAAAGAGAGGGGGAGACCAAGAGAAGATGGAGGAGTTAGGGGAGTGGGATATAGAATGGGAGATGTGAAAGGGTGTGTGTCTGGACAGAATACATTTGTGCGTGGGGAGAGAATCACATTATGTTCAATCTGAGCAGCAGAGGTAGTCACCAATTTGTCTTGGATCTTCATTCCCCAAGACCTCTCACTTTCAAGCCCATGTAATTAATAGCTGGTATGGAAAACCTGTCAAAAGAAATGACAGACACGTCCCTCTATGTGAAAAAAAATCATTCTCAACTCCACCAGCATACTCACTCTGTACCCTCTTTTCCTCATTGTTAAACAGAAAATGCATGCATATCCCTTAACTCAATTAACACACAAAGCACAGCTGCAGTCAGACCAATGCAGATAACGTCAAAATTGGCATAAGCTCTTTACCCAAAACAGATGAAACATCCCATTGAGCTCAGGAGGCCAGTTACAAAAGCACCAGAATGAATGAAACCCAAAATATTCTCTGCAAGCTGAAAGATCTCTCTTCCATTCTTGTTTATTGGGCCGAAAGAATGAAATTGAACCAAAATGATCATTACCTTCTCAAGTAAGATGCTGCATATTATTGGATCAATATGCCAAAGGCCTGATGCAAGAAAGGAAGGTGCAAGAGTGACATCTGTGCAGGCAAAGGAGTGGCTGCTATTTCTGGTCGGGACGGCATCAGGACGAAGCATGTGAAGTGAATATTCCCAGTCCAGAGGCAAGGGGAAAGCTGAGAATCCAGTCACATTAAGTGTGTTTTAAATCCAGACTAGATTCAGAGATCAAGATATCTTCTACAAAATCATACCAGTTACAGTGAGGGGAAAGAAGTAACGAGAACACAATGGAGAGACAGAAAGACAAAAATTATTGAGAAGGGGGAGGTGGGGCAGAGAAGAGGAAGGGGAGGGACAAAGAAAACAGATGAGAAGAGGAGAGAGAGGGGGAGGAGGGAGAGAGGAAGGGGGTAGGGAGAGAGGGGTGGGGGTGGTAGAGAAGGAGAGTGACGGGGTGGTCAGAGTGCAGTATGACGGGAGGGCTAACAGAGAGAGCAGGGCCGGTGGTGGTGGGGGGAGAGAGAGAGAGCGGGACCAGGGGGTGGGGACAGAGAGAGCAAGAGCGGGAGGGAATAGAGAGTGGGGTGGGGGGGGAGGGAGGGAGGGGGGAAAGAGAGAGAGAGAGAGAGCGCAAGCACGCGTGCGGGGCTGGGGGGGACAGAGAGAGCAGGGCCGGGCGGGGGGGGGGGGCGAGAGAGAGAGCAGGTCTGGGGTTGGGGGAGACAGAGAGATCGGGGCCGGGGGGGAAATGTGTGACAAATAGAGGAGAGGAGCATTGTGAGGGGGGAGTGGGTGGGAAGAGAAGGGAGGTGCGTGCAGCAGGGGGGTTGGTAGTGGGGAAAGATCTTGCCTGGCAAATTACTATGCTGCCCATTACTTTCCTAATGATTTCCAATTGATCTGTCAGTGGATGTTTTTGTACTTGCATTTCCAGGAGCCCTGAACAAGATACCGCACACAAAGCATCTGATCAACATAAGAGCCCGTGCGGGTCACAAGGAAGGTACTAGCACAGGCAGGAGATTGGCTGACTGGAAAAATGCTAAGTGAGAATAAAGGTGATTATTGGTGTTCGGAAGAATTTTCATGTGAAATGTTAATGATGCCAGTGATGGAACTGACGGCTTTGTGACCATGTTTGCAGATGATACAAAGATAGGTCGAGGAGCAGGTCATGTTGAAGTAGCAGGAGTTTGCAGAAACACTTGGGGTAGATTTGGGGAATGGGTAAAGAAGCGACAGATGGAAAATGGTTTTGGAAACACATGGTCATGCATTTTTGCTGGAAGGAACAAAGGAATAGACTAGTTTCTAAATGGTGGGAAAATTCAGCAATCGGAGGGGCAAAGAGATTTGGAAGCACAGGATTCCCTGAAGGCTGAGTCCGTAGTGAGGAAGCCAAATGCAATGTTAGCATTCATTTCTGGAGGACTAGAATATAAAAGCAAGGATGTAATGCTGAGGCTTTGGTCAGACCACAATTGGAGTATTGTGAGAAGGTCTGGGCCCCATATCTAAGGAAGGGGGTGCTGCATTGAAGTTCCAGAGGTGTTTATGAGATATTGAGTGGATATGGAAGAGGATGCTTCCAACGATGGGAGAGTCTAGGATCTAAATGTTTTATTGGAGGGCCAGGCAGAGAGGAGCAGTGTAGGGAGGACGAGAAGGGTGTGCCTCACATGCACAGTGGCTAGTCGGTCAGGCTGCTGAGGAGGTCAGAAGTGGAAGACACATAGGCAGCTCACTGATGACCACTTCGCACTGGCCAGTAACTGGCTCAGGGGAGAGGGTGGATTGCAGTTTGGTCTCATCTATGGCTCAAAGTGTAGTAATAGAAGAGGAGTGGACTAGCCAGCCTGCAGTAGTTTGCCATATCCTGTCCCCTGTGCTTCCAATGGGTACACGTACTGCAATCCTGACCGGCCAAATTTACATCATTTTATAGGTTTAATTCAGACTTCCAGCATCGGCTCCCTTTTTCTCCCCGATTACGTCCCTCAGAGCAGCTCCTCGGGTGGTCGGGTGAGCTGGGGAAGGGAATCCTGTCCTTTGTTCTAAGAAGGGATTAAAATGAGGCTCATATCTCAGATGGTGAACAGCTCTTGAGGGACTATGGGATAATGGAATTTGTCCTGTACGGACACTGGGTGACCATCAAGTTTCACTCTGATCCTATTGTTAAACAGCACTCAAATAATCTTAATACAGTTTAAGTGTTAAAATTATTCTCAATCTAACAGTGTCTAATCAATTGCCTGTTAGTATGCACCTTGGGATAATGGAAAAGCTCAGTACTGATGGAGTAGCACACACAAAATGCTGGAGAAACTCGGCTGGTCCTGATGAAGGGTCTCACCCTGAAATGTCAACTCTCTATTCCTTTCCACAGGTGCTGCCTGACCTGCTGAGTTCCTCCAGCATTTTGTGTGTTGCTCTGGATTTTCAGCATCTGCACATTCTCTCTTGTTTAGGGTTGATTGAAACGGAAGTAGTGGGGTGGGAAATAAGGATTACTGAATGGGGGGGGGGGGGGAAGAACACCAACAAGTTGCTTTTTCCAGGTGAGAATGACCAAAGGTCATTTTTAACCAGCAAGAGTTAAAAGTTTTAACATTTCAAAATACCACCAACCATAAACCAGTTAATCCAATCCAGGATCACAATGCTCTCCATGGTTGCCAGTGGAGCTGGTTGCTAGGAGGCTAGGTTTTTTAAAATGCCTTTATTGCTCAGAATATTTTCATATTCTTTGCTGATCCCACCTCCACTTCTGTACAACAATGTATACTCCAACCTGATGTTAAAACTATCAAGCATCATTGAGAAAGCCTTTTTCAAGCAACTTGTATTGGACAGACAGTCTTTTGGGAATGCTTTAAATATAACAGCATGTACCTCGAACGGTACAGACTCCATGTACCTCAGCAACAAGAAGTAGGTTTGCAACAAGAAACAACAGTCCTGTGTGATACTCAAGCAAGATCTCAGATTCAAACAATAAAATGAAGGAAGCAGCAGGCTAACATACAAATTATTGTCATTTCCTATATCAGACCTGGCTGGTTAATGTAAAACATTGGCCATCCTGAAATGCCAACGATATGTATTTACAATTGCAAGAAAAAGTTTGTGAACCCTGGTTTTCTGCATTAATTACTCGTAAAATCTGGTCTGATCTTCATCTAAGTCACAATACACAATAATAGACAAACATAATCTGCCTGAACTAATAACACACAAACAATTGTACTTTTCATGTCTTTATTGAATATATTGTTTTATCATTCACAGTCCAGGCTGGAAAAAGTATGTCAACCCTTGTATTCAATAATTGGTAGAACCTCCTTTAGCAGAAATAACTTCCACCAAACGTTTCCTGTAGCTACTGATCAGACTTGCACAATGGTGAGGAGGAATTTTAGACCACTCCTCCAGACAAAACTCTTTCAGTTCATCAACATTTCTGGGATACCTTGCATGAACAGCCCTCTTCAGGTCATGCCACAGTATCTCAATTGGGTTAAGGTCCGGACCCTGACTTGGCCATTCCAAAACACAAATCATCTTCTTTTTAAACCATTCTGTTGTTGACTTACTGTTGTATTTCAGATCACTGTCTTGTTGCTTAATCAAACTTCTACTAAGCTTCAGGTGACGGACCGCTACCCTGGCATTCTCCTGTAAAATGTCTTGATACAATTTTGAATTCATTGTTCCCTCAACAATTGAAAGCTGTCTAGGCCCTGAGGCAGCAAAGCTGCCCCAAACCATGATGCTCCTTCCACCATGCTTCACAGTGGGATGAGGTTTTGGTGTTGGTGTGCAGTCCCTTTTCCTTCCAAAAATGGCAATGTGCGCTTCTGCCAAAAAGTTCAACTTTTGTCTCATCTGTCCACAGATCATTGTCCCAGAAGTGTTGTGGAGCATCCAGGTAGTCTTTTGCAAATTTGAGACACGGAGCAATGTTTTTTTTGGAGAGCACTGGTTTCCTCCGTGGTGTCCTTCCATTGACACCATCCTTTTTCAATATTTTTCTTTTAGTCGACACATGAGCAGAGACTTTAGCAAGTTCTAGAGATCTCTGCAGGTCCCTTCAGCATTGCACATTGTGCTCTTGGAGCGATCTTTGCAGGATGCCCATTCCAAGGGAGAGTAGCAACAGTACTGAGTTTCCTCCATTTGTAGACAATTTCTCTTACTGTGGACAGATGAACATTTGAGTCTTTAGAAATGATTTTGCAGCCTTTTCTAGCTTCATGCATCTCTACAATTCTTCTTCTAAGGTCCTCTAAAAGTTGTTTTGATTGACGAGTGGTGCACATAAACAGATCTATGACTGTGTATCTTTCTTTAGGGCAGGGCACCTCTACAACCCACACCTCCAATCTCATTTCATTGATCAGAACACCTGACTCCAAATAGCTTTTGTAGAAAGCATTAACCCAGAGGTTCACCTACTTCTTTTCAACCTCAACTATGATTGTTTAAATGGTGTACTCAGTATTGACAAGAAGTACAATTGTTTGTGAGCTATTAGTTCAGGCAGATTGTATTTGTCTTTTAGTGTGATTTAGATGAAGATCAGACCACATTTCTGAGTAATTAATGCAGAAAACCAGGTAATTGCAAAGGGTTCACAAACTTTTTCTTGAAACTGTATATAGCAAATTTAATATCTCAAGAATTGCTTTAAGTTGCTTCACAGGAGGAGAAACAGACAAAAAAAACTGACTTTACTCAAAGGAAGGTTTGATGACCAAAGGTCGTCATGAGATAGATCTTAAGGTGTTTTGGGGAGGATAGAGCGAGTGGTTAATTGTGGAAGAGAAATTGGTCAGATTTAATGAGCAAGGGGGGCTTTTGGGACTTTATTTGGAACTTGCGATCATGCAGATTATTGTCAAGGGTCAATAAGAAAAAAACTAGATGTAAGTGGAGGAGTCATTGTGGGAGCAGCGATTGTTGGATCGTAGCAGTGTTAGAGTGGGAAGCCCAGGTTTTAACTTGAGACTTCAATTAAAGAAACAAAGCTAGAATTAGCTTCTATTAAATTTCTTTCTGTCTTATTGCCTAGTTAGAACAGTGGGAATGATGATCGGGACAATGGAGTGCTTATCTAGCGGAATGTGGGAAAACAGGAGACCTCCAGTGTCCCTGACAACTACACCTGAAAGAACCCCATGCACATGTTCCCTAGCAATCTTGACATTTTTGTTGTGCATTTCCCTGAGTAATTTATGCTCCCAGGTTCCTGCCTTATGGCATCATAAATCACCATTCCCCAATTAAACACTTTACCATACCTTCTGCTCCTTTACTGTAAGTTCCTATCCCTTTTCAAGGCTGTGGTAAAGGTCAGGGAGTTGTGATCACTGTCTCCGAAATGCTCGCCCACTGAGAGATGTGTCACCTGACCGGGTTCACTATCAATGACCTGATCCAACATGGCCCCTGTTCCATATTGTGTCAGGAACCCTTTCCGGATGCACCTAATAAATGATGCCCCTCTCAACCTTTTGTGCTAAGGAGGTGTGAATCAAAGTGTTAGGGAAGCTGAAGTCACCCATGACAACACTGTTATTTTTGCACCTTTCCAAAGTATGCTTTCTGATCTGCAGCTGTCTCAGTTGCTATTGGGGGGGGGGGTCTATAGAACACTCCCATTTTAGTGATTGTTCAGACTTCCACCCACACTGACTCAGTAGACAATCCCTCCAGGAGTTCTCCCTTTCTGATGCCATCACTGGATAGCACCCCTTTTACCTCCTTCTCTGTCGCTTTTGAAACATCCAAACTGCAGAACATTCAGCAGCCATTCCTGCCCTTGTGACAGCCAAGTATCTGTAATGGCCACAATATTGTATCTCCATGTACTGACTTATGCTCTAGGTTTATTGCCCTTGTTCCTGATATTTCAAATGTCAAAACAGACCAGGGGTTCCCAACCTGCGGTCCACAGACCCCTCAGTTAACGGTAGGGGTCCACAGTATAAAAAATATTGGGAACCCCTGAAAAAGACACATTTCAACCCATCCAAACAACTGCAATAATGCTCATCCCACTGCCTATTCTTCCTCAGAGTCCTTACACATTGCACCAACTGACCATCCTCTGAACTATCACTCTGCTTCCCAACCCCTGTCTATCTTAAACTCTCCTCAACAGCTTTAGTAAACCTCTCTACAAGGAACACACATAAAAATTGCTGGTGAACACAGCAGGCCAGGCAGCATCTCTAGGAAGAGGTACAGTCGCCATTTCGGGCCGAGACCCTTCATCAGGACCTCGTGTTTGCCTCTCTACAAGGATATCAGCCCCCTTGAGTTCAGGAATAACTCATCCCTTTTGTACAGGTGATAACTTTCCCAGAAGAGATCCCCATGACCCACAAATCTGAAAGCTTGCCCAATTCCTCACCTACACATTCATCTACCAGTTTTTCCTATTCTTACCCTCACCGGGGTGTGACACGGGCAGCAATTCAGAGATAGTACACATGAAGTCCTGCTTTTCAGCTTCCTACCTAGCTCCCTACATTCTCTCTTCAGAACCTCATCGCTTTCCCTAACTATCAGTCATAGAGTCATAGAAAAGTAGAGCACAGAAACAAGCCCTTCGGCCCATCTAGTCTGTGCCAAACCATTTAAACTGCCTACTCCCATCAATCTGCACCAGGATCATAACCCTCCATACCTCTGTGATCTATGTACTTATCCAAAGTTCCCTTAGACATTGAAATTGAGTTTGCATGCACCACTTGCGCTGGCAACTCATTCCACACTCTCACGACCCTCTAAGTGAAGAAGTTTCCCCTCATGTTAAACTTTTCATCTTTCACCCTTAACTGGCAACCTCAAGTTATAGTCCCATCCAACCTCAATGGAAAAAGCCTGCTTGCATTTACCCTATCTGTACCCCTCATAATTTTGTATACCTCTATCAAATCTCCCCTCAACCTTATAATTTCCAACGAATAAAGTCCTTATAACACGGGTCCACCAGTTCCGGCAACATCCTTGTATATTTTCTCTGTAGTCTTCCAACCTTATTTACATCTTTCCTGTAGGTAGGTGAACAAAACTGCACTCAATACTCCAATTTATGCCTCACCAACTTCTTATACACTTCAACATAACATCTCATCTCCAGTAATCAATACTTTGATCTATGAAGGCCATTGTGCCAAAAGCTTTCTTTATAACCCTATCTACCTGTGATGTCACTTTCAATGAATTATGGACCTGTATTCCCAAATCCCTTTGTTCTACAGCACTCCTCAGTGCCCTGTAGTTCACCCTCTAAGACCTACCCTGGTTGGTCCTATCAAAGTGCAACACCTCATACTTGTCTACATTTAATTCCATCTGCCATTTTTCAGCACATTTTTCCAACTGGGCCAGATTCCACTGGCTCTGATCGTTTTCCTCGCTGTTCACTACATCCCCAATCTTGGTGTCATCTGCAAATTTGCTGATCCAGTTATCCACATTATCATCCAGATCACTGATATAGATAACAAACAACAATGACCAAGCACCAATCGATGTGGCATACCACTCGTCACAAGACTCCAGTCAGAGAGGTAACCATCGACTACCACTCTCTGGCTTCTCCCACAAAGCCACTATCTAATCCAATTTACTACCTCATCTTGAATGCCAAGTGACTGAACCATCTTGACTGACCTCCCATGCGGGACCTTGTCAAATGCCTTGTTAAAGTTCATTAAGGCTACATCCACTGCCTTGCCTCAACAATTTTCCTGGCAACTTCCTCAAAAAACTCTATAAGATTTGTTAGACATGACCCACCATGCATGAGGCCATGCTGACCATCCTTAATCAGTCCATGTCTTCCCAGATACTCATATATCCAGTCCTTTAGAATACCTTCCAATATCTTTCCCACTACTGATGTCAGGCTCACTGGCCTATAATTTCCTAGTTTATGTTTAGAGCCTTTCTTAAACAGCAGAACAACATTGGCTATCCTCCAATCCTCTAGTAACTCACCTGTCACTAAGGATGATTTAAATATCTCTGCTAGGGCCCCTGCAACTTCTACACTTGCCTCCTGCAGGGCCTGAGGGAACACCTTGTCAGGCCCTGGGGATTTATCCAACTTAATTTGCTTCAAGGCACCAAACACCTCCTTGTCTGTAATCTGTTGATGCTGTTTTGCCTCACTCCCTCTGAGTAAATACAGATGCAAAAAATTCATTTAAGATCTTCCCTCTCTCTTTTGGCTACCATGTAGACTACGTCCTGCGTCCGTCTGAGTAAATATAGATGCAAAAAAAACATTTAAGATTTTGCCCTCTCTCTCTTGACTCCACGCATGGATTACCATTCTGATCTTCCAGAGGACCAATTTTACCCCTTCCAATCCTGTTGCTCTTAACATTTCTGTAGAATCCCTTAGGATTCTCCTTCACCCTGTCTGCTAGGGCAACCTCATGCCTTCTTTTAGCCCTCCTAATTTCTTTCTTAAGTGTTCTCTTGCATTTTTATACTCCATAAGCACCTCATTTGTTCCTACCTGCTTTTTTTTAAACCATGGCCTCAATATCTCTTCAAATATTAAGGAGCTTAGGAGGGATAATGGCACCTAACGGCGACTCCTTTGCTGCATCTTCGGAAACAGCTCTATTTCTACCTTTAATATCTTTATTTTTCCCTTTCAGGATTCTTCTGAAGACCGTGACCTGGAGTTACATGCAGGCTTCGGTTCTTTGCCGGAATGGGAACCATTCTTGGGGTTCCAAGACTGGCCACTATTCAACATGCCAAGGGTTTGGCCTGAGAATCTCGATCGTGTTCAGAAGCCTAAGATCTCAGGGCTCTGGAGACAGGCGGATTGAGAGTTGGTGTCACGGATGGAGACTTGTGTGTCATCAGGGAAGCCAGAGAATATTTCGCTGTGGGCCCGAAGACCCAAGATCTTTGCGATCTTCAGACACAGAGCTTGAAAAAAGCGAAATGGACTTTTAACATCATAAACCAGCGGGTTGTTGTTATGTCTCCGGCTCGCTGTGAAAATGGGGGACACCTCCCTCTCCCTTGCCAGGCAGAGAGAGAACCTATGGTTTGTCAATTGTCAGATGAAATGTGAAGCTTTTGGGGTAACTTTGGTCTGTGTCTTTGCTATTGGTTAGCTCACACTTGGGCTCGGTGATGGTAGCCACGCGTGTTTTTTTTTGCTGGTGGAGGAGGGGGATCATTGCTCGCTGCCACTTAAGTGCAGGAGGGGGGAGCTGGGGGGGACTTTGGGGTTCTCACGTTTAACTGTCATTCATTCTTTGGGGCACTTCTCTTTTTGTTGATGTTTGCGAAGAAAAAGCATTTCAGGATGTATATTGTATACATTTCTTTGACATTAAATTTCACCTTTGAACCTTTGAAACCAAGGTTCCTTACACTTGTTATCTTTAACTTTTACTCTGACAGACAGATATAATCTTTGTACTCTCAAAATCTTATTTTTGAAGGCCTCCCACCTACCAAATGCACCTTTGCCAAAAAACAGCCCGTCCCAATCCACACTTGCTAGATACTTTCTGATACCTTCAAAATTGGCCTTTTTCCAATTTACAATCTCAACTCACAGACCAGATCTATCATTTTCCATATTTACAGCATTATGATCATTGGATGCAAAGTGTTCCCCTACACAAACTTCTGTTATCTACCCTGTCTCATTCCCTAATAGCAGATGCAGGATCGCACACTCTCTCGTTGGGACTTCTACACACTGATGAAGGAAACACAATCTGACAAACTCTATCCCACCTAGTCCTTTTGAAAGTTAAAATCACCTTGTGTTTCTTGCAGCAGCCTGCGATCTCTACAGATTTGCTCTTCTAAATGCCATGAACTGTTGGGTGGCCTAGTAACGTAGTTTTACCTTTGTTATTCCTTGGTTCCACCCACAACGTCTCGCTAGGCGAGCTTTCCAGTCTGTCCTGACTGAGCACTGTCATGACATTTTCTCTGACTAGTAAAAACCACCCCTCCCCCTTTAATTCTTCCCACTTTGTCATGAACCCGGAATATTGGGCTGCCAGTCATGCCCCTCCTGAAACCAAGTCTCAATAATGGCTACAACATCATAATTCCAGGTGTTGATCCATGCCCTGAGCTCATCCACTTTTCCTACGATACTCCTTGCATTGAAATATACACAGCTCAGGACACTAGTCGTACCACACACAACCTTCTGATTCCTGACTTTGTCTGGGGTCTTAACAACATCTGTCTCCTCAACTTCTCCACCAACTGCTCTGGCACTCTGATTTCCAGCCTCCTGCAGCTCTAGTTTAAACCCCCACCGTGCAGCATTAACAAACCTTCCCGCTAGGATATTAGTTCCCCTCCAGCTCAGGTAGAAGCTGTTCCTTCTGTCCCGGCGCCACCTTCCCTGGAAGACAGCCCAATGATCCAGAAATCTGAAGCCCTCCCTCCTACACCAACTCCTTAGCCACACATTAAACTGTATAATCTTCCTAGTTCTGGCCTCACCAGCATGTGGCATGGGTAGCAATCCTGAGGTCACAACCCTTGAGATCCTGCCCTTGAACTTTGTACCTAACTCCCTGAACTCCCTGCGTAGAACCCTGTCGCTCGTCCTACCCATGTCATTGGAACCTACATGGACCCCAACTTCTGGCTGTTCAACCTCCCCCTTAAGAACGCTGAGGACTCCATCCGAGATAACCTGGACCCTGGCACCCAGGAGGCAACATACCATCCAGGAGTCTCGTTCTTAGCCACAGAACCTCCGGTCCATTCCCTTAATTAATGAATACCCTATCACCGCAGCGTGCCTCCTCTGCCCCCCTCCCTTCTCTTCTGAGTCACAGAGTCAGACTCAGTGTCAGAGACCCACCCACTGTGACTTTCCTCTGTTAGGTCACCCAACCAACAGTATCCAAAGTGATATACCTGTTGTTGAGAGGGATGGCCACAGTGATACTCTGCTCCGGCTCCTTGACCCCTTTCCCCTTACTGACTGTCACGCAGTTTCCTGTGTCCTGCACCTTGGGTGTAACGATCTCTCTATATGCATGTCCTTATCTATCACCCCTCCAGCCTCCCGAATGATCCAGAGTTCATCCAGTTCCAGCTCCAACTCCTTAATGTGGTTTGTTAGAAGCTGCAGCTGGATGCACTTCTTGTAGTTGTAGTCATCAGGGACACTGGAGGTCTCTCTGCCTTCCCACATCCCACAAGAGGAGCATTCCACTATCCTGCTTGTACCTCTACTGTCTTAGCTGAGCCGATATAAAGAAGAGAAGCAAAAAAAAGAGCTTTCCTTTCCTTTGCTTTCTCTGAGTGAAGCCTCGAGATCACCACTCTGCCTCTGTCCACTCTGACGATGGCTGCTGTGACGATGGCCATTACACTTGCCCCTGCCCTCTTACTAATCAATCCTATACGCCGATCGGTCTTTGGTCAAAGTCCTATTACGCTACCACAACCTGCTCCTGCCTTTTATCCTCAGGCAGTAGACCTGATTTAAGTTCCCTCCTCTCCAAACTTCCAATGCCCAGACTGGTCACGGGTCAAAGCTCTATTATAAGAAGATAATCCAGTTTAACAGATGGTTAAGAAGATGGAGCAGGGGGGCAGGATCAGATCTCTGGATCAGTGGGACCTGTACAGACAGCATGGCTTGCACCTAACCCAACCAATATCCTTGCAGAAAGGTTTGCTGGGGCTGCTCCAGGAGGTTTAAACTAGAGTTGCAGGGGAACGGGAACCAGAGTACACGCCAGCTAGTGGAGTGGTTGTGGAGAAAGTAGACATTAAGCCTACATACAAAGACAGGAAAGGAAAGCTTGAGCTTGGTGGGACTAACGTAGTTAGGTATGTCTACTTCATTGCAGGGAGTATTGTAGGTTAGATGGATGAGCTTAGAGCATGGATCAGCACGTGGAATTATGACATTGTAGTCATTTGTGAGTCTTGGTTGTAGGGCAGGTCCCATTGTAGAGCAGGAGGCACTAAAGGGGGAGGGGTGGCATTACCTGACCGGAAAAGTATCACAGCAGCATTCAGACAGTACAAACCACAGGGCTCTTCTACTGAAGTTATATGGGTGGAACTGAGAAATGAGAAAAGGATGACCATGTTAATGGGATAATAACATAGACCACCCTAGCAGAGGAATTTAAAACATCCTTAACCATGGGCGAGCTGCCAGAGAATTAGAAGCTAGCTAATGTTGTTCCATTGCTTAAGTAAGGCTCTAACAGCAAGTTGGGAAATGATAGGCTAGTGAGCCTGCTGTCAGTAGTGGATAAATTATTGAAAGGTACTCTAAGGACATACTATTTAAGTACAGTGGATTCCGGTTAATTGGGACACATCAGGACTAGTTCAATTTGGCCCGATTAGCTGAAGTTTCATGGTTAAAAAGGTATAAAAAAGACAAACAGGTGTTAACCTGAGTAAAAAATTATGTATTTAAATGAAATAGAACAAACTAGAACACTACCAATACTCCAGGTGAGTTATCTGTCATACCCAACGAAGACAAGAAACCTCTGCAGGAGAATTTTTAAAGTGGAAAAAACCATCATTCTGGGCAATTCCACTTTCTCAACCTTGGAAGCCTGGGTCCAGTGGAATGAGTAGTCATCACACTGGGGTCTTCCTCGAGTAGTCATCACACTGGGGTCTTCCTCGAGTAGTCATCACACGGGGGTCTTCCTCGAGTAGTCATCACACTGGGATCCAGTGGAACAAGTAGTCATCGCACTGGGGTCTTCCTTGAGTAGTCATCGCACTGGGGTCTTCCTCGAGTAATCATCACACTGGGATCTTCCTCGAGTGATCATCACACTAGTGTCTTCCTTGGTCACAGTGGATGACCATGACTTTCTCTGTGCCTCATCACACTCTTTGTTCTCCATGGAGTGTTACAGAACTGCCTTCCAGATCATTGGATCCTCCTGTTGATCTCATCTGCCCAGTCCACCAGAGCTGATTTCACATGCTATGTCCCTATCTCACTGGAGTGTGAGACCCACCAACTACCCTCACCAGGTTCAGCCTGCCTGTCAAAGTGATGCATGAGTGTGAGACCCACCGGCTACCCTCACCAGGTTCAGTCCGCCTGTCAGTGTGAGACCCACCGGCGACCCTCACCCGGTTCAGTCCGCCTGCAGCAGTGATGCACGAGTGTGAGACCCACCGGCGACCCTCACCCGGTTCAGTCCGCCTGTCAAAGCAGTGTACTAGTCTGGCTGCTGCTGCATGCAAACTACTACTTGGAGCCACAGGTGAGAGTTGAGTGTCCGGTGGGAACCAAAGGTAGAATTCAAGATGATTGTTAATGCCTTCAAATTCTTCATAGTTCCCAACCTGTTGAAGTAGTAAAGTCGCTTCATTTTCACTCCCAGCCGTTTTATGCAATTCCAAGCCTGAATACTTGAAACCACAATGAGCAAAGCGGTTCTGAATTGCCTCACTGCTCATCTCTTGCCAAATATCGGTGACCAAAATCACTGCGTTTTTGAACACAAGCACATGTAACTGACGCTATTTAAAAATCGTTTGCTCTAAGCACAGTGTAGAGTTTAATGGCCACAAAGTGTACACGACTGACGCTAGTTAGGAGCTGTTCAGTAACAATGTCCTGTCCCAATTAAGCAGCATAGTGTCCCAAATAGACAAACAGAATCCGGAATAGTTTCTCAATTAGCTTTTGTTATTTAAGATTTGTCCCAAACAAGTGGCTGCCCTGATTAACTGATGGCCCAGTTAATCGCAATCCACTGTATTTGTATAGACAGGTACAAACACCAGAAAATCTGCAGACGTCTGATCTGCTGAGTCCTGATGAAGGATCTCAGCCCAAAACATCGACTGTTTACTCTTTTCCAAAGGTGCTGCCTGGCCCGCTGAGTTCCTCCAGCATTTTGTGTGTGCTGCTTTGGATAGACAGGATCTGATTAGGGATAGTCAGCATAGCTTTGTATGTGGTAGGTCATGTCTAACCAGTCTTAAAAGAGTTTTTTGAGGAGGTTGCCAGGAAAGGCAGTGGATGTTGTCTCCATGGACTTTAGCAAGGCCTTTGATGAGGTCCCGCATGGGAGGCTGGTCAAGAAGGTTCAGTCACTTGATATTCAGGATGAAGTAGTAAATTGGATTCAACACAGGAGAAGCCAGAGAGAGCTGGTAGACAGCTACCTCTTTGATTGGAGGCCTGTGACTAGTGGAATGCCACAGGGATCGGTGCAGGGTCCATTGTTGTTTGTCATTTACATCAATGATCTGGATGATACTCTGATACACTGGATCAGCAAATTTGTGGATTGTGGGACACAGTGGATATCCAGGAAGGCTTTCAAAGTTTGCAGCAGGATCTGGACCAGCTGGAAAAATGGGCTGGAAAATGGCAGATGGAAATGAATGCTGACAACTGTGAGGTGTGGACAAACCAGGGTAGGACTTGTACAGTGAACAGCAGGGCAGGGCACTGAGGAGTGTGGTAGAACACAAGGATCTGAGAATACAGATCCATTACTCCTTGTAAGTCATGTAACAGATAGACAGGGTTGTAAAGAGAACTTCCAGCACACTTCATAAATCAATATATTAAGTACAGGAGTTGAAATGCTATGTCAAAGTTGTACAAGATGGTGGTGAGGCCAAATTTTGAGTACTGGTTGCAGTTCTGACCACCTAACTACAGGAAAGATATCAAAAAATTGAAAGAACACAGAGAAATTTTACAAGGATGTCGTTGGGACTTGAGGACCTGGGAAAAAGGAAAAGGTTGAATACATTAGTGTTCTATCCACTGGGGCGTAGGAGAATGAGGAGACATTTGATAGAGGTTTACAAAACTATGGAAGGTATAGATTGAGAAATGCAAACAAGCGTTTTCCACTGAGGTTGGGTGAGACTAGAGCTAGAGGTCATTGGTTAAGGATGAAAGGTAAAAGATTTAAGGGGAACTTCTTCACTCAGAGGGTGGTGTGAGTGTGGAACAAGCTGTCCGTGGAGGTGGCAAATGCAGGTTTGACTGCAGCATTTAAGAGGAGTTTGTACATGATGGGAGGGGTACGTGGGGCTATAGTACAGATGTGGGTCGATGGAACGAGGTAGAATAGCAGTTGGCACTGCCTAGATGGGCCAAAGGGTCTGTTTCTGTGCGGTAGTGCTCTAAGACTCTTAAGTAAGTCAACAGGGCAAGGATGAGACTAAACAGCTGTAGGTATGTGGGCATGGCTGACAGTATTGAGATGCATCTGAAATGGTCAGGTACAAAGAAATGCAAACTTGTTTGGGTGTACAGTAGAAGATTAATGAGACAGAAGGAGGGAGGAGTGATGAAGAACGAATACAAGAGTGACTATTTAAATTGAGGCATTAGTTGACCAGCAGTCAGTGGCTATATATGATCAGCAGCAGAGGTGACACAGTCACGAAGCAGACTTCTCAGCCTGAACCCGCCAGTGTGGAATCTACATGCTCTACCCAATGACTGTGTGAATTTCTGCTGAGTGGCCAGTTTCCTAAAAATGTACCTTCTGATTCGGATGAGAAGAGAAATGTGTATGTGTGAGAGAGTTTATTCTAGCGAAATATGTGGAGTGATGGGATTATTCTGAGAGGCAGCAAAAACTCAATGGGCCAGATGATTTCACTTCATGTCAAAGAAATTTCAGGAAAATGTCAGATGAACTAGTTGATGGAGGATACAGGATGGGGATCAACACAGTAACTGAGTTGGAAGGCAACATGAGCATGTATGTTGGTTTAAGCAGCAGACAGGCTGTAGTACAGACAGGTAAAATTATGGAGTCCTAGGGATGGAGTAAGAGAATCACACATCAGTGCACTAAGCATTGCCCAAAAAACACTAAAACAACTTCAGTTTAAAAACTGCACCAACACAAAAACAGATTACCTGCATTCACACTTTTCAGATTATATTTCCTTCTGATTTGCCTTTTCCATTTGGCAGGTGATTTCAAGCTCTCTTTTTGCTGTCTAATACATCACTCCAACACTCACAACACGTTGGAGGAACTCAGCAGGTCGGGCAGCATCCTTGGAAACGATCAGTCAACGTTTCGGGCCGGAGCCCTTCGTCAGGACTGAAGGGGGAAGGGGCAGAGGCCCTATAAAGAAGGTCAGGGGAGGTGGAAAGGAGAAGGCTGGTAGATTCCAGGTGGAAAACCTGTAAAGGGAAAGATAAAGGGGTGGGTGAGGGGAAGCAGGGAGGGGATAGGCAGGAAAGGTGAAGAAGGAATAGGGGAAAACACAATGGGTAGTAGAAGGAGGCAGAACCATGAGGGAGGTGATAGGCAGCTGGGGGAGGGGGCAGAGTGACATAGGGATAGGGGAAGGGAGGGGGAGGGAATTACGGGAATTTGGAGAATTCTATGTTCATACCAAGGGGCTGGAGACTACCTACATCACTCCGTTCCCAAGTGATAAATGTTACTGGCTCCTGGCTCATTTACTCCTTCTCTGCCCTTACCTTCCCCATTCATTCTCTGCATCAGTTCTCTGTCCCTCTCATAATCCATCCCTTTTTGCTCACATTGTGCCCTCATTCTCTCTCGTAGTTTCTGACTGTCAAACTTATAAGCCCCTACTCTCACTTCCTGTCATTGTCTTTCTTCCCTCTACATTTACACATTGCTATGGTTGAACTGATCCAGGAATTACATCTCTTCTTCACTGAAGATGCTCCAAGAGTTATGTCTCTTCCTCATTAGACTGCTGAATGTCAGAATTGAGCCATCTGTTGCGCGTGTTAAAATCGGCAACAGACAGGAGCAGACTTCATGATGGAACCATACTGCTCTTTCCACTGAAATCTTATGCATATACTGATTAACATTTTCTCTTCACCTCCCAAGGCACACGTCTCCAGCAACATGCCCGAACCCTGTTACTTCCAAACTATTCTATGCTGGTAACTGTGGTCAGGATACATGACTAGGGATGAGATGGAGCTGTAAAAGTGGACATAATGTGCCCAAATCTCAGATGATAAAAGTATATGCACATTTTAGAGGACTATACAGTTTTCCTTTCCAAACTTCCAGTACTCTGAGGCCAATTATATTACCATCACTTTGTTTTGGCTGAGATCAGGTAAGGTGGTAAAAGCCTGAGACCAGGCAGGACATGAAGACCTTTGTGGACACGCCTGAATCATTGATCCAAATCAAGAGTGGCAAAGTTATTTATCATCCAACTATCCTTAGAGTCCAACATAAGCAGTAATGTCATATCCCAAACTTTCACTGAGGAGTCAAAAAGCAAAAAAGTTGCTAGAAATAAATAACACTGAAAATGCTGGAAATATTCAGCAATAGAGATAAACTGGCATCTTTGGAGTGAGAAACATTTAACATTCCATCTCAGCTTGATAGAACATAAACCATTGAGCATAGAAATCTACAGCACATTACAGGCCCTTCGGCCCACAATGTTGTACAACCATGTAACCTACCCTAGCAACCGTCTAGAATTTCCCTACTGCACAGCCCTCTATAAGCTCCATGTACCTATCATAAAACACCCTATTATATCCGCCTCTACTACCATCGCTGGCACTGCATTCCACGCACCCACCACTCTCTTGTGTGAAAAACTTACCCCTAACACCATCCCTTGTACCTACTTCCAAGCACCTTAAAACCATGCCCCCTTGTGTCAGCCATTTCAGCCCCGGGAAAAAGCCTCTGGCTATCCACATAATCAATGCCTCTCATTATCTTATACACCTCTATCAGGTCACTTCATATCCTCCGTCGCTCCAAGGAGAAAAGGCCAGGTTCACTCAACCTATTTTCATAGGGCATGCTCCCCAATCCAGGCAACATCCTTGTAAATCTCCTCTGCACTCTCTCAAAAGAATCAACATCCTTCCTTTAGCGAGGTGACTAGAACTGAACACAGTTCTCCAAGTGGGGTCTGACCAAGGCCTTATATAGCTTTAACATTACCTTACGGCTCTTGAATTCAAACCCAAGGTTGATGAATGCCATCACGCCACAGGCCTTCTTAATAACACTGTCAACTTGCCAGCAGCTTTGAGGGTCCTATGGACATGGACCCCAAGATCTCGCTGATCCTCCACACTGCCAAGTGTCTAACCATTAACATTATATTCTGTCTTCAAATTTCACTTACCGAAATGAACAACTTCACACTTATCTGGGTTGAACTCTATCTGCTATTTCTCAGCCCAGATCTGCATCCTATTGATGTCCTGCTGTAACCTCTGACAATCCTCCACACCCAACTTTTGTGTCATTAGCAAACTTATGAACTCACCCTTCTACTTCCTCATTCAGGTCAATTTTCAAAAAAATCATGAAGAGGAGGGGTCCCAGAACAGATCCCTGCGGAACACCACTGGTCACTGTCCTCCATGCAGAGTACAAACCATCTACAACCACTCTTTGCCTTCTGTGGGCAAGCCAATTCTGGATCCACAAAGCAAGGTCTCCTTGGATCCCATGCCTCCTTACTTCCTGAATAAGCCTTGCATGGGGAACCTTATCAAATACCTTCCTGAAATCTATATATACTATATCCACAACTCTACCTTCATCAATGTGTTTTGTTACATCCTCAAAGAATTCAATCAGGCTCGTAAGGCATGATCTACCCTCGACAAAGCCACGTTGACCATCCCTAATCAGATTATGTCTCTCCAAATGCTCAAAAATCCTGCCTCTCAGGATCTTCTCTAACAACTTGCCCACCACTGAAGTAAGACTCACTGGTCTATAACTTGCTAGGTTATCTGTATTCCCTTTCTTGAACAAGGGAACAATGCTTGCAACCTTCCAATCCTCTGGTACTTCTCCCATCCCTATTGATGATGCAAAGATCATCGCCAGAGGCTCAGCAACCTCCTCCCTCTCTTCCCACAGTAGCCTGGGGCATATCTCGTCCAGTTCCGGCAACTTATTTAACTTAATACCTTTAGAAAGATCCAGCACATCTTCTTTCTTAACGTCAATACACTCAAGCATTTTAGCACACTGTAAGTCATCTCCACAATTGCCAAGATCCTTTTCACTGGTGAAAACTGAAGCAAAGTATTTATTAAGTACCACTACCTGGCTCCATGCACGTTTCCACTCTCACTCCTGATTGATCCTATTCTCACATGGCTCACCCTATTGCTTTTTAGATACTTGTAGAATGCCTTGGGGTTTTCTTTAATCCTGCTTGCCGAGGCCTTCTTATGGCCCCTTCTAGCTCTCTTAATTTCATTCTTGAGCTCTTTCCTGGCACCCATGTAATTTTCTACAGCTCTAACAGTACTTAGTTTCTTGAACCTTTTGCAACATTTTCTTCTTGACTGGATTTTCTACATCATGGTACACCATGGTTCTTTTACCCACCATCCTTTCCCTGCCTCAATGGAACATACCTATGCAGAACGCCATGCAAGTGTTCCCTGAACATTTGTCACACTTCTGCCGTGCATTTCCCTGAGAACATCTGCTCCCAATTTATGTTCCCAAGTTCCTGCCCAATAGCATCATATTTCCCTCTACCCCAATTCATTGTTTTCCCAAATTATAATAATAGTCTAACATTTGCTGTGTTTATTTCACTCAACTTTCCCATTTCAAACAAATTCGTCAAGTCTCCTTTTATAAGCCCAGTTGCAACATTACTGAGCAAGTGCAGTATCATACATTGTGCTGGATATTTTTCCCTATTTGAAAACAATGAGAAAAAGTAGAGAGGAATTAGCCTGACAGAAAAAAACAACCTATGAAAATGGAAGAACTGAAGGCAGAGATTGAGTAAGAGCAGATAAACATAGAAAACAGCAAAATACAGGCCCTTCAACCCACAAAGCTGTGCCGAACATGTTCTTACCTTAGAAATTACCTCGGGTTACCCATAGCCCTCTACTTTTCTAAGCTTCATGTACCTATCCTGGAGTCTCTTAAAAGACCCTACTGTATCTACCACCGTCGCTGGCAGCCCATTCCACGCACTCACCACTCTCTGCATAAAAAAACTTACCCCTGACATCTCCTCTGTACCTACTTCCAAACACCTTAAAATTATGCCCTCTCATGCTAGCCATTTCAGCCCTGTGAAAAAGCCTCTGACTATCGAACGATAAATACCTCTCATCATCTTGTACACCTCTATCAGGTCACCTCTCATCTTCCATCGCTCCAAGGAGAAAAGGCCAAGTTCACTCAACCCATAAGGCATGCTACCCAATCCACGCAACATCCTTGTAAATCTCCTCTGCACCCATTCTGTGGTTTCCACATCCTTCCTGTAGTGAGGTGACCAGAACTGAGCACAGTACTCCAAGTGGGGTCTGACCAGTGTCCAATATAGCTGCAACATTACCTCTTGGCTCTTAAACTCAATCCCACGATTGATGAAGGCCAATGCACCATATGCCTTCTTAACCACACAGTCAAACTGCACAGCAGCTTTAGGTGTCCTATGTACTCGGACCCCAAGATCCCTCTGATCCTCCACACTGCCAGGAGTCTTGCCATTAATACTATATTCTGCCATCATATTTAACCTACCAAAATGAACCACCTCACACTTATCTGGGTTGAACTCCATCTGCCACTTCTCAGCCCAGTTTTGCATCCTATTATCAATGTCCTGCTGTAACCTCTGACAGCCCTCCACACTATCCACAACACCCTCAACCTTTGTGTCACCAGCAAACTTACTAACCCATTCTTCCACTGCCTCATCCAGGTCATTTATAAAAATCACAAAGAGTAGGGGTCCCAGAACAGATCCCCGAGGCACACCACTGGTCACCGACCTCCACCCAGAATATGACCCGTCTACAACCACTCTTTGCCTTCTGTGGGCAAGCCAGTTCTGGATCCACAAGCAATGTCCCTTTGGATCCCATGCCTCCTTACTTTCTCAATAAGCCTTGCTTGGGGCACATGATCAAATGCCTTGCTGAAATCCATATACACTACATCTACTGCTCTTCCTTCATCAATGTGCTTAGTCACATCCTCAAAAAATTCAACCAGGCTCGTAAGGCACGACCTGCCTTTGACAAAGTCATGGTGACTATTCTCAATCATATTATGCGTCTCCAAATGTTCATAAATCCTGCCTCTCAGGATCTTCTCCATCAATTTACCAACCACTGAAGTAAGACTCACTGGTCCATAATTTTCTGGGCTATCTCTACTCCCTTTCTTGAATAAGGGAACAATATCTGCAACCCTCCAATCCTCTGGAACCTCTCCTGGCCCCATTGATAATGCAAAGATCGGAAGAGGCTCAGCAATTTCCTCCCTCGCCTCCCAAAGTAGCCTGGGGTACATCTCATCTGGTCCCGGTGATTTATCCAACTTGATGCTTTCCAAAAGCTCCAGCACATCCTTTTCCTTAATATCTACACGCTCAACCTTTTCAGTCCACTGTAAGTCATCCCTACAATCGCCAAGTTCCTTTTCCGTAGTGAATACTGAAGCAAAGTATTCATTAAGTATCTCTGCTATCTCCTCTGGTTCTGTTCTCACTTTTCCACTGTCACACTTAATTGGTCCTATTCTCTCACGTCTTATCCTCTAGCTTTTCACATACTTGTCGAATCCTTGGGTTTTTCCTTGATCCTGTCCGCCAAGACCTTCTCATGGCCCCTTCTGGCCTTCCCAAGTTCATTCTTAAGCTCCTTCCTGCTAGCCTTATAATCTTCTAGATCTCTATCGTTACCTAGTTTCTTGAGCCTTTCATAAGCTCTTCTCTTCTTCTTGACTAGGTTTACAACAACCTTTGTACACCATGGTTCCTGTAACCCTACCATCCTTTCTCTGTCTCATTGGAACATAACTATGCAGAACCCCACGCAAATATCCCCTGAACATTTGCTACATTTCTTCCGTATGTTTCCCTGAAAACATCTGTTTCTGATTTATGCTTCCAAGTTCCTTCCCTTCTGGCCTCATATTTCCCCTTACTCCAATTAAACACTTTCCTAACTTGTCTGTTCCTATCCCTCTCCAATGCTGTGTTAAAGGAGATAGAATTATGATCACTATCTTCAAAATGCTTTCCCACTGAGAGACCTGACCCCTGACCAGGTTCATTTCCCAATACCAGATCAAGTACAGCCTCTCCTCTTGTAGGCTTATCTACATATTGTGTCAGGAATCCTTCCTGCTCACCTAGCAAACTCCACCCCATCTAGACCCTTTGCTCTAGGGACATGCCAATCGATATTTGGGAAATTAAAATCTCCCGCCACAACCACTCTGTTATTATTACACTTTTCCAGAATCTGTCTCCCTATCTGCTCCTCAATGTCCCTGTCGCTGTTGGGTGGTCTATAAAAAACACCCGGTAGAGTTATTGACCCCTTCTTGTTTCTAACTTCCACCCACAAAGACTCCGTAGACAATCCCTCCATGACTTCCTCCTTTTCTGCAGCCGTGACACTATCTCTGATCAGCAGTGCCACGCCCCTTCCTCTTTTGCCTCCCTCCCTGTCCTTTCTGAAACATCTAAAGCCTGGCACTTGCAGTAACCATTCCTGTCCCTGAGCCATCCAAGTCTCTGTAATGGCCACAACATCATAGCTCCAAGTACTAATCCACTCTCTAAGCTCATCCGCTTTGTTCATAATACTCTTTACATTAAAATAGACACATCTCAAACAGTCGGTCTGAACACTTCCCTTCTCTATCACCTGCCTATCCTCCCTCTCGCAGATCTTCCATTGTTAAAAAATTTAAATGATTAAAAGTTTGTTTGGTGTTATCTGACCAGTTAAAGCTAAAAAAGTATCTGAAAGAATATACATCTACAAGTAGTATGGAAGAGCACGGACAAGGTGAGATACAACCTCCATGAAGCTAAAGGTGATGCTAAGAGACAGCACCAGGCCAAAATCAAGCCCCTGACCAGCCATCTGTTGTGGCAGGGCTTACATGCTATAAAATGAAGCTGGACAACCTAATGAACTGAATGCTTTCTATGCAACACACACAAAATGCTAGAGGAACTCATTGGGCCAGGCAGCATCAATGGAAAAGACTACAGAGTCAACATTTCTGGCTGACATCCTTCATCTGGACTGAGAAAAAAGATGAGAATTCACAGTAAGAAGGTGGGGGGAGGAGAGGAAGAAGCACAAGGTGGTAGGTGATAGGTGAAACCGGAAAGGGGGAGGGGAGGGGTGAAGTAAAGAGCTGGGAGGTCGATCAGTGAAAGAGATAAAGGGCTGGAGGATGGGGAAGCTGATAGGAGAGGACAGACCATGGAAGAACGGGAAGGAGGAGGAACACCAGAAGGAGATAAGGTGAAGGTGAGAAAGGGGTACAGGAATGGGGAATGGTGAAGGGGGGGGACAATTACCAGAGCTTCAAGAAATTGACGTTCCTGCCATCAAGTTGGAGGCTACCCACATGGAATATAATGTGTTGCTCCATCAGTCTGAATGTGGCCTCATTGCGGCAACAGAGGAGACCATGGACTGAGATGGTGGAATGAAAATGGGAAGTAGAATCGAAAAGGGTGGCTACCAGGAGATCCCAATTTTTCTGGCAGACCGAACGTACATCCTTGGCAAAGCAGTCTACCAATCTATGTCAGGTTTCACCTAGGCCACACCAAGAGCACCAGACACAGTAGGCGACCCCACAGACTCGTAGGTGAAGCATCCTCACACAAGGACTGTTTAGGCCCCTGGATGGTAGTGAGGGAGGAGGTGTAGGGGCAGGTGTAGCGCTTGTTCCACTTGCAAGGATAAGTGTCAGGAGGGAGATCAGCAGGGAAGGATGAGTGGAAAAGGGAGTCACATAAGGAGCGATCCCTGCAGAAAGCAGGAGCAAGATGTGCTTGGTGGTGGGATCCAGTTGGAGATGGCGAAAGCTACACAGAATTATGTGCTAAATACAGAGGCTAGTGGGATGGTAGGTGAGGACAAGAGGAACCCTATCCCTGGTGCGGCAGTGGGACAATGGGGCAAGGGCTGACGTGGGCAAAATGGAAGAGATGCAGGTGAGGGCAGCATTGACAGTGGAAGGAAGGAAAGCTCCTTTCTTTGGAGGAGGAGGACATCTCATTCGTTCTCAAATGAAAAGCCACATCCTGAGAGCAGATGAAGCAGACTAAGAGAATGGGATTGCATTTTTTACAAGTGACAGGGTGGGAAAAGGTAGTCCAGAAGCTGTGGGTTTACAAAAGCTATCAATAGATAGACTATCTCCAGAGATAGAGACAGGAGAGATTGAGAAAGGGGAGGGAGGTGTCAGAAATGGCCCCGGTAAATTTGAGGGCAGGGCGGAAGTTGGAAGCAAAATTTATAAAGTCAACGAGTCAGTATGGGTGGAGGAAGCAGCTGTGTGCTTTGGATGTCCAGCACCTGTGCTTGTTAATGCATTCTATACACATTTTGAACAGAAGAGAATGGGTATGTCATTTCAACCAATCCACCCCCCCCCCCAATAACCTCCAGTGCACCAAAATCCACACTCACCGTTGCAGACACAAGATTAGTCTTCCAGAAAGTGAATCCATGAAAAGCATCTGGCATGGATGTTGTCCTTAGTGGTATTCTCAGACTCTGTGCAGATCAGCTGCCTGGGGTATTTGCAGGCATTTTAACCTCTCCCTGCTCCAAACTGTGGTTCCCACCTGTTTTAAGAAGACCACTATCATCCCGGTACCCAAGGAAAAACATGATAACATCACCAACACAGCTACAACACAGTAACTCTAACACTTATCATCTTGAAGTACTTTGAGAAGCTGTTCACAGCACACATTAACTCCAGCTTTCTAGGCAATCTCAATCCACTACAATCCACCTACTACCAAGACAGATCTACAGCAGATACCAACTCCCTGCCAGACATCCATCTATGGAGCATCTGGACAGTAAAGACACCGATGTCAGACTATTGTTTATCCACTACAGCTTCATCTTTAATACTTTAGTAACAAGCAAAGTCATCACCAAACTCCAGCCTCCCTCTAAAAATGGATCCTCAACTTCCTGACCAACAGAACACAATCAGTAAGGATAGACAGAACAACTCTGCCACAATTATCTTAAACACAAGGCTGCCTCATCAGCCCCCTACTTTACTTCATGTATACCAATAACTTTGTGAATAGATTCTACATTAGGGTTCCCAACCTGGGGTCCACAAAACCCTGCTTAATGGTATTAAAAAAGGTTGGGAACCCCTGTTTTATATGTTTGCAAATAATACTAATGTAGTGAGCTGTATCTCAAAGAACAATGAGTCAAAGTACAGGAAAGAGAAAGAAACTTCAGTGACATGGTGTCATGACAACAACCTTCCCTCAGTGTCAGCTGAACAAAAGAGCTGGTCATTGACTTCAGGAAGGAGGCTGTGCACACATCATCATCAACAGTGGTGAGGTTGAGAGCTTCAAGTTTCTAGGAGTGAGTATCACCAACCGCCTGTCCTGGTCTGAACAAGAAAGCTCACCAGTGCCTCTACTTCCTCAAGAAGCTGAAGAAATTTGGCATGTCTCCTTTGATCCTTACCAATGCAGCACAGAAAGCATCCTATCTGAACTTCTGAGCTGTGTCACTACAGCTTCATCTTTAATACTTTAGTAACAAGCAAAGTCATCACCAAACTCCAGCCTCCCTCTAAAAATGGATCCTCAACTTCCTGACCAACAGAACACAATCAGTAAGGATAGACAGAACAACTCTGCCACAATTATCTTAAACACAAGGCTGCCTCATCAGCCCCCTACTTTACTGTGACACAGGAACACAGGAAATAGAAGCAGCAGTCAGAAATTGACCCTGTTCTGCCATTCCATGGCTGATCTGGTTGTCGACTCAGCTCCACCTACCTGTTCTTCTCCATAAACCTTCAGTCTCCTGCCATGCAAAACTCTATTTAACTGTGTCTTAAATATATTTAATGAGGTAGCCTCTACGGCTTCGCTGGGCAGAGAATTTGACAGATTCATAATTCCCTGGTAAAAGCAGTTTCTCTTCATCTCCGTCCTAAATCTATTCCCCGAATATTGAGGCTATATCCCCAAGTTCCAGTCTCACCTATCAGTAGAATCAACTTTCCTGCCTCTATCTTAGCAACACATACAAAATGCTGGAGGAACTCAGCAGGCCAGGCAGCATCTGTGGAAAAAAAGTACAGTCGACGTTTCGGGCTGAAACCCTTCAGCACAACTGGAGAAAA
Source organism: Mobula birostris (assembly GCF_030028105.1). Taxonomy (NCBI): domain Eukaryota; kingdom Metazoa; phylum Chordata; class Chondrichthyes; order Myliobatiformes; family Myliobatidae; genus Mobula; species Mobula birostris. The sequence goes on from NC_092378.1 coordinate 87,522,624, forward strand.
AAAGCTGAGGAGTTGATTTAAAAAGTGGGTGGAGGAGGAAGAGAGAAACACCAGGTGATAGGTGAAACCTGGAGAGGGAGGAAGTTGAAGAGTGAAAGAGACAGAAGGCTATGAAAGAAAGAAAAAGGGGGAAGGAGTACCAGAGGCAGGTGATGGACAGGCAAGGAGATGAGGTGAAGGAGAGAAAAGGAGATGGGAAATGGCAAAGGAGGGGTGTGGGGGGGGGGGATTTGAGGGCCTTCCTACCTACCTACATCTGTGACATCTTACACACTCTTGATTTTTTCATGGATTTCAGGTTCCCTGGCCCCCATCATCTTATTTTTCCTCTGGAAGTCCAGTCCCTATACACCACCACCTCCAACCAGAAAGGCCTCAAAGCTCTCAGTACTTTTCTGGACACCAGACCCAACCAGTTCCTCTCCACCACCACTTTCCCCCATCTGGCAGAACTTATCCTCACTTTAAATAATTTTTCCCCCTCCCCCTCCAACTTTCAAATCTCTTACTAACTCTTCCTTCAGTTAGTCCTGGCGAAGGGTCTCGGCCTGAAACATCCTAGAGATACTGCCTGGCCTGCTGCGTTCACCAGTAACTTTGATGTGTGTTTCTTTCATGATTTCATGTTTCTATAAGATCCACTCTCATTCTTCTTAATTCCAGTGAGTATAGTCCCAGGCGACTCGATCTCTCCTCATAGGTTAACCCTTTCATCTCCAGAATCAACCTGCTGAACATCCTCTGCACTGCCTCCAAAGCTGGCATGCCTTTCCTCAAGTAAGGTCTCCAGATATGGCCTCACCAGCACCCTGTATAGATGAAGCATAACCTCCCTGCTCTTAAATTCAATCCTTCTAGCAATGAAGGCCAACATTCATTTGCACTCTTGATAAGCTGTTGCACCTCAGAACAACCTTCTGTGATTCATGCACAAGCACTCCCAAGTCCCTCCGCACAACAGCATGCTGCAATCTTGCACCATTTAAAAGAATTGAAAATACACGTGGACTAAGATGTTAACTGTCCTGTGCTATCACCAGTGGGATCATCAGTTGATCTGCCACCTGTCTTCAGGAGTTTCGGCCTGCTTATGATTAAGACTCCCTCAAGGTGGTGGGCCAGCAGTGCTAAAGCACCACCTCCCACTGGTGAGCTTAAAAACTTGGCATCTGCCTCTATCAGAGTTGTTGGTCACTTCCATCCAACAGATAGTCTACTCTTCAGGTGTCTATGCAACTACTGAAGGGTTTGCAAGATATGTATACACTGTCTGACTATCTGCCCCTCTGGACATACTTGGTCCACACCCATGCTGATCCTTTCTCTGCTGCCTCAGCTACAGCCCTGCTGGTTGACTTCATCTCTCTTCTAGTGGAGCCAAGGTCACGCAGCCACTTCTGGAGAGTGAACGCAATAAACCCACGTCAGCCTACTTCAAATGGATAGCATGAGACCTTCCACGCTCTGTCTCTGCACTCTGATCTCAACTCTGCATACTTGGTTAGCTTGCGCTCTTGGGTTTCATCGATGTTGTCTTCCCAGGTGACTGTGAGTTCACCAATAACCGCTTCTCTACTGGTGTCAGACCATACGATTCTATCTGGACGCAATGTCGTGAAAGCTATTTGCTCCGGGAAACTGCCTTTCCCGTCCAGGTCAGCCTTGACACACCAATCATTGGCTGACGAAAGTCTGCTTGGTCGTGAGCCTGTGCTGTACACCCTTGACTTGGAGCTTTCTTTCACAAATGATATGCGATGTTCTGTGCAGCATGGGGCATGAGATAAGTTGTTCTGCAGTACTCTCTGCTCAACCGCTTCTGTTCCAACTTTCAGAACATTGTTATGTCTCCAAGTGTACATGCCGCTGGAAAGATTGACTCTGCATGCACTCAAGATATGTTGAAGTGTTCCCTTCTTGCCACAAGCAGCACACCTGTCTGTCTTATCTTCATACCAGGTGCTGAGGTTGGCAGGTGTTGGGAGCAGATCGTACGCTGCTCTACGTAGGAAAGAAATGCGGAGCGGTTCCATCTGCCACAGAACATTCCAAGATAGGTGTCGTTGTTCAACACTTTCCCACCGGGTCCAAGGCCCTTGTTTGGCCGGGCCAGCTGTTTTAGTTAACCTCTTCTCCTATTCTACCTCTCGTATTTCTTGTGTCACAAGCTCATAGTGCTCCTTACCTGTAGAAGGTGACCTCCACTTGTGGGTTGTCCATCCAAGTCCCTGGTGGCCTAGCTGGATAGCCCCAACCGTCTCCTTGTGCTTCAATCTAGACTCTGCCTCATCAACTGCTACACGGGCTGACCACCTCCTGCCTGATCTCACATCCGGCTGGGTGTTCTTGATGACAGGGTCTTTTGAGTCTCGGAGCATCAAGAATGATCTTACCTTGGCTACCTTGACCTCTTCAGCAAGGGTTTGCACTGGGATGGTAAGCTTTGTCTGGCTACTGTGGATTGCAACATTGGTGAGGCTGCTCGGTACTCCAAGCCACTTCTTCACATACTTGTTGATCTTCAGTACCATTGCCTCAACATGGGACATTGCCACTTCATAGACAGTTAGTGGCCACATTATCCATGGCATCAGTCCATACTGCAAGCACCACAACTTCAACTTGCCAGGCAAGCCACACTTGTCGACAGACATCAGATCTCTGCTGATCTGTTCTCCTGCCTCTTGAACCCTCTTGGTGTCTCTCAGCTCCTCTGTGTACCATCGCCCGAGGCTCTTAACTGGTTGGTCCTGAATGGATGGAATCTCCTCTCCACAAAGGGTGAAATGAAAGTCAACCAGCTTTCCTCTCCTAAGAACAAGGCTCCTTGACTTCTTGGTCTTGAACTTCATTCTTCCCCAATCCATTAGCTCCTCGAGTCTAGATAGTACACTTTCCACTGCCTCTGTGCTGGGACCCAAAAGGGTAAGGTCGTCCATGAACGCTCGTATTGGTGGTAAGTCCACTCCGCCATCAAGTGCGACACCTTGTCCCACTGATTCTGCAGCCCTCACAATGACCTCCATGGCTAACACAAAAAGGATGGGTGAAATCGCACATCCCATTGGGATTCCAACAACCAAGCTCTGCCACCTAGTTGTAAACTGCTGAGTGTTAAACCTCATCCGGAAATCGTTGTAGTACTGCATAACAAAGTTCCTCACCTTAGCAGGAATCCATAGGAATTCCATCGCAAACTCAATCAGGACATGGGGAGCAGAACCATACGCATTTGCAAGATCAAGCCAAACTACAGCCAGATTTCATCTCAACCTTTTTGACTCCTGGATAGTATGCCATATCATACTAGAATGTTCAAGGCATCCTGGGAAGCCAGGTATTCCTGCCTTCTGCACAGATGTATTTACCAATCCATTCTCTATCACAAATGAAGATATTCTTTCTGCCAGAATGCCAAACATAATCTTCCCCTCTATATTCAGGAGTGAAATTAGTCGGAACTGATTCAATGGAGAAGAATTCCCTTCCTTCGGGATGTATACTCCTTCAGCCTCACTCCATGACAAAGGAACAACACCTTAAATATTAATCTGATCTTTTTCCTTGTTGTATTCTAAATGCCAGATCCTTACCCACTCGCTTAATCTACCTATATCATTCTGCAGACTCTCCATTTGTTCTGCATAATTTGCTTTTCACTCATTTTAGTGTCATCAGCAAATTTAGATACACTGCACTCAGCCACCCCTTCCAAGCCATGACTGCATGTTGTGAATAGTTGTAGCCCACACCACCATGCTCACCACTGACTGCCAACTAGAGAAACACCCATAAGACCATAAGACATAGGAGCAGAATTAGGCCATTCAGCCCATCGAGTCCACTCTGCCATTTTATCATGGCTGATCCCCGATCCCATACACCTGCCCCCTCAACATATCCCTTGATGCCCCGACTAATCAGGAATCTATCAGCTTCCACTTTAATTATACCCACGGACTTGGCCTCAACTGCAGTCTATGGCAGAGCATTCCACAGATTCACCACTCTCTGGCTTAAAATTTCCTCCTTATCTCTGCTCTAAAAGGTCACCCCTGAATTTTGAGGCTGTGCTTTTGTTCTGGATACCCCCACTATAGGAAACATCCTCTCCTCATCCACCTTATCTAGTCCTTTCAACATTCAGTAGGTTTCAATGAGATCCCCACACATTCTAAATTGCAGTGAGTACAGGCTCAAAGCTTTCAAATGCTCCTCATATGTAGTCCTTTCATTCCCGGAATCACCCTCGTGAACCCCCATTGGACTCTCTCTAATGATAATACATTCTTTCTGAGATAAGGGGCCCAAAACTGTTGACAATACTCCAAGTGTGAACATGGCATCAAAGGTTACGGGGAGAAAGCCAGAAACTGGGGTTGAGGAGGAGATTTTAAAAAAGGATCAGCTGTGATTGAATGGCGGAGCAGACTCGCTGGGCCAGGTGGCCTAATTCTGCTCCTATGTTTTATGGTCTAATCGTGGGTGCAGGCCCATTCATCACACAAAATGCTGGAGGAACTCGTCAGGCCAGACATCTATGGAAAAAAGTAAACAGTCAAACCTTCAGGCTCAAACTCTTCATTCAGATTTCCAGTATCTGCAGATCTTCTCGTGTTTGTGAAACATCCATTCACCCCAACTCTCTGTCTTCTATAAGTTAACCAATATTCTTTCTATGCTAAAACATCACCCCCAACTCCACGCATCCTTATCTTATGGATAAGTCTTTTATGCGGCACCTTATCAAATGCCTTCTGGAAATCCACGTATACAACACCTGGTCACACAATGGCTTGCTGTGACAAGTGCTCTGCAAGAAATTGCAGATTTGTGGACATCACCAAAACCGGCCTTTCATCTATAGACTCTGTCTATGCTTCTCACTGCCTCAGTAAAGCAGACAGCATAATCAAAGACGCCACCCACCAGAAACATTCTCTTTTCCCCTCTACCATCGAGCAAAAGACACAAAAATCTGAAAGCATGTATCACCAAGCTGAAGGACGGCTTCTATCCAAATGTTATATTATTGTTTAATAAGACTATTAAGTGGTTCCCTAGTACAATAAGATGGACCGTTGACCTCATTTATTATGAGCTTGCACCTTATTGCTTACCTGCAGTACACTTTCTCTGCAGCTGTTATTCTTTATTCTGCATTGCGTTTCTTCAAAGCACTGTGTAAGGACCTGATCTGTGCGAACAGTATGTAAGACTACTTTTACACTTTTTACTGCATCTTGGTACATGTGACAATAATAAACCATTTCCAATTCCAGAAGAAATGGTAGCAGTGAGAAAATCGCATATGAATGAGGTACATACAAAAGGGGATCCTGAATTTCACTGCACTAGAGACTCAATCGTACATGAGAGAGACAGGAATCATTGTACTGTTGGTTCCAGATCTCAGTCAGCTTGTACAGGTTCAAGGTCAGAGGAGGGTTGGTGTAACTGATAAAGGAATCCAGATGTAGGGCATTGTGAGAAACTTCGGAAATGATCCTATCACACAGACAACAATATATTTGCTGTCGTGAGAAAATAGATTAAATCTGTTGGAAGGATAACTCAAAAGTGGACCGTAGCACTCAGAAGCAGGAGAAATGAAAAGAAGAAACGTAATGCTGTAATTGAAGTGGATTTGATCATTAGGAGGAAGAAGATAATTTTTTTTGAAAGGAACATAGAGCACTATATTGGATGTTGCCCAACTATCTGCGGTAGAGAGGCACCGCAGTTAAAACACGAGATTATTGATCTGAATACGTAAAATTCATATTCTACCACATGGGTTTTGGAATTGAAATTCAAGTAATTAAAAAAAAAACTGGATTTTTAAAAATGTGCAAAATCTGTAATGCTGTACATGAAACTACAGGATTGTAGTTTGTGAGAAGTAAGGATTTTGGGTTATAAACTGAAAATATTCCCGGATATTAAATTGAACCATTGAAAATCCATAAGCCCACAAGACCTAGCAGCAGAATCAGGTCATTTGGCCTATCGAGTCTGCTCCGCCATTTGATCATGGCTGATTTATTTTCCCTCTCAACTCCATTCTCCAGCCTTCTCTCTTAACCTTTGACACCCTGACTAATCAAAAACCTATCAACTTATATTTCTTATATTTTAAAAATACCCAATGACTTGGCCTCCAAAGCCATCTGTGGCAATAAATTCCACAGATTCACCACCCTCTGGCCAAAGAAATTCCTCATCTCTGTTCTAAAGGAATACCCTTTAATTTTAAGGATGTGCCCCCAGTGCTAGATTCCCCCATTATAGGCAACATCCTCTCCATGTCAACTCTATCTGGACCTTTCAACTTTCAAAGTGTTTCAATGAGATCCATAGAACCATAGAACACTACAGCACAGAAAACAGGCCATTTGGCCCTTCTAGTCTGTGCTGAAACATTATTCCACCAGTCCCATTGATCTGCATCCGGTCCATAACCCTCCAGACCTCTCCCATCCATGTACCTATCCAACTTATTCTTAAAACTTAAGAGTGAGCCCGTATTTACCACGTCAGATGGCAGCTCGTTCCACACTCCCACCACTCTCTGAGTGAAGAAGTTCCCCCTAATGTTCCACCTAAACCTTTCCTCTTTCACCCTAAAGCCATGTCCTCTCATATTTATCTCTTCTAAACTAAGTGGAAAGAGCCTATTCACATTTACTTTGTCTATACACCTCATAATTTTGTAAACCTCTATTAAATCTCCCCTCATTCTTCCATGCTCCAAGGAATAAAGTCCTAACGTGTTCAATCTTTCCCTGTAACTCAACTCCTGAAAACCCAGCAACATCCTAGTAAATCTTCTCTGCACTCTTTCAATCTTACTGATATCCTTCCTATAGTTAAGTGACCAGAACTGTACACAATACTCCAAATCTGGCCTCACCAATGTCCCCATAACATTCCAACTCCTATACTCAGTACTTTGATTTATGACTGCCAGGATGCCAAAAGCCTTCTTTACAACCCTGTCTACCTGTGACACCACTTTCAGGGAATTATGTATCTGAACTCCCAGATCCCTTTGTCCCTCCGCACTCCTCAGTGCCCTACCATTTACTGTGTATGTCCTACCTTGATTTTTCCTTCCAAAATGCAACACCTCACATTCTTCTAAACTCCAATTGAGTACAGGCCCTTAACCAACAAAAGCTCCTCTTATGAAAATCCTTTCATTCCCAGAATCATTCTCATTAACCTCCTCTGGACCTTCTCCAATGCCAGCATACCCTTCCTTAGGTAAGAAGCCCAAAACTGGTCACAATACTGAAAGTGCAGTCTGACCAGTGCCTTATTAAGCTTCCACATTACATCCTTACTTTTATACTCTAGTCCTCTCAAAATGAATACTAACATTGCATTTGCCTTTCTTACGACTGACTCAACCTGCAGTTAACCTTCAGGGAATCCTGCACTAGGGCTCCCAAGTTCCTTTGTACCTCCGGTTCCTGAATTCTCTTCCCATTTAGAAGATAGTCTACACCTTTATTTCTTCCACCAAAGTACATGACCATACACTTCCCTACATTATATTCATCTGCCACATCTTTGCCCATTCTCCTACACTGTCCAAGTCTTTCGGCAGACTCCCTGCTTCTACAACACTACCTGCCCCTCCATCTATCTTTGGTCTGAAAACCTGGCCACAAAGCCATCAATTCCATCATCCAAATCATTGACATAAAATGTGAAAAGCAGTCCCAACACCAACCTCTGTGGAACACCACGAGTCATTGGCAGCCAAACAGAAAAAGACCCCCTTTATTCCCACTCTTTGCCTCCTGCCAATCAGTCAATCCACGTTTATATTTTTCTTCATGGGCTTTTATCTTGCCAAGCAGCCTCATGTATGGCATCTTGTCACAGGCCTACTGAAAATCCAACTAAACAACACCCGTGACTTTTGTTTGTCCATCCTGCTACTTATTTCCTCAAAGAATTCCAACAGATTTGTCAAGCAAGATTTCCCATTTAGGAAACCATGCTGACTTTGGCCTATTTTATCATGTGCCACCAAGTACCCCAAAATATCATCCTTAATGATGGAGCCTAACATCTTGCCAACCACTACGTCAGGCTAACTTATAATTTATTGTCTTTTGCCTCCTTCACTTCTTAAGGAGTAGAGTGACACTTGTAATTTTCCAGTCCTGCAAAACCATTCTAGAATCTATTTGATTATAGAAAAGTCAATACAAATGCCTCCACAATCTCTTCAGCTACCTCTTTCAGAACCCTGGGGTGCAGTCCATCTGGTCCAGGTGACTTATCTACCTTCAGACCTTTCAGCTTCCCAAGCACCTTGTTCCTTAGGAATAGTGACTGCACTCACTTCTGTTCCCTGACACTCTCAAATTTCTGGCATACTGCTGGTATCTTACAGTGAAGACTGACACAATATACTTGCACTCTGGTCTGCCCAAATGTGATTCTGGACCCATTAGGATGTGGATCACTCCTGATTCTCCTCTGAAACTGACATAAAGCCACTTCAGGCCCACAGAAGGACAGCTAACTAAAAGCCTGAACAACCCATGAATACATGCACAGGGCAGTCCAGGGTAGCCTGTTCAGGGGGGAAGGATTAGGATCAAACAAATGTCATCCATATTGCAACCAACAACATAAGGGGAAAATAGGCAAGAAATCTGTCCTGGAGAGTGCCATGAGCAGGGACTAACAAAGCAACAAGCAAAAATCTATCATCTCTAGACATGCAAATTAGCACAGACAATTGAATACTCAGGAGGCAAGCACATGGGTGAAGTGGTACAGCGAGGAAAAGGATTCCTTCTGTACGATTCTTCCACCAGTACTGGGTCAGAATAGTCTCCATGTGAACCAAATGGGTATCAGGTGCACAGAACAGTACCACACATAGAACAGGCTTTTCAGCTCACTATATCTGTACTGAACATGATGTCAAATTAAGTTAAATCGTTTCTGTCTGCACATGATGTGTATCCCTCTATTCCCTGCATATACATGTCTCTAGAAACCACTACCATATCTGCTTCCATCACAACTTCGGGCACCTACACATACATATCTTCTTTAAACTTTCACCCTCTCACCCTAGATGTATTTCATGATATTTGATACTTCTACCCTGGGGAAAAATCCTGACTCTATCTATGCATCTTATTATCTTACGAGCTCCTTCCAGGTGTCCCCTCAGCTTCAGGTATGTGTTGAAAGGAAGGGCTGAGGATGAAGTAGGAAAGGGCTCGAATAAGGAGAATAGTCATAGAAAAGTCACACATCAATCAGCTTTCCATATCCAGTCCAGCCCAAAAAACAGTGTCATTTTAATGTTAGTCCCAGTTTGCAGCTACCATAGCCATTATATTTAAATTTAGATAGTTACATGTGCAAACAAAGTAAGGGATCTACAACAAAATCTTGTAGATCCACATTAATATACAGATTTCTAATCAATAAGCCCCCCCCCTTGGACAATTACCCCTTGCTTTTACCCACTGAGCTCATTTTGAATGCAACCTACCACTTTGCCTTGGATCCCATGGGCTAATTTCCTGATCATCTGCCATGTCAAAAGCCCTGCTACAATCATATGCACCTCCATCACTGAATTTTTGAAGAGGTAACAAAGAGGGTGAATCATTAATCAGACAGAACCTTCCCCTTTAAAAAAAATTCCTGATTAACCTGTGCTACTTCACAGCTGCTGCCTAGACCCTTTAAGCAATTCCCAAATTCTTGCCGGTTTCTTAAATCCATCCATAAACTCTGCACACACATCAAAGTTGCTGGTGAACGCAGCAGGCGAGGCAGCATCTGTAGGAAGAGGTGCAGTCGACAGATGCTGCCTGGCCTGCTGCGTTCACCAGCAACTTTGATGTGTGTTGCTTGAATTTCCAGCATCTGCAGAATTCCTGTTGTTTGCGTTTAAATAAACCCTGCACAGCCTGCTTTCTCTCAATATATCCCCTCATCACTTGACAATTTCCTCCTCATTTAAGCCTGTTCCTCCCTTCCCCTCTTGATTAACATGGTCTGAGAATTTTTTCCAATGCTCTCCAGTAATTTTTTCACCACCAGTGGTAGGCTAGCTATATTGTTTATTTATTTCTCTTATAAAATGACAATACCATATTAGCAGTCTTCTGCTGCTCAGGTTACACAACCCTTAATCTGGAAGGACTACAAGCTGATCAGTTCTGCAACCTTCCATCTTGCTTTCCTTAAGAGTATTTCATCCAGGCCTGGCAACATATTCCTTTTTAAAGAACTGGCCCCCTTAAAATGTTCTTTCTCTATGTTTACCATTTCTAACATTTCATTTTCTCTTCAGTGTCAATGTCTAACACTGCGTTCTTTCATGGAAACAGGCATAAAATATTCTTTTTAGAACTCTATATATGCTTTGATCCATACTCTGGTTGGCCACAGTTCCTCCTTTTTACTAACTCTCTTTCCCTTTCTGTATTTAAAGAACACCTTGGCATTTTCCTAGATTAGACCTGCAAATATTTTTTCAAGTATCTTCTGTGCTTTCCTAATAAATAGCTAAACCAAAGCAAAGTATATAAATCACAGGGGCAGCATGGTTAGCACAACGCTTTACGGTACAGGCGACCCAGTTAGTTCCCGCCACTGCCTGTAAGGAGTTTGTATCTTCTCCTTGTGACCGCGTGGGTTTTCTCTGGGTCTCCGGTTTCCTTCCATAGTTGAGACGTACCGGTTGGTAGGTTAACTGGTCATTGAAAACTGTCCCGCAATTAGGCGAGATTTAAACTAGGGGACTGCTGGGCGGCGTGGCTGAAAGTGCTGAAAACGCCACGGGAACTAACCGGGTTGTGTCTCAATAATAAATAAATAAATCAGAGGAAAGACAAGTCAACTGAACCAGGAGAAAGAAAGTAGTACACCTTTAAGATAACTAAAATAGGTTAAAATCTGAGACACTGACCACTGAGTATAAAGAAAGTATTGAATGGAATGCAGGGTAATGATATACAATAATGGGCATTGCAGAAACATTGCCTCTACACAGTCAAAACTGGGAACTGAATTCAGGCTATGCAACTGGGTGGAAAGATAGGAAAATTGATAGATGGAGAACAGCAGTGATTGAGGATTAAATATCACAGCTCTGAAACAGCATGGTTGGAGAAAGTAGATAACAGAGACTTTACAAGTAGTTAAAAAATTAGATAAGGATTTAAGATAACGATGGATGTGATTTAGAAGGTTCCAATACCAACTGTAGATTGGTGGAACACATAGAGTGCCTATAAAAAGTATTCGCATTCTCCCCCCCCCCCCCCCGGGGGGAGGTTTCCATGCTTTATTGTTTTACAGCATTGAATCACAATGGATTTAATGCAAAAGTAAAAACAGATCCCTACAAAGTGATTTTAATTAATTACAAATATAAAACACAAAACAATTGATTGCATAAGTATTCTCCTCCTTCAAGTCAGTTTTCAAGTCACCTTTGGCAGCAATTACATCCTTGAGTCTGTGTGGATAGGTCTCTATCAGCTTTGTACATCTGGACTGGAATTTTTCCCCATTCTTCTTTACAAATAAAGGTTCCTTAAGGTTGTTATAGCCGAGGGTGGTAATGGGGACAAGCTCCCACTACCTATTAAACGCTCCCAATGGTGCGCACCTCAAACAGCCTCTGACAACCAAACCCAGCTCCTGGCCTTCATGTATAGCTTAGCTACTAGGCTCGGCAGAACTGTTTTTACTGACAGAAGGAGCAAAGGTGGGTTACAGGCGCCTTAAAACCAGTCACTTTGGGCAGAATGGGCTTGTTGGCTGTGGGTGGCAGCTCATCTAGGAGAAGGAAAACTCTGATCTCAAACCTCCACTGCCTTGTGCCAAACCCACTCATGGGGAAGGCTTCAGGAGTAAAGCCCGAGGGAAAAATCCAGAGCTGGAGTCCCTAAGGCAGTCCTACATTGAGTTCAGTGCTGACTGGCAACTCCTGTAATGCTGCTGGTACCAAAGTGGTATCGGTCTCTGCCCTTCCTCTGGGTTCGTCAGATGCATAGAGAGGGGGAGCTTGCTACATGAGCAACAGTTTGCTCTCCATATTATACTGCCCAGGCTTGTGTATCTAGACAGCTAGGACGCAATAGCTTTGGTCAATTCTGACTGACAGAGGCCCTCACCTCACCTCTTTACAAAACTGCTCAAGTTCTGTCAGATTGCTTGGGGATGGTGAACGAACAGCCCTTTTTAAGTCCAGCTACAAATTCTCAATTGGATTGATGTCTGGACTCTGACTTGGCCACCCCAGGACATTGACTTTGTTGTTTTTAGGACATTCCTGTGTAGATTTGGCTTTATGCTTCGGGTCATTGTCTTGCTGGAAAATAAATCTTCTCCCAAGTCACAGTTCTCTTGCAGACTGCATCAGGTTTTCCTCCAGGATTTCCCTGTATCTTGCTGCTAAGAAGCTCAATTTTGGTTTCATCAGACCATCAAACCTTCTTCCAGCTGCCTTCAGAGACTATACATGCCTTCTGGCAAACTCTAGCCGAGATTTCATCCGAGTTTTTTTATTTCCAACAGTGGCTTTCTCTTTGCCACTCTTCCATAAAGCTGCGGCTGGTGAAGCACCCGGGCAACAATTGTTGTATGTACAGTCTCTCTCACCTCAGCCACTGAAGCTCGCAACTCCTCCAGAGCTGTCATAGGTCCCTTGGTGGCCTCCCTCACTAGTCCCCTTCTTACGTGGTCACTCAGATTTTTGAGGATGACCCACTCTAGGCAGATTTACAACTGTGCCATATTCTTTCTATTTTTTGATGATTGACTTAACTGTACTCCAAGGGATATTCAGTGATTTGGAAATTTTCTTGTATCCATCTCCTGACATACTTTTCAATATCCTTTTCGCAGGGTTGCTTGGAGTATTCTTTTGTCTTCATGGTGTAGTTTTTGCCAGGATACTGACTCACCAGCAGTTGGCCCTTCCAGATACAGGTGTATTTCTACCACAATTAATTGAAACTCCATGTAACTAATTATGTGACTTCTAAAACAAATTTGCTGTGTCATATTAAAGGGGGTGAATACTTATGCAATTAATTTAGATAACTTTGTAGAGATTTGTTTTCTCTTTGACACAAGAGAGTATTTTCTGTTGATCAGTGTCAAAAAAGCCAAATTACATTCACTGTGATTCAATGTTGTAAAATGATAAAACATGAAAACTTCTGGGGGGGGGAGGGGGCTGAATACTTTTTGTTGGCACTATAAATGCAGAGATTAGACAAACATAAAGAGAAAGGATTATAATTTAAATGAGTGATAACTTTCATATAGATTAAGACAAACACACCAGCTCAAGTCTTTTCCTGAAAGTATTCTAACTCGTTCTCAAGGGTATTCAGCAACAATTAGTCCTAGAAACTGAATATTGGATTTATTAATGAGTAATAAACCAGAGATTTGGTTAGTAGTATAGTTAAACAGTATTGTTTTTGAAAGGGAAAAATGACAAATAACTCTCATCTTTCTAAACTTCTGGAAGAATTTGTAGAGAAAACAACTCCCTGATAAACTGGAAAAAAATTGTTAATGAGCAAATTTACAACATCAGCAGGAAGTATTAAAAATATATATAAAACACTTAATACTGGTAAGCAGCAAAAACTCTATTTTCCAAATAAAAACCAGTCATGGATAACTAATGAGAAAAGGAACAAAATAAAGCTGAAGGAAAATCTACAATTAATGCAAATGCTGCAATGATTGCTCGTGTGTATCTATCCTAGTTCCAAAGTGTAACAGATAATAACATCAACAATAAAGGAGTATTAAATGGATATTACAAACAAAATATCCTTACAACTTTGTTGAAAAGGGTAGTCATGAACAAAATGTACCATCTTCAAAGTGGATCATGTTGACACTGAAATGGAACCAAAGCAATTACAGTTGTGCCGAGTAATTACTTGTTTAAGTATTTACAGCAGGGGAAGATGACAGTATGCTAGGCATCTCAAGTAATATTGAATCAGGGATGGGGACAAAATTAAAAGGAATAAAGTCACAATAATTAGGAAAACAATGGCTCAAATGAGTGCCAAGTCCCATTTTTCCCACTGTTTTGAAGGAAGTGGGTGAGAAAGCTGTAGATGTCCCACTGAATTGTCATAATGTGGACTTTATTTATTTATTTGGAGATGCACTGCAGAACAGACCCCTGCAGAAACCAGCAACCCACCGATTTAACCTCAGCCTAATCACAGGACAACTTACAATGACCAATTAACCTACCAACCAGTACATCTTTGGACTGTGGGAGGAAACTAGAGCACCCAGAGGAAACAGTTTGATTGTTCTCCCACACGTTCAAACTCCTTGCAGACGGCTCCAGAGTCCAACTCTGTACTCTGATGCCTGAGCTATAATAGTGCCATGCTAACTGGGATGTTAAATTGTCCACAAGGCCTTAGTTATTCCGTATATTTATATATTCAAAGGAGTGCAGACCCATGAGTAGAGTGAATTAAATTGATCAATTGGATAAAATATAGTTAAAAACTCCTAAACAGGTCAGAATGTTTGTCAAAAGGTGAGAACGCTTGAAAGAATGGGCATGATAAAGGCAGATATGTGGTGTCAGGTCACAGACCGGCCGTGGTCTCATTAATGGGAGAACTGCAGGAGGCTCAAAGTGCTCTCTGCCTGTTCCTATGATTAATCACTGGATTTTCAGAGCAAAATACTTTCCAAATTCCTTTGAAGTTACTACTGATTTTTTTCCCAACATCCTTTAAGACAATGAACTGCAAGTCATAATAATTTATGGATTTGCAGGTATCTTGACTGATTATTTCCAGGGTAACAGCTGAGCACAAGGTTAGATTTGGCACCACATTATTGTGGGGAAAAAATTCTTGTTCTTCATGTTGTGTATGCACATATTGGATGACAAAAGAACTGGGCTTCATCATGGTGCAGTGTGATCAGATAGTCAGTGTTTTGAGGGTTCTCATAGTAAGCTGTGTTTGAGTGATGTCAAGGAAATGGATTGGGCTACCCTGGAATGCCCATGAACATCAAACACTCCCCATGTATCAGGCTGCACATCAGCAGAGCTAGTAGACCTGTGAACTCACAACACTGAAAACCCAGCTTCAATCCTGACTTCTGGCACTGTCTGGGTGGAGTCTGCACATTCTTTCTACGACCACGTGGGTTTTAGCTTCTATCCCATTCCAAATACATGCAGATTGGCTGACTATTTGGCCACCGCAAATTGTCCCTACTGTGTAGGTGGGTGATTGAATCAGCTGGTGGTGGGAGGGTGGTGGTTGTTGATGAGAACAAGGTAAAAGAAGGTTTATTGTAGAATTAACGTAAATGGATGGTCAATTGTTGGGGTAGACGCAGTGGGCAGAAAGGCTTGCATGACTATTGTGCACATGATGTTCTCTCATCTTTGATTCTTTGGTGAATTAGCTATATCTGTGTTCTTTTAGTTCAAGATACTTCTGGTCATGGAAACAGTTCCTCAGCCACATAGTTTGCAGAAAACAATCTGACCAACTCTGGTCTCTCCAAATTCTGACGAGAAAATCTGCTGATGATGGAAATCCAAGCAACACAAACAAAATGCTGGAGGAACTCAGCAGGCCAGGCAGCATCCGTGGAAAAGAGTAAACTGTCCTGATGAAGGACCTTGGCCCGAAATATCAACAGTTTAACTCTTCCACAGATACTGCCTGGCCTGCTGAATTCCTCCAGCATTTTCTGTCTCCCAATTCTGAATGGTTTTCTCAATGTGTGTCGCCAGTAACACCATAAGTTGATTAATCATGTAGCGGGGGGGGGGGTAATAATTTAACTTTTAAGTTAGTTTTACTGAGAGAGTAGATAGAAACGTTGTGTCCACAGCATCTTTAAAGTTTTGATAGTCATTATTTTATAGATATAATCAGATTCCAACAATTATTGTGAACCATAGAAGTGAAAGACTAAAGTGTTTTACATTTGATCTTGTGATAGCTCACATCTCAAATCCACTTGCAACATTAACTTGAAGAATCATTTGCAGGCAAGTTAGCAGAAAAACCTTAATAGCTCTCAAACTGTGGGGGGGGGGTGGAATGAGATTCATTTGTTCCCCTTTGAACACTTGTTTGCTAGTTATGAAATCATTGAAGATGAAAAACAATGACCGCATAAGAATCAATTATCATCCCATTTGGTAAAAGATTCCGCTTTCTATCCAATAGAACAACTTCTGCAGCATCTGTGGTAGGAAAGGAACTGTCCACTCTTCGGGTTGAAAGAAACATCGACACAGATACTGTATGATCCGTCTTTGCTCCTGATTCTAGCATCTGCAGTTTTGTGTCTGTTCGCTTTCTCATTAGCTGTGGCTCACAACTGTAGATGTGTGGGGAACCAAAGACAATGAAATTGGGGGTCACTTGGTCAGTCACCAGAAATATATTCAACATGATTTTGTCAACATTAATCACCTCAACTCTTGTATTAAAGATATACAATTAAAAATTCTTGGGTATTCAAAACTAGAAAGCCCAGTCACCATCAACAGAATCCAGCCATTAATAATTTTCTAGAAAAATAGCAAAGATAACCATAATACATTTTGTTCTGTCTCCATGGTGATATGTCTCCAAGGAAATCTCAAATAGATTGAGGCAGAGAAAGGGGCAATTATGGGTATGCAGGTTTTCTACTGAAGACTAGTGTCGATTGGTTAGAGATACAAGGACCTAGCAGATAACCACATATTAAGGGAAAAAGAAGATATTCTATATTCAACCACATTGGGGCTAGTTACCATCCAGGACTGTTCTTTTAATTTTCTTCGAACACTTTCATTTTTTCCTAGAATTGTAACATGGAAGCAGGCTAATTTTTCACGCAGTACTTCTAGGACCTGGAATTTAGTGAAAATGGATGAGGAATTAAACTATGTGTTGTCGCTCTTTTTGATCTCTATCAGGAGGACAATTCCAGACACTGACATGATTTAAACAAATTTCTGTGCTATGTTAATGCAGGCACCTCCCAGATTTAAAAAAAAATGCTAAACTGAAACACTATCTGTTCAGGTGGAAGTGAAATATTGAATATATGATTAAAGTGGGCGTACAGTAACTTGTAGCATCATGACCAACATCTAAGTGTCCACAAGCATCATTACAACATTGTTATTTGCAGGATAGGTGAAAATTGGCTGCTGTATTTGCCTGTGGAATACTGACTTCAAAGGAACTAACTGATGCCCATGGAGCAGAATTAACAGTACAAGGGTTTTTTTTTCCACATTTCCAAATGATCTCAAAGTGAATTATTTTGAGTTCATCATTTAACAAATTACTTTTGTAGTTCTGTGACTTAAATGTAGGTTTAACTTTATAATCAAACCCCTTACCATCAGACAGGAGGTACCACAGCAATAGGACAAGAACTGTTAGAAAGGGAAACAGCTTTTTCCCGAGCTGTGTGACTACTGAACTCCCAGTCACCACACAGGTCTCATCACGCATGCATGAAGTGCCCAAGTGCCAGGAGTATTGTACCGTTTACTTTTTAACTTCAGTCCTTTAGGCACCTTATTTGTAGTAATGTTACTGTGTTATGTGTGTACCGTGTTGTGCACCTTCATCCGGAGGAACTTTGTTTCATTTGGTGGTGTATATGTGCACTGTTGAATGACAGTAAACTGAACTCGAGGTTAGGATGGTTCTTCTTTGTCTAGGGGTAGGAACAGGAACATGAAAGTAGGACTTCACTGACTCTCTCTCTCTACACTCATTAGCTTAGACCACATTTAATTACTGGCCACTGAACCAGTCCTTCCCTCCTTGCAAATGGAAAAGTTAGAACAGGATGTGACATTTGCTTTATATTTGAAAAACAGAGAAAAGAAAGTTTGTTGCAAAAGAAAGAGAATTAACATTTCAGGTCAATAACCTTTCAGAGATGAAACCTCCAGTATTTTCCAGGTTTGATTTAAGTTGGTGCAAGTGAGAAAGCAACCTGCCATTCAATTCAAAATGGTTAGATGGAAGGGCGGTGCACCTTGCATTGGACGCATGAATTTTCAACCTTAAAACCAATTTGATGAACATAGAATTAGCAAATTACTTCACTGCTTGCTTGGTTAAAGGTTAAAAATAACATAGTTGTACCTGTGATCACATCAGACCTTACAAAGCATTCATCATCAAATGGAGATTTCTGTTGGAAATGTGGTCATTGTTGTGATACAGTACTAGAAACCTGTCAACAGCAAGCTCCCATAAACAACAACATGACAAACAGGCCATCTGTTGTAGTGTTACAGTTTGGAGCATAAACTTCAGCCAGGGCACTGCGAGAATTCTTCTGCAATATATTTCCTAATATAATTTATACTTACTGTCATGAAAGATAAGCAGTATTGCATTCCCTCTGTTTAAAAGTCCGGAGCGGGCCTTGAACTCACAACCTTCTGACTGAAAGTAGCGCTATCACCACCTTTCAACCATTGAGCTTTACTATTCAGAGTACTAACCAAGTAAATTCATGTCGACATGCAGCCAGGACACCACATATTTATAACCTGTAGTAAACTGTTACCCTGTTGAACTTCATCACCTAATTTAACAGGAGAGACACAGGGATTCCCCCCTCCCCCGACCCCACACCGAGAGTGACGCAGATCAAGCCCAGAGTGTGTAGTAGCCTGCTGGTTACATGTAGCCCTCATATTTCAGTCAGGTTAGTAATTGTAAAACCTCGGTTCCAAATGTAAATGTACACGCAAACATAATTAAAATGATTCTTTATGTTGAATCTTCCCTCCTGATCTCTGCCAATGCTTCTCAAAGCAGGCAGCCTTGCACTTAAAGTCAGTTTTTAAAAAAATCCGGGGGCTACAATTTGCATTGCCAGTCCTCCAGATACTATCCTGTTCGAGCTTTCCGTAACAGGGACTGCATCAGCAGCCAGCCAAAGGGCCTCTCCTCTTTTCCAAGACACGCCAGAGAGAGAGAGAGAGAAATAAGAGAAAAGCACTGCAGAGGAAAAAATGTAAAGACAAGTCGACTTACATAGGATGGTGCTTCTTCAGGTTCTGTAAAGATTTCTGCCTACAACAGTACTTTTCCCTCCTCCTCTTATATTAGAGTTTGGAATTGAAAATATCAGAGACTAAAATGCTCAGCTGATCCTGTCCAGTCTCCCTGCTGCAGAAAGAAATCGAACATCCAAAGCATGCGTTAGACACGAAAACCAGCTACCACTGGCTACTTCGGATCTGAGCTATACGACGCCGATCTGAATCAGGATCGAGTCCTATCTTCCCCAACATTACAACCCCCTCGCCACCCCCACAGTTCCGCCTCCTCCCGCTCACTAGATCAAGTCAGACACATTAATTCACAACAATCCTTTGCCCTCGTGTAGGTGCTTTGTTTTTTTTTTGTTGCGGGCACTGTTAATAGCTTGCAAGATTTACCTGCAGTCATTTTCTGCTTCCCGGGTCTTCTTTATCTGCTCCACAGGGAATATGTGTGTGAGAGGGGGGGGCGGGGTGGTGGTAGGGAGGCAGACTCCAAAAAATACAATCTAGATCCTTCAGAAATCCAGAGAGGGGAAAAATGCAGAATTTTTATTAACTCTTCATTCTTTCTGCGCAATCTCAGCAGCCATGTTGTTCCAACTCACGAGAGAGAGAGAGCGAGAGAGAGAGAGTGAAA